>NC_080569.1:13940000-14281250 GCF_030253575.1 Rhododendron vialii
TGAATTGGCCCTATTGAATGGGCAGCTCCCCCTATTGAATTCTTGTATTCAATGAGAAAGATCCTCATCGATTATATAAAGGAGTTCGGCTTGTTTGTTTCAATACACCAAAACCAAACTGAAAATTCAAAGCTCTTCGGCTTCTGCAATATCGTTCTTCCTTTGAGAGAGAGAGTACAAACACAAGTTTGTTTGACGGGCAGTCTACGGCGGTGCTCCGACGGCTGAGTGATAACCGAGTCAACCCTGGAAGACAAACACCGACACAACCTCCAGCACCGGTGAGGCGGCAAATTTGTCTTAAGGGCACCGTTGAACATAACGGGTATCGGTTTGCAAATTCTTGATCCTTTACAGTTTATGTTCTATTTATTGTAATTTTATGTTCAAGTTGTAAATCCCTAAATTTGTAATTTCCAGAAATTAGTGAATTTCATTATTGTTTTCCGCACTATTTTCCTACATTTTTAAGTAGTAGTTGATGTGATTAAAAACTACACTGGGTATGAAAAAAAAATTTAATGGAAAAATTTGTATTTGAGCATAAATTTGAGTAAAAGTTTCATTAATAGCATTGTTATAAATTTAATTCGGAGGGAAAAATAGCCTTGCAAAATTTGAGTTTTTCTTGAATATTGGAGTAAAAATTTGAGTGAAAGTTAATTTGGTATATGTTTAAATAAAGGAGTGAGATGGATTTTGAGGAATTTTACTCGAATTCTAGGTAAAAAAAATGGGTAAAGGTTGGAGATGCTCTAATAAACCTATTTCTACTCCACTATCCAAAAAAACAAAAACCGATTGAGTTTGAAAAGGTCTTAATTGATTTTCTTGATTTTTTCCTAGTTTTCCCTGACAAAACCAAGATCACAGTATCCTTACAATCAATTAAAGACGGTAGAACTGAAATCATGTAAATAACTAATATATGTTGATTAGTTTTACGTTCAAGCAATGCCAATGGGATACATCTGAGAATTTACAAGTATATCCCCACACATTGAAGCTGAGTCCTGAGACTTTATATCAGCATTCTTAAGACAAACTAATAGCAATCTAGCTAGCTAGCTAGGCAATTACCCTTTCCCCCACTCTTCTTTTCTCACACATTTTGATTCTTCTTGAGTTCTGAATCACCCCTCTTCTTCCAAAACTTCAACTGCAACACTCTCTTCTCCAACATCTTCTCAATCTCCTCGATTGGAAGCCCCTTGGTCTCTGGCACAAAAATCAGCACAAAAAACAACGCCACAACAGATATGACTCCGAATATGAGGAACGTCCACGAAGTCCCAATCGCTTGTGTCAACGAGAGAAACGACTGTGCGACGATGAGGTTAGAAATCCAGTTTGCTGTGGCAGCTATCCCCCCACAGACCCCTCTGAACCTTAGTGGGTATATCTCAGAGTTGACAATCCATGGCACTGTGCCCATTCCGGGAGAGAAGAATATGATGTAGAGGGCTAAGCCAATCAGAGCTAGCCACCCATACTTGCTTGGACACCCCCTTGTGTACCACAGCTTGTGGTCATCGTGACAGGTGTCCTTCACGGTGTTGTTTGAGATCAGACAGGCTCCGGGTAACAGCTACAATGATATCAGACCAAGTTATGGGTGTGATGGAGTTTTAAACAAGAAATCACCAAGAAATGCATATTTGGCTAATGGCCTAGATCAAAGTTATCAATTTCGATCAGTTGCATTCTCTGGGGGAATGATGTAACTTAATGGGGATTCAAGACATATGAACAGTAGAGATGGATATAGAACTTACCTGTTATACAGAATGTATCAAGCATCCATGTCAGACATTAGACACCTTAAGATTTTATCATTCAAGTTTGCAACAGGATTATGGATAAAACTATGCTATATTCAAGTTGACCACCATTTTACCCTTTAAAAAAAAAAAACTAGGTTATGAACTTCGGTATCTTTTGTCAAGTCTGCGTGTATGTGAATCTGACCCGAACTAGATATCCCGACCCGTGTCCATATGACATAGTGGGTAACGAGGCCTTGGTTAGCTATCCTTACTAGTTGATGAATCACAATGTATTTACCTTATTAGTTGATGAAGCACAGAACCCACAATCAGGAGAAGAGGCCTTCAAGCACTTCATACAGTCCCAGTTTCCACCAGAACTTCCAGCAGAATTGTAATCTGGACACATATACCCTCCAAAACTAGCTGTCTCAGCTGCACTAACAGCAGGTGAGTGAGTTGTAGTCTCATGAAATACTGCCGACAAAACACCAAGCGAAATAATAACACCACACAAGCTGAAAACCAGAAGCTTCTTCCTTCCCGTCCTATCAATTAAATATATGCTCACAATGGAGCCCAAGGCATTGAGCCCTGCGGTGACAAGAGAGAGGAGGAGGGCTGTTTGGTTAGATGCAAAACCAGCTAGCTGAACTATGGTGGGGCTGTAGTACATGACCGTGTTAATGCCCACAAACTGCTGGAATACTTGGAGTCCTACTCCGGCTATTAGTCCTCTTCTTACTGTTTTCGTTTTCAAAAGTTTCACAAAGTTGATCTTTTCGGAAGAACCCTTTTCTTGAATTTCTGTTTCGACTGATTCCTTTAGGGCTTGGATCTCGGCTTCCACGTCCTCTGCTGGGTATATTTTCCTTAGAATGGTCTTGGCTTCTTCTTCTCTACCCTGTTGTGTGTTCAATATTAGTTGAAAAATTGAGAATTTGACAAAGCAAAAGAGTAATGCAATACAAGCATTTTTTTCCATGTAGTTTCCCTAAAGACTAATGTGGCAGTGGCACACGTAGTGAACAAATTCCGATGCCACATTATTCAAATGAAAATTTTGCGTAAAATTGCTGTTTGTGAATCACTTTCCAAGAGAAGAGAGTACGATTTTTGTGAGAAATTTAGCAGAGAAAATTTACAAATTGGTCGATATCTGAAAATTTAACAGACAAACAAGATAATGACATACAAACAGAATCTTGGTTCATACTTTTTGCACAGAATGATGTGGCAGTGCGTGATATAAAAACCACAGTGCCACATCGTTCTAGTGGGATTTCCACTTTGAAAATGCTGTTTGGGAATGGTTTTCCAAGAAAAAAGTGTGGGAGGAACCTTGCGGTAAAGCCAACGGGGTGATTCTGGAAGCAGGAGCATCAGAATGAATTGCACCAAAGCTGGAACTCCGGCAACTCCTAGCATCCATCGCCATGTCCCTGGAGCCTAATTACAGACAACCAAAAGGTAATTAACATCTTCTATGTTACAACTGGTTTTTGAAACTAGTTTCTCATGTGGGAATTGATTTCTCTTTAGATTCATGTGACAAAGATCACATACAAACCCAAGGGGTGGTAAATAGGGAGCATGGCAGCAAGTAAGATCGCTCCCCAAGCTCGCAGGTTTGACTCGTATCACCAACAAACGAAGACAGAGGAAATCTATGACAAAGGAAGACAAGCGTCTTTTTCCCACAGGTTGGAGGAGGAACCACAGCAACAGATGAGAAAACAAGTATGATTGAAATCTGTTTTGTCACTGCTTGGGTTAACTTCAAAATCGTTCTGTCACTGCTTGGGTTAACTTTAGAACTCCAGAATGAGTCATGTGTGCTAAGCTAGTCCAGACTCCCAGTTATCCAAAAAGACCAAAGATCACAAGTCACAACACATGCCTAACAAAAGCCTATGAACTGATGCCTTACCCACATAGAATAGAACATTTGAAATACCTACGTAGACCTCAAATATATTTCAAACATACCTTGGTAAAGGCCAAGTTAATAAGATAAGATAAGAACTGCCCACCAGTGATCAAGAACCCATTTGTACTGACCAATGCACCACGGATTTTCGCCGGAGAAGCTTCCGATATGTACAGAGGGGATGTCATCGACGCCATTCCGACACCGAGACCGACAAAAACCCGTCCAACGATGAGAAGAGATGGATTTGGAGCTGCAGCCATGATCACAGCTCCAATGAAGAAGAGGAAATCAGCAATCAGGATTGTTGTTCTTCTTCCATATCGGTCGTTCAACCACCCGCCGACTGCTGCTCCGACGATCGCTCCGGCAACTGCCATGCTTACTATGCTTTCCTATTAAAAATGTCACCATGGAAGTATTTGATTTATAAGTGAGTTGGACATTAAAAGTCACTGTTTTCTTTCCTTTTACATGTAAGAGTGTAAGACAACCACATGATGTACAATTTAAATCCAATTTATTTCAGTCGGGAGTGTGACCTCATGATAAGATTTTTTTTTTGTCAAATCTTTAGATGGTACTTTCATTGATACGAAAACCATACACCGGGAACGGGGTAGCCACCCCCAAGGAGGGAGGAAAGCAACCACAAAGGAGGCCTAAACTCACAAAAGAACATTCAAAACCTCACACAGACAAGACTCGACCTC
The DNA here is from genome assembly GCF_030253575.1 of Rhododendron vialii. Taxonomy (NCBI): domain Eukaryota; kingdom Viridiplantae; phylum Streptophyta; class Magnoliopsida; order Ericales; family Ericaceae; genus Rhododendron; species Rhododendron vialii. The sequence goes on from NC_080569.1 coordinate 13,944,410, forward strand.
ACGATAAGAATTGAACCTTCAGTTATACATATAGCCACTTATAGTATTAGCTTTGACAGACATAAAACATGAGGATTGAAAATTTTAGAGTTCCAAGATTATTTTGTGTTTCAGTTGAGAATTTAAGAACTTGATGGTACTGATTAATTCTCAAAATCATTTCTTTAACCAACTACATCCAACATTTACCACCACGTCAAGTTTCTTTACTCAAGAACCCCACCCATTCTGATTATGGTTCAATTTTGAGTGTGAGTTAATTAGATAATTTAGAAAAGCAGGGTTGTATTTGGATCTTTGATTTGCAGAGGGAAACAAAAACTAAAGACAAAAGACGAAAAATAATTTGGCTCTCCAAATTTCTGGCATTTTCTTTTCCTCAATGATTTTCCAATAGTCGAAGATCCAAACACGGCCTTAGGAATGTCTTTAAATTCCGTGTCTCACGTTCAAACTAGCCAACAAATTTTTCAAAAAACCGTCTCTCATTTATATTGCTCCCGATATCAGATCAGTGTGAAATTTTTCATTCACGAGACGAACTGAACAAAATAAACAACTCGGATTGCTCTTTTGAGCCCGAGAAGAGGCCAGGTCACAGCAGAGCCTGTTATCATGCTAAAAGATGCTTAAATATTTTTTGCCTATGGAAATAGTGGAGTAAATATGAGAATTATTTACCAAATAAATACAAAACTATGAGCGGCCTTAGGTTATGATTCTGAATTGGACCTTGAAACATTCAGGATAAATTTATGGCTGAATATTTAATTCACCACTTTTTCTTGAGGTTATTTCGTAATTACGTATACTCCTATACTTTGAGGCGCGCAAAAGTTGGTAACAGTTAATGGTTACAGTATATACTAATAGCGATGGTCTAAGCAGACAGTTGAAAAGAGCAAAAACAAAAGTACTACTCCTGCTGGAAGAAAACAAATGGAAAGGAAAGGAATCACGGGGTAAAAGTCTGTTTGTCCATCTGATTCGAGAAATTCCAAGAAACTGAGTTACCAAAGGAAATACTAAAATAATACTCCTAATACAGTCTTGTTTGTGGATGAACGATGTCTGTTTTGTATTCGTATGTGATACGGAGTACAATATTGGGATAAAAATCTTCTTTTTAACGGAGGGTTTCTTACATAGGTGAATCGCGATCGTTTAGGAGTGTTTTTGACGATTCGGACGTTAATAAAATTTTAAATTTGAACCATTTAAAACTGAAATGAACGATCGAAATCGCGCCGCTCCATGAATAAGCCAGCCACTAATAATATTGGACTGACCTGTAATACGGTCTCCTTATCCACAGCCTTGAAATCATCTCTGATATACAAAAGCGCCCCTGATATTACCCCTGCAAAACACCCCGACCGTAAACATGAGAGAGAGAGAGAGAGAGAGAGAGAGAGAGAGAGAGAGAGAGAGGAAAGGATTACTAGTAAAGTAATTACCAGTGTCGTAGCCAAAGAGAAGGCCACCAATTCCAGCAGAGAAAGCGAGACGGAGTACATATGGGTTTCTCCAGGCTAGGGAAAAACAGTCCCTGAAAGCCGATGTGTCCGTTGGATGTATTGCTCCTTCCATTTCTTTTTTCCGCCGAAACAAAAAAGTTTGGGAAATGAATTCTGCTGATCTACACTCCAAACACACCCTTTTATCGGCTTCTTGGTCTTGACACACACACCGGCACACGCACGCACGCAGAGAGAGAAATATTATTCGGATTACTCTGTACGAACTGTAATTTAGTAGTAGTAGCTTGTTTTTCAGTGAAAATGGAGGAAAAGATTGCGGGAGAGAAAGGGGTAGGGAGCCTTTTCTATTTCTAAACGGTGACCCACGCTCACGGGCGCGCCCAGGGAGATAGAGAATACCGAAGAGCCTGGGACGCTTGGAAGAGTCATGATTTATAATGGAGTATTTCAAAATAGTTTCCACTCCAGCACTCAATTCTTACGACGCTTGTGCGCAATTCTTACGATGCTTCCACTGTCAATCTTGGCACTTACAAATTTTAGTTGTTAGATGAAATTTTAAATGACACTTTCATATTCCCGCACCTGCATATGCGTTATGTGACTTAGGACAGGAGTCAATTGAGACACATTGGGGTCCTTGGGTAAGGTTTTGTCTTTTGGGATAATACTCCTATGTGCTGGAGATAGGTAGATAAAGATGTGCGAATATAAGGCTGATTGGCATTAATATTGTAGAGCCTTGAGGCGAATTTTGAAGGGGCTCTAATTTTTATTTTTCAGTTTATTATATGTTGGGTACTTAAAAACTGTTTGAATGTTGGGTAAAAAAAGAAGAAGTTAGGCTCTAATTTTTACAATTTTTTAGGGGGATTTAAGCTGGTCGGCTTTGTGTGAATAATAAATGAAAAGAAAGTTTATTGATGACCGTGTTATGAAAGAGGGAGTGGTTCAGAAACTCTAAGGGAAAGGGGGAACTGTGAGTACTATGCACTTAAGCAAAGCACGTGTGTTGCGCTGTCCTTATTGCGCCAACCATGAGCAAGCACGTGTGTTGCGCTGTCCTTATTGCGCCAACCATGAGCTTGTTCATTTGATCTAAATTATTATTTGTTTTCTTTGTCTCGTTGACTTGATTCGTGAAAAAAATTCAGATGAATCGAACATTAGCAAGACGTATCTTACATATTAGATTATCTCCTTCGATAAATAAATTAGTGTGCAAAAATTAGGAGATGAAAAATGTGAGTCACCATTGTGAGCTCGTGACATCTCAAACTTTTTGTGGACTAGATTAGTTTGTTTTAAAATTAAAGGAAATGCAAGAATTCGTGATAACATAATCTTAAAGGATCTCGTGAGACTCTATTTTTCTTTTTTTTGGTAGACTGAAAATTAGATAACTAAAAAGAAAGAGTTTTGAGATATACAACCCCTACATTATCGTCCGATCTCGTGTGACTCTCAATATAGTGTTTAGTGTTACTTTAATGATTCCAATGGCATTGAATAATTTCAAACTTTACAAGCTCAAATTCCAACAAAAAGCTTTCACAAAAGTAGAATATTCCTCTTTCTTAGCTTTCACAAAATTTGGAAAGGAAAGTTTCAATTATCTTTCAACAATGACCACTCTTTTAGTCCATGACATAAAAGCAACAAGTCCATTTATCACTACTATTCCAATCCACATTTTAGTTGCAAGGTGAAAGAAAGAAAGGTCGTAGTTTGTTGGCGCAAAGCCCCAAAATGCACGTTACCCTTTCTCTAGTGTGACATTTTGCAATTTGATTTTTCCTTTTTCTAAAGTTTGGCAAGTTAGGCTCCATTTTAATATATAACTTGAATTGAAGTTCTTGTCTGGTTAAGACAAAGATATATATGAGTGAACACATATCTATTTGGAACGTCTCGATGTACGTGAAATCATACGTATAGAAAGGCTGTTAGCTTTATGCGTGGACGTTTGTGTTGAAGCATTTTTCAAACCCCATTGGGCATGCGGCAGCAGCGGCAAGATATTTTTTTCCCAATCACGAGGTCAATTACGTACGTATTAATTTATGGAAGTAGTGAAATTTCAACCATTTGTTTTGTTATAGAGAGCAACGAAATACAAATGATCACTGGAAAATTCCTCGTAGACATGTGCTTGGATCAATTTTATCTTCCATCAAAGGAGCTATTTTTCAAATTCTACTGGCATTTATACCGCGGGAACGAAGAATTCAAGTCTAATGGTATATTTATTTGAGTATAAATGTAGTGACAATTACAATCTGATTAAATTTATATTTTTCATATTATATTTAATTTTGTGGATACGGACCCGAAACGGAACCCATCACCAAAGTATAATGGGTAGTTTTATTTTTTTCGAATGAGGCAAGATCCTCCGTGCCGAAAACTTCTGTGCCTTAATGTCGAGAAATTTTTCGGCCGTTGGATTTAATACATAAAAAAAATCACACAATTCAACAGCCGGAAAACCTCTCGGCACAGAGGCACAAAGATTTTCGGGACAGAGGAGATCGGACCCATTTTCGAAGAATCGTGGTACAGTCCAGGTCCAATCTTACGGTAGTCAAATGATAATACTACAAATATTTCACCTAACTATAATTTCCAATTGAAAACAACACTTTAAGGTGGGATCTCCATGATTCTGGACTGTTCTTGCAATGTCTTCACACAAGGAGAATCTTCTTTTCTCCCCTTTTGTTACGACCTGTCCGCCTTCTCTTTTTTCTTTTTTTTTTCTTTTTTCCGAAAGTCACCAGATTATTGTGATAGATTTAAAAAGGAAAAAAATGATTGCGATAACCGATAAGGTGAGAAGACCAGCTTGCGAGGGAAGAAGACATCCGGCCATTTGATAACGAGGCGGCCGGATATGCCTTGAATAAAGTAGTAGGAGTAGTACTTATTTTTTTATGCACACTCCTTGTCATGCATGGACCAATTCTTTTGGAAAAATGTCATTTCAAAACATGCAAGACGGAGTCAGGATTCGCATTTTGAGATGGGCTGATTAGGAAAGACATGTTTTTGTAAGGTGATATTTGAAAATTAACTTTGAATCTATTTGCTAGTTAGTAGTTTTTTTTACTACAAATTTAATAATTAAATCTAGAGAAATTGTTGATACTATACAACATCAATGACATGTGATATTCTTATGTAATATAAATCATGATGTGTGCGGATAGAATCTTAGTATACTAAAGAGTAAAATGAGTCAATGTAAAATCTAAAATTTATTTTTGACTGCGTGAAAAATTTATTTTTGAAGTATTATGATTTGTTTTACACGGGGTGCCCGTATAGCCCGCGGGGGCCTTAATACCATGTCCATGTTGTCGGAGAAGGTGGCTGGAGGCTGGGATCCCTCCAAATTCCAACTAAGTACTACGAAGTACCCTCAAGAGTCTGTTTGAAAAAGAAAAAAAATTACTGTGGTCCTTACGAATTCTAAAAGATATGAATATTTTTACTGCAGTCCTTACAATTATCCCTCCAAATAAAGAACTTAACCGCCGATAAAAAATAATAATAATAATAATAAAATAAAGAACTTAACCATCAAATTCTTAATAAATGTGCTTATACGATGGTCCTTCATAGAAATCCTGCATCTCCCATCCCTCTTATGTATCCATGATAATGTAATGTATGTATAATGTATTGCTCCTCCTCTTATATTACTTTTCATTAATTAGTCACTAGCGGCGAATGAAGCATGTCTAGTTTGAGGTATTGCTAATAAAAAAGAGATCGTAAAAAATTATTTAATTACAGAATCATAAAAAGAACCGAAGATATACCTATAGTGATACCAAAGACTAACACAGGTGACCATTCTTCGTCTAAATAAAAACCTACAAAAATAAAATAAGAGATCACATGCATACAAAATCAGAAAATGAAACGAAAACATTGTAATAGTCAGATTCATACACATCTATATGTGTTTAAATTTATTTGAAAACAGGGGGAGAGAGTGTATTGAGAAGGAAGGTAATTCAAAACTTGGTGGAGTGGTGGGTCAATTCTATTTATGTATAATTGGAATAATATATGGTTGGTCAATTCTAATTATGGTGTACATCTGATTTTTATGGTATATATTCCTTCCTTTGAATATGCATAAATTAATCATCGACTTTAGGCAAATAACTTGTCAAAACATTTCCTAATTTATGAAAATTAATCAATCGTATATATGGATTAATCTACCTACCATTCTTCCATTTTATTTAGCCAATAAAATAAAATTTTGGAATGTATAAAATTGATCAAAAGTTTAAAGAATTAGGTGTCATAATTCGAAGTTTAGTAATTTTTCAATTCTAAATTAGGTATTGAAATTCAAAATTCAAATCAGGTCTCTAGAGATATACCTATGGATTGGTTTGGGGTTATCTACAAATTGATTTTTTTAAAAGGGCCAAATAAAATAGCCATTTAGGTTTCCTTTTCAGCTTTTATTTTCAAATATCCAGACTAATATTTAAGCATTAGATTTTCCAATTCACACTATTAGGGGGTGTTTTCGGTAGTGAAAAATTTATAGATTTTTATTTGTGGTCGAGAAGTTGTTAGGTATTTTCGGTAGTGAATAAGTTGTTGAGAAATGTCAAGTTATTTCCGGTAGTAAATAAGTTGTTGATGGTTTGTGAGTAGAGTTACTATAGCATAAAAGTATTTGTTGACAACTTTTTTGTTAGTGAAAACGAAATGGTAATATACGTTAAGTTTTTAGTGATTTTTGTTAGCGGGAATGGGGCTTAAATAGCTATAAGTGAGATTATCTTGCATCCAATCAAACATCGCCACTTGTCACGACGTAAGGCTTTCCCACTTATAGGCACTTTTGTTTAATATATAGTATAGATAGACTAACACATGCCCCTGCCTGAAGGCACAACTCGAAGAATGCGGCATTATAACTGGCTTTGAGTGTCTTTAGCAAGTTGTGGACAACTGCCCATGCTTACACACACCCACATAACTTGATCCCAACACAATCGATTCCTAATTAGTGGGGACCACATCTAGTAATCTAGAATTCAACAATTCCATCGAGAGTCAACCACACTTGAAACAAATTAAATTACAAACGTCCAAACGTAATGTGATTGCATGTCCAATAAATCATATACAATAGTAATTACAAAACCAGACTTAGTACCAATGAGCGACTCATCTCCGTCCTCTAACCTATTAAACACAGTTAACCGTAATACATTTCAAACCCCAATTTATCATGACTTACATCCGAATCTTCCTTCATATTCTAACCCACATCATCCCATTCAAATTCCTATTTACTACTTACCATAATCAAATCCCCTATTCTCATCTCCCTCTAGTAATAGTAGGAGGAACTCATGTCTCGCAATATTTTTGCATGAAAACTGGAATCCATTGCATGTGATCCTTATGCACCCGCCCACCTCAATCACCATATTTTCCCGTAACTCTCCCATGCATTTTTTACCATCTACAACACCAACCCCTGCTTCATATAAACCTGATAAAAAGCAAATTAACAAAACAACAAAATGTTGAAAGCCATGTAAGAAAACAACTCCGTCCTAACGTACAGTCTAATTACTTATACGGTTCCAAAATCCTTAGCAAGACATGGGCACAAAACAAAATAAAATTTTGAATTCAACAAACTATAACTTCAAAAAGAGTCTCTCGATATATACTTACATTAAGAGGTGTTTCTTTGACAAATCCTCCAAAGCTAGATCGTCAAATCTGTTTATTCCACCAAAGTCATGATCAACAAAACAACCCTCCTGAATATCAAAATATAAAAAATAAAAAAAAAACAACATTCCTAATGCAGAACGCTAATTAATTCATGGCCTTACATATGCATATGCATATGCATTCGTTATATAGGGCATTGCTATGACCAAAATATAACATTTTAGTGGGCGATGAAGAGAAACTATATCAATAAAACGCAGTGCACTATAATAGTGATTACATAACATAAACATGAAAACCATCGCTCCACATTATATAGATTGTCTTCCCTAGTCCAAATTTATGGGTACAAAGATTGTAAAAAATATATGGCAAGATAAATGGAAATATGGAAAAACGTTACCTCATGTTTTCAGGTTTTCTCCCTCCGCAAGCGTGCATCGGCAAATCCTTTTCGTGATCGGCCCTTACTCTCTTCTTGATTAATAAGTTTGGTTCTCCTCTCACAAATAATTTCTCCAAATTTTTGGACTGTTTCGTCATCCGTGTTTTTTCGTCTTTAGTGATTTTTTGTCAAATTTATTTATTTATTACTTTTTTTACTTATTTTTTACCAGCCATATATATCGTGCAAATTACCAGCCATTAATTTTTATTCTTATCTTCTAAATTCTAATTAATCCACCCATATCATCCCTTATATTGTGCAAATTACCTTTCCTTTTTGTTCGACCATTCGAATTACCACATTTCTGGTTAATTAATTTTAACAACTATCTTCTAATATAGACATAGATTCTAACAACTATCTTCAAATTACCACATTTCCGTACCATATAGACATAGATTCTTTTCAATTATATTTCTAGCCCTACTACTCGTAAATCTCAGCCGTAGAAAAAATATGGGAAAATGACGGCTAAGGACATGTTTTGATAATTAATACCTGCCAAGGACATTTTCAGTATTAATAATTGTTTGTAGCATATCCTTAGAGGGTATTAATTATCAAAACACATCCTGGGCCGTCATTTTCCCTAAAAATATTTACTATCCTTTTCATATTTTCAGCTAGCTAGATAGAAGGAAGGCCGAAAATTTAGAATGTGGCATTACTACTGCATATAGCATTGTACCATCCTTTCCATATTTTTGGCTTACTACTGCATATATCATTGTACCATCATTTCCATATTTTCGGCTAGCTAGATAGAAGGTAGGAATATTTGTATCATCTTTTCCAAATATATCGTTAGTCCTTCTACCTGTAGATCTCAGTCGTTGAAAAAATATGTACCGATTCTATGGTCCAAAATAAAGGAAAAAATATAGGGGATTTGAAAACCACCCTCCCATATTATATAGATATAGATAGATAGATGAGCAACGATAGAAAATTGAGGTGTGAAAAGTAGGTATCTAATTATCTATCTAAAACGAAAAAGAATGAGAATCTGTGTCCTTTTTACATTTCTTTTGGAACAAAAAAGGTAAGGAAACACAGGTAGGTTAGAGGATAACAATGACATACTAATATAGGAAAGACATACTAATGCAAAGGTGCTATACATGGTGTGCATAATCTGAGTCGTCCATCTCAATAAACAATGGTTTAAATTTTCTCTTGATAATGGACGGTCTACATGAGCCGAGATAAAATCAAGACCATTGATTATCGAGATGAACGACTTGGATCGCGCCCAGGGGACCCTGGTTTTCCGAATTTCATGACTCTTAGAACTCAGTCTATTAGTATAGTTTTTGTTTTTTTGTCATTACTCCAAACCACTACACCATCCACTATATTTTTTGTGGAGCCTACTTCGGATCTCACAAAATACAAAAAAAATGTCCATAAATTCTAAAATAATATTTTATAGGGCCCTATAAAAAATTAGCTCCAATAGATATTGATAAGTATTATTTTTGGATTCGTAAGGGCTCTGATGTTTTACAGAGCCCATAAAATATTATTTTAAAATTTATGAGTATTTTTCCATATTTTTGTGAGACCAGAAGTGAATCTCACAAAGAATATAGTAGATAGTGTTGTAATTTGGTGTAGACTGTAGTGTATGTTGCATCTTTCGTTGTTTAATATAGTAACTTGCCCCAGTGGATAGGATGCATTGAATTTAAGGCCCATCTAGTACGAAGTGTTTCAGACGGCTTAATGCCCATCTAGTACAAAGTGGGCTTTCATAACAATAGGCCTGGGCCCTTACATTAAAATTCCGTACTCGTGTAATATGGACTACTTTTGTTAAAAAATTATGCCCATAAACTACTCTTTCTGTCCATTTTATATCTCTCAGCGTGTATTATATTTTATATTTTTAAAATCATTATATTACAGAAATAAGTGTGATTTATTAAACAAGATCCGTATTTCATATTTTTAAAGATATACATTCTGAAATATAAGCAATTGAAAAATGGATAGTAGACGCTTAAAAAGAGACAGAGGAGTAACGATGTATCTAGAAACAATAAAAAAAGTAAAGTTAAAATGGTCCCACATACGGATTTACTGTGAAATATTTTTTTTCGATTTTGCTAACTTCTATCTACTAGACAGAGGATAATATGTCAATAATTCTAAGCAAATTCAGATATCGATGCATATCTTACAGATATTAATACACTTTCACAAATATCAATGCACATTTTACTTATGGGAGGTGATAATTCCACGACAATATTTGTTAGGGACACAAAAAATTTCATAGACTGACTATTGTACCCTCCTCAGTCAAAACAAAGCAACCCAATCCTCCTCATCACTATAGATTTATAGACGTAAAACAGACCCACTTGTGCCGCTTCCCTCTCTACTCTCTTGCCTCCTCTGCACCTCTTTACCTCCAATTGATTTTGTGGATTGGTCACCGGAGGCAACCATTGGGAATGCCTCAAATCTGAATATTAATATGCTTGAATTGAATCAATCTCAACATTCTTTTGAAAACCCACGTAGGAGCCAACAAATCCAGCCTCTTCCTCGCCGCATAAGATCACCAGATCAAGATCGATGACTTCCTTTGCCCATATGACAACAGTGTACTTCGAATAAGCAACACATCCATACCCATTAGTTACTTTTACGTTTTTATCAAGTGAAAAATGGGTGGTCTGCAACATCACACCAAGGGTGGAGAGAGAAGAGAGAACAGAGAAAATGGGAATTTTTCTATCCTCTTCATTTCTTATTATTGATTAAAAAAAGATTCATTTTCTTTTTATAAAATTATGTTACCACTCAGAGTTTAAAATTTAAACATACAAAAGATTCCGAATGGTATCTGCATTGGAAATTAAGATGCAATTGAAGAGGGTTGGATGGGGCGACAGTGGTTAATTTCTAGTGAGAGAGAGAGAGAAATGGGTCTTGTAGTGAAGGAATTAAAGAGGGGAGGGAGAAATTCAGGAAGACACTAGAGAAATTGGAGTGAGAGAAATAAGGATTGAAGATTGTTGCCTGATGGCGACGATTTTTATTTTTTGATTGTAAAGCCAAGAGAAAGAGGAAAGAGAGAAGGCAAAGAGGAAAAATGAGTTGTTTTGACGAGAAAGATTGGGTTGCTTCGTTTTGACTAAGGGTACAATAGTCAGTCTATGAAATTTGTCGTGTCCCTAACAAATACTATCGTGGAATTATCACCTCCCTTACTGGACGCGGGGTGCCTACTGCCCTTGTGGCCTAGGCAGGCACTGCTGCCCCTCATACGAGACCGTTTTGTGCATTAATAACCCACTTCTTTTTTTCTTTTTTCTCTTTGTCCTTTTGTTTACTACCAATTTCAGATTTTTTAAAAACATAATAATGCTACATACGTATCCACCGGTAATTATCAATAAGAATAGTCACAAAGGAGGTATGTATAATCTGAGATTGAAAATTACTTTGGATATTTTTTTTTTATCAACTGTCAGGGGTTGTCCAGGATGACTTACTTGCACCTCGACGTACTAATCTCTTCTCTGGCCAAAGGCAGGCTCATTCACGCCGTGACTAGAATCTCTTGTGACCTGTTCCCAAGAGGTCGCCAAGTTTTGAACTTAGGATGCATGGGTTTACATCTCATCCGTGTTGCCAATCACCCTCGCAATATTGACTTGGATGTGCAACAATAAATATTAGCTCTAGCAGCTCTACATGTAATGATAGGTGGTCACTTGAGCACCCAAAATTTTTTTGTTGTTGGAATACATATAATATTTTTACTTTTATTTTAGTTTTGCCCTTCTAGAACACCCAACTCAAAAAAAAATTGAACACCCAAACAAAAATATTGAAATCCCACACAAAAATTCAAATCCCAAATCAATGCAATGTAAACAACCCAACTAATTAAAGTTGGGAAGTCAGTGAATGAATGATTGCTTGATAACTTATATTGAGAGTGATGAATTATTTACCATTGATGAGTAATTATTCAGTGGTCTTGAGATATCGACGTGTGGTACCCAAACACGTTTATTCATCGCATATTTTCGTAGGATCCATACACTTAATACTGAGCCCCACAAAAAAGTGTAGTAGATAAAGATGTTGGGTGCCCCAAGATTTTTGTAATTTGTACAGGTGTGCATGTTTTATTCTAGTAGTTTTTTGTTTGCATGAAGGCGCTTATAATGCTCTTTTCCCCCATTTAATGAGTACCAAGTCCAAAAGAAGAAAAAAGAAGTGGGTTATTAATGCACAAAACGGTGCCGTGTGAGGGGCAGCAGCGCTTGCCTTGGCCACAAGGGCAGTAGGCACCCCACGTCCCCCTTACTTATTATCCTACCTTCTTTGGACGGAGATTATTAGAATAATCTCTCTCTTTTTTTCCAGTCGGGGCCCATTGCCTTCGTTTACATATTTGTCATGTCTGGGCCTTCGTCCAAATTCCAAACTGAGGGCTAGGTTACAGCCTTGGTCGACCATGATCAATGTTATTTTTCCTTCATTGAATGTTATTCAGATAGCAATTGGGGTGGAGTTCAGTTGGTGCATCTCTTATACATCTATGCATATAGGCAAGGTTCGATTCCCTTGAGCACCCCTCTCCCTTCCCAAGTCCCTTAGGATAGAGTAGATTAGCCTTTAACGAATGACCAATACACACACACACACGAGGCGGTTCCAAGGACAGCTAAAAAAATACCTAAAAAACACCTTAAATCTCAATCTCATAGTTCCGATCAAATTTTTATGATTTGAACCGTTCAATATGTTTAAAACGTGTTTTAAAGGTACCTATTAGAAATGAGCTCAAAATATGACCGAGAAGTGATCGATTCAAACAATTTTTCATAAAACAATATATATAGACATTTATGAAAAACTGTTTGGATTAAGCACTTCTCGGTCATTTTTTGTGTTTGGATTAAGCACTTCTCGGTCATTTTTTGAGCTGATTTTTCGCAAGTACCCTTAGAAACATGTTTTCAGCACATTGAACGGTTCGGATCATAAAAATTTGATCGAAAGTTATGAGGTTCAGATTTGAAAATATTTTTGGATGTTTGTTTAGTTATCCCTGGAACCGTGCCGATATACGTATAGTTTTCACTTTCAGATAACATTTTGCCGATCCCTCCGGTACGAGGCTTCATTTGTATTCTAAGCTGCATGGCCCAAAAGAGAAAAGTTTGCCCTCCTCTCAGAGGCCCATTGTGTTCCTTTTAAAGGCCTGAATCCCAAAATTCTGATTCATTAAATTTAGAAGTGACAAATTGAACCCAAACTCATTAGTAAATTCAAACCCACCTACAAAAAATTAAGCCCAACACAATCCATTTATAAGTTGGGTTAGAATGTGTCTCAACTCATCTAACCCATCTATTACTAAATCTCAAATGAATATCAATCGGGTCAATTGGTCAATTTAAATGACCCAATAAATCATGAACACCAACAAAAAACCTCAAGATTATCTCCTCCCTTCTCTCGAGTCTCGTGCGTACTCCGGGCTCTCTCACATAAACCCCAAACAAAAAAACTAAGAGCAGGGATAATTCGCAGGGACAAACGCGTTTGGCTGCATTTGGATCCCGAAAAAATCTAAAAAAATATCCATAAATTTTTAAATATTATTTTATGGGGCCCTGTAAAAAATCAGCTCTAGTGGATATCACTAAGTATTACTTTTGGATAAGTAGAGACGAAACTGTCAATTCGCCCCTACTTATCCAAAAGTAATACTTACCAATATCCACTGGAGCTGATTTTTTACAGGGCCCCATAAAATAATATTCAAAAATTTATGGATATTTTTTTAGATTTTTTCGGGATCCAAATACAGCCAAACGCGTTTGTCCCTGCGAATTATCCCTACTCGTAGCAGGAGTGTACTCTCCAAATTATCCAAATTCTCTCTCTCTCTCTCTCTCATAAACCAAAAGCCCTGTACTCTCCAAATCATCCAAATTTTCTCTCTCTCTCTCTCTCTCTCTCTCTCTCTCTTTGTATTTTATACTATTCTTTTTTTTTAACCTGTATTTTACTACCTTAGAGTAAGTTTATCAATTGTTAGGTAAAAATGCTAGTAAACAGTGCACTTTTTTCATTTTACCTACTCACATCTCTCTCAACAATACACCAATACTATCTATTTAACGTATTCTCTATTAAAATATTATTACTTTTATTTTATTTTATTTTTCTTTTCTGGGGAGAGAGAAAGAACAATTAATAAAATAATATACACATGGTGAATAATGCTTAGGTATATTTACTTAAGCACTGTTCATGGATGGGTTTTACCTAAGCTTTTACCTAATCTGGTGTAATGCTCATTTGGAGGTTAAAGTTGCTCTTAATCAACCAAACCCCCTCTCCCCTCAATAACATTTTTCATAATTTGAAAATTGACTACATGAATTAAATTCTTTTTTGTTCGGGCACATATAGCCAAGGATTTAATTATTGGCAGCTACATAGCGATTTCTCCGTCATCCGGTATTGTTGCACCCCATTATTACGGCACTAGCAAGAATTCACCTCTATCGGTCGATTTCTGTGATGAATCGTTTTTTATCCAATTTTTAGCTCGCTTTTCTAAAAAAATCACGGTTGCTAGCGACATGCTACTCCCGCTATGTATCGGAAAAATTAAGTGTACAGGGGTAATTTGTCATTTTAGTAGTAGAGGGATAGTATGATAATTTTAGTCATTTAAATTTACAGGAGTAATATAGTCATTTTAGTGTACATTGATATTTTAATCATTTTAAATTTTAGTATAGAGTATGTAATTGGGCTGGTCGGGCTTGCTTTTAAATAAATAGGTCGGGTTGGGTATGGGTAATTAGACTCATAATTAATTGATTTAAATGGATCAATGACTCATTAAAGATCCAACCCACTTGCAACTTGTCCAAACCTGTCAATTTGTCACCCCTAATTAAATTTTTAAACAGACACAAATATGATTTCCAATATGCTTTTGTGAATGTTGACCATTATAAGCCACTTTTTAATTCAGCAATGCTTATTATCATATGGAAATGATATTTTTGAGGGATAAGTTGCGACACTATGGCTCTGTTTGTTTCGATATAAAATGTTTTACAATGTAAAATATTTTTTCAGAAAACAAACTTCAAACTTTTATTTTTCGGTGTTGGGTTTGCACTTGAAAATATTTTCAAAAATCAACAAAATAGTGTAAAGAGAGAGGGGGGCTTAAACGGTGGAGAGATATGAGATTATTGGAATTGAACGTGGGTCAAGACTAATGATCGAGAAAACTGAGCAATGAGAATCGCAGTAGAAAGCAGCGGATTCATTTAGAAAAATAACTTACGGAAGATTTAAGAGTAAGTCATTTTCATCCAATTGATGGAAAATATTTTACATGTAAAATGTTTTCCTCATTTTTTACACAACCAAACACCAAAAAATAAATAAAACATTTTACTGAAAAATATTTTACGTCCAAACAAAATGAGCCTATATGCATGTTGATAATTTGTGACATGACATCATATTGGGTACGTACTAAACTATATATCCAACTATCAAAATATTAGACTTTTAGGCCTTCTGAATGTTTGGACCGCGTCCCACTTATGTTTATTGTCTTATTTGGGCTTTTAGGCCTTTTAGGCGTTGAACTTTTCCCTTGGGTTTACAAGGGTGATAAATAAAATCATTTATGTCGTAACTGGTTCACGTTTTTCTGTAACTCTCACATCTTAAAGGTGATCAAGCATGTTAACAATTCTACTTGAGAGTTCCAATTATATATATATATATATATATATATATATAAATATATACATATATATATATATATATATATATATATATATAGAGAGAGAGAGAGAGAGAGAGAGAGAGAGAGAGAGAGAGAGGGGGGTCCTTGTTGTATCGTACGTAAAAAAATCAAATCCCAACTCACAAATTTTGTTGTGAAAAATTAGCAGCCACAAATGTACAGGATAGGCGTGATTTATAACCCTTTTAAATTTCTAGAGGTGCATATACCATATAATTTCCCATGTGAATGGAATAAACCCTATAAGCGAAGAGAAAATGGTTCCCTGCCAAATAATTTTCTTTGATATAATCGTAATAACAAGTATATAATTTTTATCAGAATATATACTTATTATTTTCATACAGTTTTGTTTTTCAATACATTATATTTGTACATTATAAACTAATGCAATTAAAATATACAAATCATTTTGTTTTTTTCTTTAGGCAATTTCAGCAGTCACGTGATTATTTTCTATTTATGAAAGAAATTAAGAAATGAGAATGTAAAATAATCGGGTTTTTTAAAAATCAAATCAAGCTAAAATTATTACGATTATAAGTAGCTATACACGAAAAATTAACAATAATATTCAAAATCAGGTATATATCAAAAAAAAAAATTGAAACTTGGGGGTTCGGGCCCCGGACCCCAACATAGCTCCGCCTTTCTTTGAAAGGCTAGTTTGAGTTATCTCCGAGTTGATGTATACCCATATTGTGAATCTGCGATAGAGTACTACTAGTGAATGCATGATTTTATATATGGAAGGCAAGAGGCCACAGTTGCATTGTTTGTCTAAATGTGCCTCCCCCATTTTTGTTTGCATGCTTGAGGCACCAGCCACCATGTGCATGTGTTGATGAAATATCAAAATAATTGCCAAGTACTTCTAACTCATTCAAGCAAATGGGTGGGAAAGCTACTTGCGCGAAAAAAGAGTTTGTTATATGTAATTAAGGTATAGATGACAAAGAAGATAAAGTTTGCTTGATGGTGGTTTCTACCATTCGGGATAATGATTTTGCTGCCACATACTTTGGTATCAAGCTGGAGAGAGAGAGAGAGTCTCGCCCCATCTGTTCATGTCCTAGCCTCTCATGTACAAGGAGAGTACACGAATGGTTGATGTCTACGGCAAGGGTTGATTCTTCTCTTTGACAAAATAGGATTCGACCATTGAAATCTCATAGGAAATGAGGGAAATAATTTTATTCAGTTTACCTGACATTTTGGGGCTTTTTTTTGTTTACATGTTTTTAAGGCTGGGGATTTGTTGATATCTTTTGTGCAATGAAAGGGAGCACATGATGGGAAGGAATTAATAATAACCTAGGATCAGGGTGAGGAATTTTATTTATCTCCCAAAATGATCATTTTTCATCAGGAAAATGAATAAATATGATCAGTTATATTCTTTATTTTAATTCTGTTGACAAATCAAAAGCCAAACAAATGACATTATCAGTTAACCGTAGGGTACAAATGTCCAATACAGTATTTTTTTTTTTGAATGGCGAAGAAAAACGTCCAACTTTTTTACCACACCTTTAATTTACATGTGTTGTTGAAGTTGTGTTATGGGTCGCCTTTAACATAACATGTCTCGTTAAAGTCATGTTACAAATACACGACTGTGGGGTGGTGATTTGCTCGATATTTTGTGGGTCGGACCTCGGTGGAACCTTTGTTTTCCTCAAGTCTCAGTTTGCAATACAAGGAATCGGTTAGTGCTGTCCGACTAGATTCAGTTAGAGGGCACTTCAATGCTTAGTTAAATAATGGAACAGAAGAAAGGCTTAAGTACAGATCTTAATTAGATCAATAAATGGCATATGTACTTCTTTGGGGTTTATCCCATATGCTTTATAGAATAAGTGTACTTGTTCTCTAAGTAAGTTCATGTTAGGCACGAGTCCATGACGTCACTAGTAACCGTTTTAGGCAGGTGACAACATACATGATGCGCACTCAGTGTCTATGTGGACGCCACGTAAAATCCACTTGGCTGGTGAATCATCTCACTAGTCGGGCATGATTCTGCTTGGCCCGAAGTACACACCTTTTAACATTGCATGCAATATTGTTGGAATCGTGTCCTACATGTGTCAATGAAATCATGTTACTGAAACACGCCTTTAATATAATTACATGTGTTCATAAATTTGTTTTTACGGAAACATGACTCTAATGAGTGGTGTCATTGAAGTCATGTTACCGCCTTTCACATTACACGTGTTTGTAATTGAAAGTCGTGTTACGAATACACGCCTTCAAGATTATGACATGAGTGGTTGAATGTTGCGAAATCGACTAAATCACATCACACACAACGCACCAAGAATAATCAAGAAAACAACGCAAACAAAAAGAGAGGGGTTTTAAAAAATGACTAGTTCCATATAAAAAGTGTACGACTTGTTCTCGCATATATAATTGCACCATAATAATGGTCACGCTATAGACAAAAGAGTCCAAAATCATATTCGTGACATAAGTGGATTGCACTGATACTTTCACTAGCTATAAAGTTTCAAACACTTGGCAGTTGGCACTGTGATTTTGCATGTAAACTCTTCAACTTTTTAGAGAGAGAGAGAGAGAGAGAGAGAGAGAGACTTCTACATTTGAGAAACCAAAACGGAGTCCGGATCAAATACGGTCCAAAACAACAAGAGAATCAATCCTCCTCCCAAATAGCATTGGGAATCGGACCCCCTCGGAGAAGGTGTAACAAAATCACTGCCCCTGCGCCCTCGAGTAATCATCCACTGCCCTTTTTCCCACCGTCACCTAATGCTCTAAATATTTTTACTACCACTGGATAACAAACTTTAAGTTGTAGGAGATAACTCGATTAATATACAAGCATGGGAAGAGAAAGTAAAGTGCAGAGTTAACGTAAAAGCATCCTTTTAAAAATATTTACTACCCTCGTTCCAAAATATTTGTTCGATCTGCAAAACGAGAACTAAAAAATAATTCATTTATTTCAAGAAAAAATTCAAACTTTTTTCATAAATTAAAAGAATTCATCGGTATTTAGTGAATTGTTGAAAAAAATAAAAAATTTTGTGAAAAAAATAATATTATTTTTATGTTCTCGTTTTGCAGATCGGACAAATATTATGGAACAGAGAGAGTAATATTTTTTTATATTGCAATTTGCGAGAACGAAGATGCATAAGCAGATAAAAAAAAAACCTCAATGTATGATGATGGAGCGTTCACATGTGACGGAGAGGCTACGAGTAGCAGCGAATAATTTCATCCACGGCCTCAGCCTATGAACACTCCCGCCATCACACCTGTTCACATCCCAGACCCGTTAAAAACCCTCCAATCCCTCCCCCACACGTGTCGCCCGTCTGGCCCCACTCCTAACCGCCATGTGGTTCTCTCTCATTCCCTCCCTCATCTCTCTCTCTCTCCCTCTGCTCCCCTCACAAAACTCTCCCTCTCCTACCAAAACTCTATCATCATCATCACTTCAGGACTCTCTCTCTCTCATTTTCTTTTTCATTAATTTTTTTGGGTACATATTTTTCAAAAAGGAATATGGCGGGGAACGAGTGGATAAACGGGTACCTGGAGGCGATTCTGGACAGCGGGGCGTCGGCGATAGAGGACCAGAGCAAGGCGGCGGCCGTGAGTTTGAGGGAGAGGGGAGATTTCAATCCGACCAAGTACTTCGTGGAGGAGGTGGTGACTGGTGTCGACGAGACCGATTTGCACCGGACGTGGATCAAGGTGGTCGCCACTCGGAATACCAGGGAAAGGAGCTCCAGGCTTGAGAATATGTGCTGGCGTATTTGGCATCTCACTCGCAAGAAGAAGCAGGTTCATTTCAATAACTCCCCTTTTCATCCTCTCTCTCACATGTATATGCTTTGTTTGATTGGTGCGCATAAGCAAGCTCGGACACTTGCTGGCGAGTGGAGGGTTTGATGAGAAAAGAAAGGATTATTGGTTTTGTGTAAATCCCTCTTTTTTCTTTTTCTTTTTTCTTTTTCGTATGTGCAACCAATGATATGTGAAACAAAATAGACTTTGTAATTATGTGCCGTTTCTTATCATTTATCATCTTGTATTCATCCAAGATGATGAAATTATCATGTATTTAAACTTAAGGGTTAATCGAGTACGAGCATGACAACAACTCAACAAGGAGCTTATTCTTGAAGCTTGCTAAAAAACTCTCTGGACTACTGCAAGTTTGTCCGGTCGTTAACTTTATGGTACCATATAAGTGGAGGTGAGGCTAAACGGGTTAACCACCGATTTCAATTTCTTTTATCTGTAAGCCCCTCCATCCAATTGCACCGTAAAACTATGCGTGTATATTCCTTATTTTGTATGTCTCCAATAGCAGTTTCTCTGTTAAGTTGTTTTTTTTTTTGCTCATTGCACTTCGTAGTTGTAGTTCAACCTCATTTCTAATCCGGTGAATCAGATATTTCCAGACGAATGTGATATTTTTTCTTGTGTTTTCTTCTTTTCGGTACATGGTTCTTGTGTATATGTGGGTATGTTTCATATGTGTTTATTGCATGGATCCTGAGTCTCTCTCTGTGCCGATTCTTGGGATAGAGATTCGATTATGCAGCTGTATGTGTTTTGCCATTTGGGACGCGAGGACAGGAATTCTGGAGACAGAAGAAGATCCACAGCCTTGTTTATTGGGTGTTTGTTATTTTGCTTCTTTAGTACTTTTGCGAATTGGGTGATGTCCATTGGGGTTGATTAGAGTATTGTATGTCTTTCTTTACTGTATCTCCCTGTTTGCGTGTAGATGTGCTTCGGTTTGAAATTTGTTTATATGCCCAATGTGTATGTATGTTCGCTATGATTTTCAAGTGGACAAAATAGAGTTTTAAAGGGATTTTTCAGCTGATTGCTGTGTCTTCTCTGTTTGGTTTGACTACCAGCGGCGAGTTCGTATATCTGTGCACTTTTAAATCATGGTGATTGTGATATGTAACTGGTTTTTATTCCCCGTTTGAGTACCAGAACAGTACATGGCAAGATACTATTACATGTAACTGGAGTATGTGGACCGAATTTTGTTTGTATTTCTCTATTTCTTCAATGATTATTTCCAAACAAAGAACCAATCATGAGTATTCAAATAGGCGGGGTTACAAAACAGCTATTGAAAAAAAGAGACATAGTAGTATTTTCCTTTCGTCAATTAACTAGGTTAACTATTACTGGATTTCGTGATATTTTCAAAGAATTTGAGAGTTGAGTGTCGACTGGTTAAGAATTCGAGAGAACTGAAAATAGCATCTCTGTCTATTTTACGGTGGAAGCTTGAATTAGTAATGGGTTTCTTTTCTCAACAATGCTATAGAAACATGTACCCTCGGGACCATGTTACGTTTCTAGGTACACGTTATAGTTGTATAAAACTTTGTTCCTTGGATTATACCTTAGAAATGTTCTGTCACCACCAGGTCCACCATTAATTATTGATACAGGTTTTCTCCTACTCGGGTAAAATTTCCAGTTCACTGTAAATGGTTTATTTTTGCGAGTCCCATTTCTTTGGGAATGGACAGAATTAGAACACTACTCTCATGAATTGTATGTTTTGGCAATATCCTTATTGCATGTAGTAGGTTGCATGTATTGCCCATGGAATCTGAGCAACGGAGACTGAGATGTTCTTCCTATGCAACTTTAAAGGGCCACCAGCAACTAGCAACTGCCCCGACTTTCATCCTGTATTTATCAAATTTATGTTTCCTAGACTAGCTGAAATTATTGAATCATGTCCACAATTCATCAAAAAGCAGAAGAAATAAAAGAAGCAGAAGAAATAAAAGAAGCAGAGTTTACTTTGAATTTATGCCCCTGTTTACAAGTCTAAATCTACTTGTACATACAAATGATACGGTCCGTTTCTCAGATTTCACAAAAAGAAAAAAGAGAGATTGATTTTGGTCAGATGAGACTTGATTCAAGGATCAAAAGTCCATCTAGGTATGTTTCAGAAACATAAAAAAAAAATATAATGAACCTGGAAATATGGAACTGTCATTGTTCAATTTTTATATCAGGTGTTGAAGCAAGTCAATGTTTAGGCATGTTACGACCTTTCGATGTGGTTCTATGCACTTTGGTGGGCACTTAAGAATTTCAGATACCATTTATTTTCTTCCCGATTTCCTTGGAAATAAAATGCTTTTGCAGTTTCATAGAACCAAAACATTATTTTTTGTCCTTGTCTGTATCTGACTAAGTTTCTATTCTGATTGTTTCTTTTTCATGAAACCTTGCTTCTAAAATGTAATTCAAATCACTGGTATGGTTTCCAAAAATGAGATTATTTGCAAATGAAATGTGGGTCTTTTTTTGTTTTTGCTTTCTGGTAGTTGGAATGGGAGGATGTCCACCGGATTGCACAACGAAGGTGGGAGAGGGAACAAGGACGCAGGGATGCGACAGAAGACATGTCCGAAGATTTGTCTGAAGGTGAGAAGGGAGATGTGCTGGGGGAAGCGATGGTAAGTGAAAGCCCGAGGAAAAAGTTCCAGCGTAACTCTTCCAACTTGGAAGTATGGTCTGATAGTAACAAGGAGAAGAAACTTTACATTGTTCTTATCAGGTACCGTTCTTTTAAACCACTCTTTTGTAGAATGCTATGTAGCAAGGGCACATATATGGACTCGGACATGGATACAGAAACAGACACGAGACATGAAATTTCTTAAAAAATGGGGACACGGCAAAAATAAATAAATAAATAAATAATATTTATTGTATACCAGTGAAAATATAGTTAGGTGTATAAGCTTGAATCTTCAATATTTATAAGCAAGCATCATATATACATTGTAAAACATAATGTTTATTCCAAAATATATGAAGCAACTACACAGTTACCCCCCAAAGTTTTAAAAAATTGCATATTTCACTTTTGCCGTGTCCCCATACGTGTCCCTCTTGTGTCCTTGCCATTTCCCCCTAAAAAAACTAACTAAATTTATTGGCATGTCCTATACGTATTTTGCCGTGTCCCCTGCGACACGCCGGCCTCTAGTAGTGCCAGTGCTACATAGATAGAATGTTCATTACCATATTGGATTTGAGCCACTCTTCGAGATTTTGGTCTCATTATTTCTCTATTAATGATAAATTGTGTAGCGTTGTGATAAGATTTTAAATATTAGAAAGCTGTTTTGTGAGTTTTTACTAGTTTATTTGGTATCGTAAATCCTAATTACTAATTAAGTGGTGGAGAAATTGACCTTGTAAAGTAATGGTTTGACAAGTCACTAAAATGATAACCATTATTGGTTTCGTAGAATAGGAGTATACTTTTGGAGGAAGTCTAAAAACAAAACAAGTTGTACTGCATTGTGCACAACATACTAACGTGACACTATTTCATTGATTATTCATTGATATTTTTCAACTCCCAATGAAGCATTGTAACATTGGCATGTTACTATTGTGAAAATTCTTGTGTTTATAGCATAGCTCATACTTTTATTTCTGAGATGTCTCATTTACATACAATTTTATGAAGAAATCATTTGTCAAAGTTGCTTCCAAATACATATTTTACACCATTTGTTTAGTAGTTATATAATTCAGCCGAAAGAAGTGTAGTGGTCACATCAGAAGTGATCTTCTTGACCAGTTTGCATGGTTTGGTCCGTGGGGAAAATATGGAGCTTGGTCGTGATTCTGATACTGGCGGTCAGGTAAATATTGCAATTTTCTACAAACCTATAATCCCTTTCTCATGTCCTTTCTGTTTTCACCATAGTCTCCTGCTTTCATTCCAATGGCAGATCAAATACGTGGTGGAGCTTGCTCGAGCTCTAGCAAGGATGCCGGGTGTGTACAGAGTAGATTTATTCACCCGCCAAATTTCTTCACCTGAAGTCGATTGGAGCTATGGTGAGCCCACCGAGATGATCACCGCAGGTGCTGAAGATGCCGAAGATGTCGGAGAAAGCAGCGGGGCCTACATTATAAGGATTCCCTTTGGTCCACGAGACAAGTACCTCAGAAAAGAAGTGTTGTGGCCTTATATTCAAGAATTTGTAGATGGAGCCTTGGCACATATTCTTAACATGTCAAAGGTTTTGTGTGAACAAATCGGTGGGGGCCAGCCTGTTTGGCCCTACGTAATTCATGGCCACTATGCGGATGCGGGGGATAGTGCTGCTCTTCTTTCGGGTGCTTTAAATGTTCCGATGGTTCTAACGGGACATTCACTTGGGAGAAACAAGTTAGAACAGCTTCTAAAGCAAGGAAGGCAGTCAAAAGAGGACATTAATTCTACATACAAGATTATGAGGAGGATAGAAGCGGAAGAGCTTTCACTTGACGTTGCGGAACTTGTTATTACGAGCACCAAACAAGAGATTGATGAGCAGTGGGGTTTATATGATGGGTTTGACGTCAAGCTTGAGAAAGTTTTGCGGGCGCGTGCTAGACGAGGAGTCAATTGCCATGGACGTTACATGCCAAGGATGGCGGTAAGAGGCTGTTTTTTGATATATTTTTGGCCAACCCTGCCAGCCTTTTTTAAGCTATCTCCTGCACAAGTCAGAGTGTTGAATTGATAAAATGCTTGTTGTGGATAATCTTGACTGAGTTATATTTGATTTTTGTACATGATTCCAATTTTTTGCAGGTAATTCCTCCTGGTATGGACTTCAGCAACGTTGAGGTTCAAGAAGAAGATGCTGATGGGGAATTGATACTAACTAATACAGATGGGTCTTCTCCAAAAGCATTCCCACCAATATGGTCAGAAGTGAGTATCTTAGTTGCTGTGCGCATACTTTTTTTGTTACTTACGTGACAGTGTGATTGAGAACTGTCTTTGCAGGTGATGCGTTTTCTGGCAAATCCCCATAAGCCAATGATCTTGGCATTATCAAGACCGGACCCGAAAAAGAACATCACCACTCTTTTGAAAGCCTTTGGAGAATGCCGACCATTGAGAGAACTCGCTAATCTTGTAAGCAACAGAGCTTTTGCAGGTTTTTTTTTTAATCCACAAGTAGTATTTCTAATCAAATCCATATGTGGATTGGAATTGAGCTAGTGATGCTAGTTCATTCCTTCTGAATCAGTTAATATGACACAGTTTCTATTTGAACCACCAAACAATGTAATTAGGTACTGTGTACCAATCATGCTTCTAGAGCTCTCAGTACTTGCCAAGCTCGAACAAAGTTTCTAACTCATGAAGTTTAGAAGCCAAGATTGAGTAACTAGTTGCTTGGTGCAACTTATTACTCCTCCTACTCTGGTTGTTTATGGCCCTAAACACAACTAATTGTCTCATAACACATTTGCGTAAAGTGCAGACCCTTATAATGGGAAATAGGGATGACATTGATGAGATGTCGGCTGGGAGTGCTAGTGTCCTCACAACCGTATTAAAACTGGTTGATAAGTATGATCTGTATGGGCAAGTGGCTTTCCCAAAGCATCACAAGCAAAGTGATGTTCCCGAAATCTACCGTCTCGCCGGAAAAACCAAGGTTCACCAAACTCACAGTTTTCAAACTTACTTTACGTGATTTTATTGTCATTTCCTTAATCCTGCAACTATGACAACAGGGGGTTTTCGTAAATCCAGCTTTAGTTGAGCCTTTTGGACTTACCCTAATTGAGGTTAGTTTGAATTATACTCAATCATCTTTTATGGTCTTATCTTAATCCACTCGTGAAAAAGGAGATTTACAGTTTATCGGTTTTGGAAACATGTAGGCTGCAGCCCATGGACTTCCAATGGTGGCAACTAAAAATGGTGGTCCAGTTGACATTCATAGGGTAAGAAATATATATGTTTTGACCATACTCCATCCGCAGCATCACATGTATTAATTGCCTAGTTTTGAGCTTGCAATTCTATGTCACTCTGGCTGGTTGCCAAGAGAAAAACAGAACGGAGAGTAAACTCTCAACAGTTGATTCTTGACAGTGCACTTGGTATTTCCTTTTGTCACTGTAGGCTTTGAATAATGGTCTACTTGTCGACCCTCATGATCAAGAAGCAATTGCTAATGCGCTGCTTAAACTAGTATCAGAGAAGAACTTATGGAATGATTGCAGAAAGAACGGTTGGAAGAACATACACCTATTCTCATGGCCGGAACACTGTCGCACATACTTAACGAGGGTGGCGGCCTGCCGGATGCGGCACCCACAATGGCAAACTGACACCCCAACCGCCGATGACTTAGCTGCTGAAGAGTCCCTAAATGATTCGCTTAAGGATGTGCAAGATATGTCCCTTAGGTTGTCTGTTGATGGGGAAAGAACATCACTCAATGAATCACTTGACCATGTGGGTGCAATTGGAGGTGACCCTGAGCTGCAAGACCAAGTGAAACAGGTACACGGTTGCACCCACCAGGGCCGGTTGGGGCAATTGACACCCCAATATTTTGGAAAGAGTGACATGATATATTGTGTTTTTAGTAAATGATCGTAAGTTATGTAGGTTCACATCCTATGTAGGTTGTTTTTTTAATAAATACATGTCCCACAAGGATCCAAATTTTCGTGATTTGTATCTGTTAGCTAGGAGAAGAGAACTTTTTAAAAAAGTTTGGAAACAATTTGAAAACCATACTACAGAGATTTCAGAAGAATTTTGCATGTTTGGAAATTTTTATTGTTAGATATTGATATTAGGTGTTGAAACAACTCAATGTCTCTGTATCTTTCGTGGAATTGCAACATGTTTTGTAAAGTTTGCTAAGTTTAGGTGGAAACATTGGGAATTTGGGATTCCCCTAAAGTGCTTCATCCATTTGATGCACACAAAACAGAACTTTGTTCTTCGCTGCCACCCTGATGATGTCTATTTTGAATTATTAGTGTAATCTGTATGTAGATTTGCAAACCCATAATTTTAATCTCATGTCTGTCCTTGAACAGGTACTAAGCAGGATGAGGAAGCCAGAAACAAGCTCACAAGATTCCCAAGGCAGCGAAAAACTGCTCGATAATGTTGTAAGCAAATATCCCATGTTACGGAGGCGGAGGCGCTTGATTGTCATAGCACTAGATTGCTATGACACAAATGGAGCCCCTGAAAACAAGATGATTCGGATAATCCAGGATATATTCAGGGCTGTTAATCTAGTCTCTCAAACTGCAAGGTTCTCTGGCTTTGCAATATCGACAGCCATGTCTATGTTGGAGCTGACAGCCTTCTTGAAATCGGGGAATGTTCAAGTCAACGAGTTTGATGCTTTGATTTGTAGTAGCGGAAGTGAAGTGTACTATCCTGGTGCATATTCGGAAGATGGAAAGCTATGTCCTGACAGGGACTATGTATCACATATTGATTACCGTTGGGGTTGTGATGGTTTGAAAAAAACTATTTGGAAGCTGATGAATACACATGAAGGTGGATCTCCTCATTCTTCGAGCCCCATAGAAGAAGATGCCAAATCTAGCAATTCTCATTGTGTCTCCTACTTGATAAACGATATCAGTAAGGTGCGGGAAAAAGTTAATTGATTCAAGCATTTCGAACTGATTAAGGATCTCTTTGGTTCTCATGGCTTATTTTCTTATTTCTTGAAACTATTCAGTACGCAAAGTGGCTTGGAATCCACTTTGCTTATTTAGAATGGAAAAGGTTGATTTTCTTGAATAAGCAACTAAGCAATCCAACCCCCACCGAACAAGCTTTTTGCATATTGTGTTTTTCAAAAGGGATAAGCAAATAAGCAAGCAAACCATGCGAGTCCTAAGATACCGTTTATTGGTTATGGAGTGTTCATGGGGGTTGGCTTTTGTAGGCAAGGAAAGTGGATGATATGAGGCAGAAGCTGAGGATGCGAGGTCTACGTTGCCATCTGATGTACTGCAGAAACTCAACAAGAATGCAAGTTATCCCTCTTCTTGCATCTCGAGCACAAGCACTCAGGTAAAATATCTCATCATTTAGATTTTGACATCCCATCCAAACTTGGGATGGGAATATAATGTAGATGTATAACTACCTGTCCTCCTACTTTAGATTTTGGGAATTAGTGGTTGTTTTGATGTTGTTACTATCTTTATTTGTAGAGGTAAATATTGGGCATACAATGTATATACATATCTTCATAATTTGTTGGTCCCCCACGGCTGTGTCCGTCCTGCATTCTTTTTTTTGTCTATCAGCTTGTTTGTGTCATCCCCATGTGTGTCTTGAGCATCAATGTTTGTGCTTTTTAGGAGCTCGGGATTGGCACAGGGTCTTTCTCAAGTTATTTTTCTTGCGCTTTCAACTGCTTTCTTCATGTATTGGAGTCGAAACAAAATTAATCGCTCATTCCATTTTTTGAAGTTATTCACATTTGAAATAAGTGCATTTCATTTTCCTTTCTGTTTAATCATCTCTTGATTGCACGTTTGGAATCCTTTATCCTAGTCAATTTGTTCTCATCCAAGGATTTTGTCGAATGATAACAGTCTTCTCTCTTTATTTCACGGATTAGAAAGGACATAACACAACAATTCCTAATGATCACTGACACTCCTAAGATCGCCGTAGGAGTGTCATATCCATGTCAAAAACTCCCGAGACACACTTGGGGACACAGAAGGGTGATTTTTAAAAAATTTTAAAGCTTTTCTGGGTAAATTATCTATATCTTCAAAACTGTTGGGCCAAAAGTGTAATACATAACATATTTGTATGTCTATAGGCATACACCAATGCATTCGATCAGAGTCTTGACTTAAAATATTTATGGTTTACAGCGTAGGTTTGCATACCTAGAAGTATTATTTTAATAAAAATTGATGTGTCCTCCGCCGTTTCCGTGTCCCCATCTTTCGAGAATCACCATGTCGTGTCTTGGTCGCAGTAGTGTCCATGTCTGTACTATATAGCTAATGATTGAATTGTCTAGTGGCTCCTACAGATGGTTATGAACTTATGTGTTTCTCAATTTTGACTAGAGTCGTCTTCGGTTGTCATTAGGTACCTATTTGTTCGTTGGAGATTAAACGTTGCTAATATGTATGTGATTCTCGGTGAGACTGGAGACACCGATTATGAGGAACTGATATCCGGAACCCATAAGACCCTCATCATGAAAGGAGTGGTGGAGAAGGGTTCCGAAGAGCTGCTCAGAACAGCCGGAAGCTATCTCAAAGATGATATTGTCCCCGAAGGCAGCCCACTGGTGGCCTACACCAGTGGAGAAGCGAAAGCCGATGAAATTGCTACTGCTTTGAAGCAGATATCTAAATCTAGCCCAGGAACATGAGATAGCAATCTCTTGTTCTTTTCCATGATGCAGATTACAAGTATTTTGTCACTATTATTGAATAAGCAAATTTTCTGACATGGGTTTCACCCAAAATGTAGCTACAAAATGAATCCCATAGTAGGAAATGCTTTTTGTTGTTGGATGTTTTATAAAAAATCCTTCTCTATAACTTCAAGTATAGGAAATTTCTCTCTTACATGATGCAGGTAAGCTACTGTCGGATTCCATGAACTGTGAACATCTTTTGAACTGGTAGTTGCAAAAAAATTGGTTTCGTGAAAACAGTGTCACACGTTCCACTTATTGTTCTCTTGTGATCCCACATTGGTGCTCCAAGATTCCGCGAGTAATGCTAGACCTTTTGACTGTCTAGCTATCAATTGGCTTATTTGATGGCTTAATGGTAACATCTCGTATAGGAATTTTAAGCCTTAAAATGGTGCTAGTATTTAGAAGCCTTGGATCAGACTCTCAGACTCATTTCCTAACTAGGGTTTCTAATACTATTCTGCCTGCTCTTTCATCCTAGCAAGCTCCTCTGCTCCAAAAGCTTCTACGTTAGGTGTTACAACTGTCAGGCTATGGGTCACATTAGGCGCAACTGCCCGCAGCCTCAAAAGAGGAGGAATGGGAACCTTTAGAATCAGGAAGCCCAACAACCTGGACAGGCCAGTTTTGTGACCCCACTCGAACCTTCTGGCCTTCTTGTCTTCAGTTGCATGGCTAGATTGTACCAAGGATTGGATTTGGAAGATTTTGGAAGATTTGATGGAGAGAAATGGCTAGATTGTACCAAGGATTGGATTTGGAAGATTTAGGAAGATTTGATGGAGAGAAATCACTTATGCTTACTCAAAGCACAACGCCACATGTACGGACGCCCTTGCGGATGACGGGAGTCTCGAGGAGGACGAGACCCCAAAAGATCTGTGAAGGCCAAGGATACTACCTAGGCGCTCCTAGAAGAATAAATCTGAAGGGTTATTAAGGGACTAATTTCTTTATCATCTCAAATACCGTAGTGTTGTTTAATAATCAGCATTCACACTTTATAAAGGAGAACACTAGGTTCATATTATTCACATTTACTTCACCAATTTTTTTGGGGTAAAAATGAATTGTGTGCGCGGTAAGAGCAATTTAAAAGTTGAGTATCGTCACATACAAGAACTTCTCACTCCTAATGTACAAATCTCATTCGTAAGAAAAAGGTAAGAAAACCTTAATCTATACAATAACTCAATATGCACTTCTTGAGTCGTTTTACAGTTCCTGCTACAAAAAGTAAGTTGACATTTTGACTGACCACTGTCTACTACCAAACTACCAAAATCGTGCGATAATTGGATTGAAGAGCAAAATTCTAAATGTCAGCAGCATGCTATGAGAATGAGACCATGTGCTTTGACAAGGTAGGAAACCTAAAAGCTTGAAATAATATATAGGAATCATCCCCCCCCCCCCCAAACAAAAAAAAAAAAAGAAAAGAAAAGAAAAGAAAAGTTGAACATTGCAATGACCACCTCAAGAAAATCATGTTGCAAGGCAAAAGAGAAATCACAAGTAAATAGGTATGGGATGGAGTATGGAAAACGACAGAAAATCTACTGTTTGTATTGCTGTAATCTTCCAAGAAGTAGCAAGAGTTTGTTATGTATCAATGGAACTTGTTCACACAAAAAGAAAACCGGAAAAAATATACATGTATCACTATTACGCCTATTTCACATAAATCAAACTTCTGCATTCTTTGCATTGGACATCAGACACAAGCTGCAGAGTTCGAGGAAGGGTGAAACAGTTCGCAGGTAGTTTTCACCAAATCTAATCCTAAATCCAACTAATCACTCTCAGGTCAATGGATGAATGCCAAGTCAGCCTCTCAGATTTCATCTTTGGTGTCTCTTGTACAAAAAAACTGATTTCTCCAAGCAAACTTAAGTTGTCTTTGAGGCTGCTAAAAGTGATAACTTATGATCCTCTGTTGGGAAGAAGAGAAGAAGACGACGCATGCCATACTTGTCGCTATGTCAACATATTTCTTCAGCAAAAACAATGTCAAATATCAATTGCACTGCAAAGAAATATAACGATTCAGATATGCATTATCTTGACTTGCGGAAAATAAACTAATAGTAAGAGTTAAGAGTCTAAAGAGTCTAAGACATCACTGAAGATACATAGTTACACATCAAATTATGGTTACCTGTACTCTTTTCCAGGAAGAAGGCAAAAGGAGCTACTAGGTTCCTGAACTTCATGGTAAATTTCAACTGATGCAAGCTAAAGGTAGTACATACATCATGACCAGAACTAGCTGTTTCGTAGGTCATGAATAGAGAACCATACGCCAACAAACTTCTAAAGTACTCAGCATTATGCAACGAAACAAGTTTATAAAATGATTTCTTAAATCAAATAAATTGCTGAATACCATTCGAGGACATTAAGAAGACCAGAAAGCAATTGACGGAAAAGTCATTCGTTCCAACTCATACGCACTTAAGATTCAGAATTTACCTGATTCTATTCTCAAAAACTCGAGGACTAAAGTAAACTCAAAAGACTAATTGTGAAGCCAAGAGTTCCACCAGTGGACTGAGAAAAAGTAGCAATACATCACTTTGCCCTGAATTCACCCTCATCTCATGGTTCTTTCTGAATTGTATTCCACACATAATTGCACAAATTTTGCCTACTGATATTCTAATCTAACCTATGGATATCCTTACCTTCCTCTCTAGGAATATTAGGTTGATCAACCAAGAGTTGCTGGAGAGCACCTAAATCACTGCCACTGTAATGATAAAACATTACAATTAGTCATCAATCCAAGAGAAAATCACACACACACACACAAAAGTTGCAACACCATTAGAAAAAGATCAAAAGTTTTAACAATTACTGATTGCAATGATATTTTCAAATAGAGAAGGCTAATAGTACCGAAGAACCCTAGACTCTTTACATACCTGGGCTTCAAGGCTAGAACTGGAAGCGCTGATACAATCGATGATTTAAGAAGGAACCTGAAAATAGAACTGAGTGAGTTTATCGTGAATTCAAAAGAAGCAAACATAACTATTGGCCCTGTGACCTTATAGCTCAGTAAGCACAACTAAGAATTTTACCAAAGTATTGATTTTTCATCAAGACCAAGTCACAATATAAAAACATGGGCTCCAGCACAGAAACTAACATAATTTACTACCACGACAGTAGATGGTGGAATACGATATAAGAAAAACTTAATTTCTCACTGGCATGAAACAGATAGAGTTTGTGAACAATGAGATGTGGGAGCATGTGATGAATGATATAGCAAACTCACTTAAGTTAAATATCTCCATGAGCTATCTATACCAGCAAGGATTGAAACTACAATTCCTTTTGCTTGGTCAACCCAAATACTTGACGATATCATTAGAAAGTGAACAAAAATGGATGGAGTATAAATGCCATACTCTGATTGGTGCATCTCATAAACATGGCTTAGCCCATCAAGACAATCTGCAAGACATGGTTTTATGCCAATTCGCTGTTGTAGCTGTTTTGGTGTAGCCTGAACAGATCCTCCTTTAACTAGCTGCCTACCATCACAAAGAGTTTTCTCAAGAAAGAGAACGATACTGTGAAACTCTTTCCTGAATTTGTTTGCCACGATAAAAAATTTTGCTTTCAGACACTTGTCAAAGAACCATTAACTTGGTTAGTTTGGATTGTGAAACAGTATATGATTACCATCAATACTATAATCATAGGTACACACCACAGTTGAGATGTATCATGAAAACTCTGTACTCCCAAAAAAGATGATTTGATAAAGAAGAACCGAAAGACATTGAGTTGTTTCTTTATTTACAGCCTTCCACAAGCATTTACAGAACTGAGGAAAGTAACATCAAATTTCTTATGGCTAGCATTTTGAAGATCAATGCCGGAAACTAAAACAAACAACCCTAAACTGCTATGCTAGTGTGCTCTATTTAACAAAATAATCTCAAGTTTTAAACGTTGGAGTTTACTTTTTTGGCCATGATTTGTTAGATAAGCAATGGAGACGAACATGGAAACCCAATACTCACATAGTCTTATTCATTGACAGCAAGATATTTTCCAAAGACTCCATCTGCTTTCTTAAGACCGCATCTTCAATGCTGCCAACACATTTCAATGCTCCATAGTTCTTGGGATTTTGGATAAGCTATGATAGAAGAAAATGCACAGGTACTCAAATCGATGAATAACTCAAAAGCTTCCTCACAAGATGAGTGACATGAGCAAAATGTGCATTAGAAGGACCTGCAACCTCTGTATGATTGATGATGCATTTCGGAACTGGGAAAGCAACCTAGATTGAAGTTCATCCCATCGACTCATTTCGTCTTTCACTTTCCTGAATTTCTGCTGATACTTCTTTACCATCCCCTCCATCCCCTAACAAAATAAATAACATCCTGACTAGTTATGCAAAAGGCGAATAAATTTTGGCCTTAGTTTCTACGATTAGAAGATACTCTAATATACATTGCCAAAGATCACCCATTCAAAAGCTCACTCTCAGGACTTGGGCACATAGCCAGGTTAGAATGTAATAGGGCTCAAGTCTAATACGTTTCTAACTGTACAACTATAGCAGCCCTACAAAAACTTCAAATTTTATGACATTCGGAATTTAACGTATATGATGCTTTAAGTTTTTAACTCTACTTTTTCCCATTAACTTAGGTGTTCAGGCCATCTTACCGGCACCCAGGGTCCCAATACTACCATCTACCAGTGGAGGGCCCATTTTAACCTACAACAATAACACAAGGGCGCGCAAACACAAGTCCAAGCATTGTGTTCCCTCTTTTTCAATGTTTGCTTCCCAGATTGTGCTATATCTCAAATGTATAATCAGTATCAATCTCAAGTTATACATCCCTCTGCACATGATTCATGATTCACAATGTCCATAAAAAAAGCAGTTCATTCAAAAAAAAATCTTTTATCCTGTGCATAGCACGGAACAGTTCCTACTTATAATTCCATTATACTATACACCAGAGAATAGCTTAGAATAGCTTCTGCAAAAACGACACTTCGACGGTGCTTCGAAAACGCGAGAGAGAGAGAGAGAGAGAGAGAGTCATTACCTTAACGGTGCTTCGGAATCAGCCTCACTTCGTCGGGAGAAAAAAACTGAATGTGGGTATGACTGTTGTCTACGGTTTTTTGGGTAACTCTCAGAAAACAACGGGGAAACTTCCGTTCTCGTTCTGGAGGGTTTTGGGAGAGGAAGAGGGGAGGCGGAGAGTTTGGAACTTTGGATTTAGAGAGAGAGAGAGAGAGGGGGGGGGGGGGGTGGGATAGGACCGAGAAAATTATTTTAAAAAGTTTTTTGAGCAAATAGAAAAAACAGTTTTTTTTATAGCAATACAAAAGCGCTTTTTTTTTTTTGACAAGTTTTAGTACAAAAACTGTGAACAAAGAAAACAGTTTTCTATTTCGAAAACTTTTTCCAAAGTATATCTATATACTTAATACAAAAGAAAAAAGTATATCTATATACAAGTTACATAATAAAATAATTTTAACTTGTATACAGATATACCTTTACAATATGCACTATTGACTTATATGAATATATTCTTTTATAATTTTGTAAATAATAAATTTTGTACATGTTCGAGTTTATGCATAAAATTGTCATTATATACACAAATTCCAGTTTATGGACCTGATTGAAGCCAGGCTTGGTTTCGATTCATTTATGAGCCTAAAATTGAGTTTTAGATTCGGCTCGTTTAATATACAAATTGAACTTGAATGAGTCTTTTTCTTATCGAGTTTCAAATAATTCGTGAATGGTTCGTTTCACTTGCAATTTTATTCGTAATAAAAAAAAATTTACTTGGGTAAAAGTGGTTATTTTTAATGGATCCGAAACACTAGATCAAATCTACTAGAATCTATTATTGGCAAGTTATATGTGTTCCGATCAGGCACTTAATAATATCCGATCAAACTGATTTTTTACATACTTGTTCAACTCAACGAGCTATAAGAATTGAACGTTTTCGATTATCAGAGCAAGACCGGAGCGGGACCCCCTCAGCCGGGACAGTACGCTGCTGTCCCTTCAAGGGACAACAGCTCCCCCAGTCCGAGACAGCCCTAGCTCTAGCGGCATATCCACTGACATTTTTTAAAAAGTACTCCGTATATATTGAATCACTAGACACCTAATTTTAATCTAATTAATTTTTCATAAATAATCTATCAAAAAGGATCTAAAAATTAATCGATCGGATATGATGAAGGTGTAAATTTCAAACTGCACCTTAAAATTTTGGAAAATTGTTCGCTAGTTTGGTACCTCTTTGAGAGCATCTCCATCGGCCATACCAAATTTTCAGCCATTTAAGCAAGAAAAAGTGTAATTTCTCTCATTTACCTAGCCATTCAATATATGGGTACCCAATAGCCTACGCAAAACCAAACACCATTTGTACCGAATCAATCCCACACCACAACCCACCCCCCAAACAAATCAGCAACAACAGCAACACAAACCCAACAATACAAATGTTCGACAACCTCAAACCCACAAATACATAATCAATCCTCAAAAAAGGTTACAAATCAAACCTTAAGATCAAATCCAGTCAAAAAATATAAATTGAAACCTACAAATTCAAATCTAGCCGACTTATACACACACACACACACACACAGATATATAAACACCATTAAAAATTCCAAAAACCGACCGGAAAACTCGCCGGATGGGGTGGCGGTTGACCTCCCAGTTGACCGGTCTTCCATCTGTAGCCAAGAAACAGGGCCAACAACGACGACGACTGGATTCAGTGAAGCAAGGAGAGAGAGAGAGAGCTACAAAAACCTCTCCCCACCTAGTGAGGCACTGCAGCTGCTTCGTTCTCCAAAATAATGTGGAATAATACCCCAAGCGTAGGGCTTAACACGTCGGTTGAAGCATAATAAACCGAAAATCCGGGATCGTACCCAAGGGAATAATTATATGGCTTGGTTGGATTTGTAGATGCAAGTAAGGGCTTTCGGCCTTTAGACAGCCAACTTTATTTTACTTTAAACGGTGGAAATAAAAGGCTAAATTAAAAACGAATTAACTAGAGAAAAGATAGGCTAGGTCTAGGAATTATTAACACTCAAGACTCAAGCTAAATCACACTCTTCACCCAATTACACAATTTAAGATACTTGAGTAAGGTTCTCAAATTGGAGGATAAAATGATTTGAGAACCAAGCTAGCTCTAGAATTCATTTGGCAAATACCTCGAGCGACAGAGCTCTAAGCATCATGTGTGGTGGGTAGGCGATGCTCTCACCTACACATGATCAAAGAGGTTAACACCTCGGTGATTTGTCAAACAAACCCGAACCCCACATCAATTTTCAAATCAAAGATTAAAGCTTTATTGGGTGAAAAATGCAATTTTCGCCCGAGCCATGAGGTGCTAATCACCCCATGACCTAACCCTTGAAACTACTCACCCATATCTAGAGAGATAAGAGCAAGTGAAAAACTACTTAGCATAATTGAAATAACAAGACTAGAAGAAAATTAGAGATTAAGATAGATCGGGAGAAAATAAACAATTTTAATTAAAGTGACAATATCAAAAACTAACAACTAAAGACAGAAATTAAAGTATTTAACACTGAAAAATGAAGAACACTTAAGAACAATTTTAAATGCAAAGAAATCTAATCTAGATCTAGAAAAAAGTACTACTTGAATCTATCTACTTGTTTTTGCAAAACAATGACATAAGCTTTTATATCTTGAAGATCCGCGCCTGGAATATTCCCGAGATGCTCTGGAAATTCGCCCTTAAGTCCTTCGGCATCGATGGCAACGGCCTTAGAGTGCTCTACTAAGGGGCTCGGCATCGATGTAACACAATACATCCCATCGATGCCAAGGTGGTTAAGGGACTGGACCACTAAGGGGCTCGGCATCGATGCCGAGATCAATAGCTTGATGCTTGGCTATCATCCTTTGCCTTGCTGCCTACCTCTTGCTCGGGCAAATCAGCTTCTGCTCGGGCAATGACATGCCTTACGCCTCGAAAACTCCCTTGTTTGGCGATTCACCTACAAAACAGAACTACAACACTCTACAAGCAAACAACGTTATCAATAACTAATTAGTATTTAAATTAAACTAAAAATAAACACTAGCGCACCCTACATTGCATTCTCGGGTGCTTATCACACCCCCCCAACTTAAGGTTTGCTAGTCCCTAGCGAACGAAATGCAGAAACTTAGAACAATAGCAACTATGCAATCCTTTCGAATTCACAACTTAGAACATGCTCAATTTTGTAACCTAGCAAGAGTTCAACAATCCAGCTTTTTATTTCATTTCTACAACTCACACTTTCAGCATTCAATTAAACAGGCTAAGTATCAAGCAAGTTAAAGAGCAAGCTAAAAAGGTTTGTGTCCTCGAACAATGGGAGGATACGGGACACAAAACTTGTGAATTCAAACTAAACCATATCCACCGAATCAGTGCTTGACCAACAGGCAACAGTGAACAAGAAATACCATGTCTTAAACAACGAAGCACTTTATTCAATAGAATTAACAACTAACAGATGAAAGTTGGATAACGAAAGGAAAGCATGCCATTAACTAGTTATGCAACTATCAGATAATCAATCAAAAGGGAATCCATGCGCACAAAAGATCAACTAAGGTCTTTTTCTGCTTGTAATGACCTTGGTTACAAAGAACGAGTTAGCAAAAATGGGCGACGGTCTATTTCTAGCTTGGTTAACTACTCGAGTGACCGCTGCCAACATAAGAAATGAACCAAGTCAAGGCCAAACCGGCCAAACCAAAAAACCAACTACTAACTAACAATGTGCAAAGCTATACTACGAAATGAAAATGCAACAAAACAAAATAAAATGATAGGATAGTTGGCATGTCAACCAACCAAGACCCCAACCAAGTAAGGGGAATTTCTAGAGCCACCGACTCTCTATCAGATCATCACCATGTCACCACCTCATCACGTCATCCCATCAATCAGCCAACTCCTCACTCTCATACCCTGCAAAGTCATCACTTACTTCTCCCTCATCAACCGGCCCGGGGACATACTTCACCCCATGCTGCTGCTCTAGAATTGATGTCTGCCAGGCTATCTCTTTCCTTTGCGCTTCCTGTTCCCTCATCATCTTCCTCCTTTCAGCCTTCTCCTTCCTTTGGCTATTGATTATTGAAACCCCTTGACAGAACAACTTCTTGAGCCAAGACCCCTGTTTCTCCTTTCTTGATGGCATTGTTGTCAAATAATCCCCCTTTCTCGCCTGTTTACCCTTAGCAGTGTGAATCTGAAATGAGCTCTTCACATCAAATGTGTCATCTATAGGCCTCGGAGAAAGTTCTTCCAATTGCTCATAAACTGCTCCCCTAACTCCTTTCTCCTTACACAAGCTAGTAATCATACAGGGGAAAGGCATATTGGCAGTAATCAGAGTATTAGCCCTAAAATCACGCAGCTGAGTAAAGACGAACATAGCCCAATCAACTATCAAATCATTAGTTGTCAATGCAAACAAAATTTCCCCACTTTTCCTGGTTGGTCTACTCTCTGAGCCTCGGGGGTAAAGATTATAATGAATCACTTTATTCAGAAATCTAAAGCTTGCTTTGAAATTTCCAGGCACATAGGGTAATGAAGCCAAAGCGGGGTCACTATACAAAGTCTCATTCACCACCTGCAAATCAATCAACTCATCCTTTCTAGGGTAATTCACATACTCAGGAGGGGGCCTTTGAATTTTCAGATATGCAACAATATCATTAGGAGTAATAACAATATCAATTCCCCCTACTTTCGAAAAAATTCCAACAGTCGGGTCACTTTCCCAATCACCCTCAGGAATAATCAGGAACTTATAAAATTCAATAACGGCATTCTTATTATAACCAAGTAACGGCTCAGTCCAAAAATTCAAACCTTTTCTCATGATGTACCAAAGCCCCGTGTGATCATCGGGCAATGCCGTAGCATCCACTTGCCTCTCATTCTTGAACTTTCTGCCCGTAAAACTATCCTCCCAAACCCTCCCCTTATCCGCTGCAATCTGACCTGGAGTCCGTCTCCTCCTTTTACTCCTAGATCCCGAAGCTTCCGCGGGCTGATTTTCTTCCTCACTTTCAGCCATAAAATCATCCTCCTCCTCGATTTCTGATTGAGAAGGAGGAGCACGGTGCGCGGTCTATTTTATCCTTGGCATTGTAGGCTAAAAGGGATTTTTGGGTTTTAATTTGGGTATTTTTGGATTTTTAGCTAGGGTTTATGGGGGTTTTGATTTTTGGTGGAAAAACGAGAATGTAGGCTAGGATTATGATGGAAGATTGGTATATGAGTGGAAAATAGGAAGAAATCAAAAAAAATTTGTGAAAAATTAAGAAAAATTCGGATTTAAAAAGGGAAAATTGGGTTTACCTCTTTTTTGGACTGAAATCTTGAATTTGATGGAGAAAACTTGAAGATTCTTGAAGAGGTTGACGAGTTTAGGGAATTTGTGGGAAAATATGGAAGATTGGATGGGTGATTGGGGTGATTTGGTTAGGGTTTTGAAGTTTAATGGAGGTGTGGAGAATGGGGCAGTCAGGTTTCAGAGGATGGAATGGATTTCCTTTGGTTTCTGACGAGATCAGCACTGTTCTGTTACTGAATTTCCCTCGGCAGTGATGTAAAACATTTTAGTCCATCGATGCCGATACACTTAATGGCCTAGTGAGATAGGCTGCTCGGCAGCGATGTCACTTAGTTTCCTCCATCGATGCCGAACCTGTTAACCGCTTGCTTAGATCCCTCGGCAGCGATGTAAACTTTTGCAATCCATCGATGCCGAGACCAATAGTGAGCCCCTGTGAAAACACCTTGGCATCGATGTAAAATTTTGACTCCCATCGGTGCCGAATCAAATAACTCAGCAATTTTGCCATTCCTTCAATTTGAACCCCAGAACTTCAAATAACTCATTCAATAATCCCCAAAAAGACCTTTGCACATTGAAAACCACACCAACAACCCTCCAAACAACCGGTCGCCTAGGTTAAAGCAAAGAACGGGAAGAGGACAGGATGCAAAATAGGATTAGGTGACACATATGTGGTATAATCATGCAAAGAATGCATTGTATCTTTCCTAAGTGCACCTTGGATTCCAAAATGATTGAAAATTGACATTTAAACACAGCTAGGCATGGACATGCGATTATTCACCTAACTAAAAGTATGTTTATTGAATAGTGGGGATATGGGCCAAAACTTGCTCAAAAACTTGCTTAACACTTAAACCATTCAATTTTCAACTAAGCATGCAAATTAAAAAGCACAAAATCCTTAGGATTGTTACGAATTCTTGCTAACTAACAACGATTAAGCATGCAACAAGTCATGAACAAAACTAAAAATTATGACAAAAGGAAGGAATTGCAAGTAAAAACGCTTTACTTATTTTTAAAATTTTCAATTTTCTCATGTTTTTGAATTTTTCAAATTTTGTTAAAAATGCAAACAAATAGCACATAAGCTAACCCCTCCCCCCAACTTAAAGCGATGATATGCCCTCATAGCACTAGGAACAAGAGCGAAGAAAGGAAGAGTGCGCGAATGTACCATCCAAGGGGAATGTCAACCCCTAAATACCTCAACCAAGTTGGAGGATTTTATGTCAATGTTTTGCTCCAGTCAGATTAGATGCTTCCAGGGTTTACTCCTTCGGTTCTACCAACTCGGAACCATAGCTAGTCACACAGGGCCCTATCCAAAGCTTTATCGGACTAACAACCGCGGCGCTTAGCCGCACCCATGCTTAGGGCTCCTGAACGCCTCACTCACTCCGGCTTTAGGTCCAAACTACCAAGGCTGGTGTGGTAGCAAATAAACCCTGTAGAAGACTTAAGAGAACGACTTTCCACAAAACAAATGACATTAGAACCACCGGCCCGTGTTATCCGGCTTCAAACCAAACAAAAACTAAAAGACTGAAGGTAAAGAAAACACGAAGAAAACACACAAAACAAATAAAAACATGGAAAATAGAATGGAATGCAATGCACCACCCGATCATCACGCGATCTCACGAGTCATACTTTTCTTCCCATTCCCTACCGGTGGGGTAAGAAATGGGTGGCTATACTAGACCGTCGAGAATTGTTATGCTAGTGCCCGTAATAAAATTTATTGCTTGACCTCGCCAAACAATGAAGTCCAGAGTCCCCAAGGATCAAAACAAAGCAAGATGCAACACAACCTAGCGTGCACTCTAGGCAATATCAAACCTCACTCACAGACCTAAGTTGCTTCCGATAAGGGGCAATCGCGGAGAGCATGGATCATTAACGATAAACTATTACCAAGAAGAACTAATGAAAGCCCTTTTAACACTAACACATTGATGAAATCTTTTGCATGTGATGTATCTCCAAGATTTTATTCGATGCAAACACAGAACAAAACAAACAAAACACAACAAAACAAAACATGCATAACTAAACTAAAAGAGAAACAAAGCAAGAAAGAAAGAACAAATATGTACAGAATACACAAATTTAATATCAGAACTCGGAGCGTCAAAGTCACAGCGAGACTCCGCCAAACAATGAAGTCCAGCGTCCCCTAAGATCGTAACCAAGCAAGCAATAAGATAGAGCCAAGTGCGTTAGCACGGGAATATCAAGGCCAAACCTAAGGATCAATACCGCCCCCGTTGGGGCTAATCTGGGAAACGTGAGTGGTTTACTTTGAATTACTCCTATCAGAAAAGCTAATTAAAGCCCTATGTCACTGATATTAAATGATTTGCCCTTCGAACCGGAGCTGGACACACGATCCTTCTTTTAGTAGCGGCGTGCGAAGCTACATATACCCAAGTCAATGGTGGGTACCCCCTACCCGGGGGCCGGGTCCGACAAACAGTTAAGTTCAGCGGTTACGCTTTCGCTCCCCGTGCAATTTTAAGGATCAAACTAATCAACCGTGTAAACTGGATCGATTAACTCCTCATCCGGCTCTCCAAACTCAAAAGTACCAAAAAACAGTTTAAGCTTTTGGCCATTAATTTTAAAAGATTTACCATTTAACGGATTCACAACATCAACAGCACCATGAGGATAAACATGTTCAACAATATAAGGGCCAGCCCGACGAGAACGTAGTTTACCAAGAAACAAATGAAGCTTAGAGTTGTATAGGAGTACCTTCTATCCAACCTCAAACTCTTTCCGGTGAATTCGCTTGTCATGGAAAGCCTTGACTTTTGCTTTGTAAATGGCGGTGTTGTCATAAGCATCTCTCCGAATTTCCTCAAGCTCGTTGAGTTGGAGCTTTCTGTGTGCTCCAGCGGCCGGTAAACGATAATTTAGTGTCTTGATTGCCCAATATGCTTTGTGCTCGAGCTCTACCGGAAGATGGCATGCTTTTCCAAAAACCAATCGATATGGCGAAGCTCCCAAGATGGTCTTGTATGTTGTGCGATAAGCCCAAAGTGCATCGGTCAAACGAAGACTCCAATCTTTCCGGTTTGGATTCACCGTCTTCTCCAAAATGTGCTTGATTTCCCTATTTGCTAACTCAGCTTGCCCATTCGTCTGAGGATGATAAGCAGTGGAGACCTTGTGAGTGATACCATACTTCTTCATTAATGCCCCTAAAACACGATTGCAAAAATGAGTTCCTTGGTCGCTTATGATTGCTCTCGGCATCCCAAAACATGAAAGAATGTTGTCCTTGAGAAACTCCACCACTACCTTGGCATCATTGGTCCGTGTTGCGATGGCTTCTACCCATTTTGAAACATAATCAACCGCCAATAAGATGTACAAATTGCCGAAAGAAACAGGGAAAGGTCCCATGAAGTCTATGCCCCAGCAGTCAAAGATCTCAACCACCATAATGTTAGTCAATGGCATTTCGTCCCTCCGAGACACACTCCCAAGCTTTTGACAACGTTCGCAAGCTACACAGAAGTGATGAGCATCCTTATGCAAAGTTGGCCAATAGAATCCACATTGTAGCACTTTGGTAGAAGTCTTCTTAGAAGAGAAGTGGCCTCCATAAGCTTCTGAGTGACAAAACTCAAGAATTCTTCGTTGATCTGAATCTGGGACACAACGGCGCACTATTTGATCTTGACAATACTTGAAAAGGTAAGGGTCATCATACGAGAACATTCGTACTTCATGAAGGAACCGACGACGTTCTTGAGGAGACCAATGTGGCGGTAAGAGTCCCGTAGCCAAATAAT
Organism: Rhododendron vialii; assembly: GCF_030253575.1. Classification (NCBI taxonomy): domain Eukaryota; kingdom Viridiplantae; phylum Streptophyta; class Magnoliopsida; order Ericales; family Ericaceae; genus Rhododendron; species Rhododendron vialii. The sequence goes on from NC_080569.1 coordinate 13,987,423, forward strand.
TCACTATATCCGCAAACCATGGGGCACTCGAAACAGCAAACAATTGTTCATCCGGAAACATGTCCACAATAGGTAAGCTTGGAGTAGGATCCTCGAACTGTAACCTTGATAAATGATCGGCTACCATATTCTCGACACCCTTTTTGTCCTTGATAGTCAAATTGAACTCTTGGAGAAGTAAAATCCATCGTATCAAACAAGCTTTGGCATCTTGCTTGGTAAGTAGGTATTTGAGAGCAGAGTGGTCCGTATACACAACAATAGGGGTGCCTCCAATAAGATAAGACCAGAATTTATCAAGAGCAAACACTACCGCAAGTAACTCTTTCTCCGTGGTGGTGTAATTCACTTGAGCGTCATTCAAAGTCTTGCTTGCATAATGGATAACATACGGATGCTTGTCCTTCCTTTGCCCCAAGACAGCACCTACAGCATAGTCACTTGCATCACACATAAGCTCAAACGGAAGGCTCCAATCCGGTGGTTGCACAATAGGCGGGGTGGTAAGACTAGCCTTCAACTTAACAAAAGCTTGCTCACACGTGGGGGTCCATTCAAACGGAACGTCTTTGACAAGAAGATGGCACAGGGGTCGAGAGATAGCACTAAAATCTTTGATGAACCGACGATAGAATCCGGCATGCCCGAGAAATGAACGGATATCCTTCACGCATTTTGGAGTCGGGAGATTGGAAATAAGATCGATCTTGGCCTTATCCACCGCGATACCATCCGACGATATAATATGCCCCAAGACAATCCCTTGAGTGACCATGAAATGACACTTTTCCCAATTCAGAACCAAATTTTTCTCTTCACACCTTATTAAGACTTTCTCCAAATTGGCCAAGCACGAATCGAATGAATCGCCAAAAACAGAGGAATCATCCATAAAAACCTCTACTATCTTTTCAACCATATCACTAAAAATTCCCTGGAGCATTGCACAACCCGAAAGGCATACGACGATAAGCGAACGTTCCGAAGGGGCAAGTGAATGTCATTTTCTCTTGATCCTCTAGAGCAACTTCAATTTGATTGTAACTGGAATAACCATCTAAGAAACAATAGAATGCATGGCCGGCTATCCTCTCCAAGATCTGATCAATAAATGGTAAGGGAAAGTGATCCTTTCTAGTACTTGCGTTGAGCTTACGATAATCAATACAAACTCTCCATCCAGTCTGAACACGAGTAGGTACGAGCTCATTCTCCTCATTTCTCAGAACGGTAACTCCGGATTTCTTTGGTACAACTTGAATCGGGCTCACCCATTTACTATCGGCGATAGGATAAATGATTCCCACGTCCAAGAGCTTCAAAACTTCAGCACGAACTACATCTTTCATAATCGGGTTCAAGCGACGTTGAGATTGGCGAGATGGTTTGACATTATCCTCCAAAGCAATATGGTGAGAGCAAAGAGTAGCATCGATCCCTTTGATATCAGCAATTGTCCATCCTATAGCCTTCATGTGCCCCTTTAGTGAATTGATCAACTTCATCTCTTGGAGATTCCCAAGAGAAGAGGAAATAACCACAGGATAAGTCTCGTTGTCTCCAAGAAAAACGTACTTCAAAGTATCAAGTAGGGGCTTCAACTCCAATTTCGGTGGCTCAACACTAGATGGGAGAACCTTCTTCTCAATTGGTGGTAGCTCCTTAAACTCTTCAAACTTTGGAGTCCAAGAATTTACAACGCAAGCTTCATCTTCCTCACTCAACAATGAACTCAAATAACTCACTTCAGAAGACTCAAAAAATTCGACCTCTTTGGCTGTAAGAGCAACTTCCAAAGAATCACTAAAAAGCAACTCATCCACGTGTTCTTCTACAAGAGTATCGATAAGGCTCACTTCATTAACGTTCTCGTCATCTCCCATTTGACTACCCACATTAAAAACATTGACCTCCATCTTCATGTTACCGAAGGTCATATTGAGAAGTCCATTTTGACAGTTGATAACTGCATCCGCCGTGGCTAAGAAGGGTCTTCCAAGAATTACCGGAGTGGAAGTAGCTAAAGAGTCAGTCGGATTTGTATCGAGAATCACAAAATCCACCGGATAGACAAACTGATCAACTTGCACTAGAACATCTTCCACTACTCCCCTTGGTACACGAACACTTCGATCGGCTAATTGGAGTGTGACACGAGTCGGCTTCATCTCTCCCAAACCAAGCTCTTGATAAACAGAGTACGGAAGTAGATTAACGCTAGCACCAAGATCGAGCAAGGCTTGTTCAATACGCTTTCATCTCCCATGAGAGCTCATCCACGAGGCTCGGCTCGGCCCGGAGCTAGGCCACGAGGCTCGGCCATATCTCCCGTGAGAGCTCATCCACAAGGCTCGACTCGACTCGGAGCTAGGCAACTAGGCTTGGCCATGTCTTCCATCACAGCTCCCTCGAGGCTCGGCCCGGCCCGGAGCTAGGCAACTAGGTTCGGCCATGTCTCTCATCACAGCTCCCTCAAGGCTCAGCTTGGTCGGAGCTAGGCAACTTGGCTCGGCCATGTCTCCCATCACAGCTCCCTCGAGGCTCGGCTCGACCCGGAGCTAGGCAACTAGGCTCAGCCATCTCTTCCATGACAGCTCCCTCGAGGCTCGGCCCAGAGCTAGGCAACTAGGCCCGGCCATGTCTCCCATGACAACTCACACTAACCGCCTTATCCGCTACGTCAAGGGTGACGTCAGCCGACACATGTCAAACGCATAGATGAACTTGGAGAGCAAGCCAAAGACCCTCTATAAATACCAAGGGATAGCAGCCCTAAAAGGTACATCGTCTCTTACCCTCGAAACCCTGGTCCTTTGCTTTCCTCTATCTGCACTATTCTCATCCTCACCCCGGAAGGCCATTCCGGGGTTCCTCCGGTGTGGTCTTTAGTCGTGCTTTGTGGTGCAGGTTAGGTTCAAGGGAACGAGGTTAGATCCAGATGAACAACAACTCCAAAGGAAGCGAGCCACGTTCATCAGAGCCCCACAAAATCCATGATATCATGCTCTCTAAAAAAAAGATGCTTCTCATGGCATCCCCCAGATCTTAAAGACTCGCACTATATACCCTATATAAGTACACCTTTTTGTAAAAGTTGTCTTAAAACATTACTCCAATAGGTTTTCATTTCATTTTATAGTGGTTTCTACGTCATATCCTTCTATGATCATTAGTCACACATAACAAAATTAAGAGCTTTTTAGCAAGTGGAGATTTTTAATGTTTAACAAATCACAATGAACTTCAAATAAATGCTCATCAATTAAAATTATGAACGTACCAACATTTCTTTTATGTGATGAATATACCAACGTATGTTAAACTAAAATGAAATAGCACTATTAAAAAATTAGTACGAAAACTTTAAAAATATTATATTTGTACCACATGAAATTTTATGTACAATGTCGGGCCCTTCTAAACCAAATCCTTGGCTCCTTACTGAACCACTTAAGTAATTAACCTATAGCAAGACAGATAAAATATGGTACCAAATTATAGATGGTGGCTATGATGTTAGCATTCTCTAATTCTGTTGTTCTGTTTTGATCTACATATTCTGCCCTCATAAAGTTTGATGATGCTATGATGTTAGCCTTATTCTCTGATTCTGTTGTTCTGTTTTGATCTACATATTCTACCTTCATGAAGTCTGATGATGCTATGATGTTAGCCTTATTCTCTGATTCTGCTATTTTATTTTGATCTACCTTTTCTACCTTCATGAAGTCTGATGATGTTGTTGTTGATTTGCTTTCGTTGCCTCTATTCCGGTTGAAGCTCCTAAACTTCTTGCTGTGAGGCATGTTGAGCAGTTGATCAGGTCCTTAAGGATACATATCAACCCAAAGGTTGCTTGGTTATGTTGAATCTTGAGGATTTGTTTCTGGTTTGGCCTGTGGGTAGATTCTGCATTGGACTTGGACCTCATGTTATTTTTGCTTTCCTTTTCCCTTGTTTCCATCTTCCAATGCTTTGTTGGATGGTTTTTATTTCTTTTCCTATTTCATGTATCAATATCATGGTTTAGATTTATTTTTTTTCTTGATGTACCCTTATCAAGGTTCTAATAAATTTTCATTTTGCTGATAAAAAAAAATGGAATCTTACTAACTAACTTGACACTAGCTACCGAACTAACTTCTATCAGTAGCGTGGGTAATAGGCCCTTCTAAGGATGATCTATCTCGCATGCATTCACCTTCACCATCTGTCATTTTCAGTTGATATGCTTGACACTCTCCTCTTTGTGTCCATATAAACCCCTCTCTCCTCTCAATAAAATGCCACCTCTCTCTCACTTAAACCCCCCCCCCCCCCCCCCCCCCCCTTTAATTTCAACATCTTTTATCCCCGTCCTGATTAGTTCTGGACCTCTGGTCATTCTTGATTTGGGTTTTGGGTTTTAACTTTGGTTTCTTTTTGGGTTCCGCTCTTGTTCGGTGAGGAAGAGGAAGATTAGAAGAATTTTGAGAGAAATGGTTCATCATGACGTGCATTTCGTGTTTGGAGTCTTTGGTGGGTCTTAATTAAAATAGAAATGATTTCCCTTTTCTCCATTTTTCTCCTGATTTTTTGCTTCAATTCTTAATATTGCTAATTGACTGCCTTCCTGATTATCTTTTATTTTGGTAAGTTGAATTTCGAAAAAAACCAACCAAAAAACAAAATCACTGGAGCATACCCCTGAGAGTACATCAAACCAATTACACAATCCTTACATTACTAGCAAGCATTACCGTAGAGTTTGACAAGTCACAAACACAATGAAAGACACACCAAATAACACATAACTGAGACAACCAAACCAAAGCCATTACAACAAATGCTAGCTAGGAACATAAATAGCTACTAAAAGAGGCATCAAAGACCAGCTTGGTGGATATATTCCATGCCAAACACAAATTCTGACTCTAGCTTGTTTCTTTGTTTCAGGAAATATCAGGTGGTGTTGTTTTTGGCACCGACATAAGCATCCCGAATGACCTCTCTCTCTCTATTAGATTGTTAACCACTAACTCATCTAAAAGCTTAAGATGTTAGAGAGAGACAACTTTATTGCTTATATCTTCAACGACACACCCCCTCATGTGTAGTCAGCGAGCTAAATATATGTAAACATTTTAACATTAGATAAGCAGTGAGATTCGAACATAGGATCCATTACCTACTGTGATATCATATTAGATTGTTAACCACCAACTCATCTAAGAGTCTAAGATATTAAAGAGAGAGACAACTTTATTACTTGTACATTCAACTCTCTCTCTCTCTCTCATGTGAAGTGCCCTTTGGCCTAAATTTTTTGGTCTTTTGATCGATTTTTTTTTCCTCCTAATTTTTACTCCATTCGAGTCAAAGTTTTTGGATAATTGTTCGTCTAGCCAAGAAAAATAAAAAAAGATATAAATAACAAAAGTCAGAAAAACTAACTTAAGACTAAAAAAGTTTGAAAAAGACAGTCTTTTAGTGTCTTTAGCATCGTCTTATATATGGACTTTTTTCAAGTTTGATAGATAGTTTTATACTTTTCGATCTGATTCCCATCATTAAGACGCGAGCAAAGTAATCTAAATTATGAAGAAAATTTTAAAAAAGGATAATGATTATTGCACTCAACTTTCTTATAAATTGTAATCCAAAACTTGATCTGTAGTGCTTAAAAATGAAAAGAAATATTTTGAAGTGCATTTATAAGAAAGTGGAGTGTAAAAATTATTTTTCCTTAACAAAAGATGAGAAAAGTTAGTAAATATTATCGACTGGCTTCAAAAAAACAATAATTTAACCCAAACACAATCTAAGTGTACAAACTAACACACGGTGCTTGAGCATGTAACATCCTTCTTGTTTTTATTCTTTTGAAATTGATTTCTATTCACCATGAATTTTCATGTATTTAATGCTATATGTATTTTTTTTTTGTTTTAAATGGTATTGGGTAGGATTACATTTGTGAGGATTATAAAGAACAAATCCACAGAGAAATTCTCAGGCATTCCGCACGTCATGACCTTGCTTAACTGCTTGCTTTCTGCTTCGTAAGTTCTTGAAATTGCTTTAACTATGGTGACCGCATTTAAATTGAGTTTTGAAAAGAAACTTTCCCTCCAAATTTTTTATTCTACTGTTATTTTAATGGTAAATAAAAATATTGAATATTGGTCTCCTTTTGAAGGTGTTATCGAAACATTTACAACAGTACTAATTCTTGTATACATCAAAACCATATATAATAAGTTGTTTGCATTTTATTAAAATGGTGACCGGATCTCCATTTTTGTGAGGAGTCTATATATTTGGAGACCCAAGCTAAGATCTCCATTTTGGAGATCTCAAATGGAGTATGGTTGGAGTTATTTTGATCTCCAAAATAGAGACTTCGAGCATGGTTGGAGATGCTAGCTCTTACCCCATTAGAGCTCTATTCATTTCTTATAAATGTAATTTCAATTTAAGTATTGGTAATCGTATTTTTCACAACTCAAGTATTTTAATTACTATGTTATAATCAAACTAAGCTTTTGCAATTAATTAAGTTAATTTTTTAATAAATCAAAATAATTTCAGAAAATATTCAATCAACGTCTCCGAAAATTGGAGCATTACAGAAATACCCTTAAAGCATCGAATCGTATCTTACAATTATCCAAAACCGTAGGAAAGGGAGAAGGAATCTTGATTTCATGGTTGGGCCGATTTTGCCATGATTTTCCAATTGGGTCCTTGGGTGGGAGAGGCCTCAGTGCAATTGTGGGCGGTGTTTCCGTCTTTTCACCCGTTTTGTGGTGGGGTCAGACCACTGTTTGGGCGAATTTCCAAATTACTAATTTGGGTTTTCGGACTTTTGAACAATTTTGGTTGTGTCCCCAAAAAAGGTACGTTATTTTGTCTTTTAGCGTCCGGTATTCCAGGTTTTGTTTAGGGGCATTTTCGTCTTCCTACCTTTCCATCCCTGACAGGTCACGTGTATTCTCTCTCTCTCTCTGTCTGCAAAAGAGAGCTGTTAATCAACACCCCCCCCCCTGTGTCAGGGGGGTCTGACACCGGGCACGGGGAATTCCCCGTTTTACCCCCATCCACTTGCGCTCTCTCTCTCTCACCAATTTCTCTATCTCACTTATTTTATTTTTGTATAAAATTGTAAATATTAATAACTTTTTTTCACCTATTTTTTTTAATAAATTTTATATTTTTGAAATATACTCAACGAAACCTATCAAATGAGCTTAATATTGATGGTGAAATAATGTAAAACGGAAAAACTATATTTTTGTGATAGTTTAAACTGTCTAAAAAGGTTGAAAAATTAAGTATTGCAAATTTCAATCCGTTTGAACCGGTGGAAAAATTTTAGTTTTCTGATCATTTTATCTTAGATGGTCATAATTAAATTTTGACTATAGTGCTCTCGTTGATTAACCCTAAGAAAGTCGTAGAATTAAATATCTTTTAGGGTTAATCAACGAGAGTTCTAGAGTCAAAATTTAAATATGACTATTTAGAATAAAATGATCAGAAAAATAAATCTTTCCACCGGTTCAAACGGATTGAAATTTGGAACACTTAATTTTTTAACCATACTTTTTAATATATAAACTGTTCGAAGTTGTTGAAATCACGTATTTTTTTAAATAAATTTTATATATTTGAAATCTATTCAACGAAACCTATCAAACAAGTCTAATATTGAATATGAAATAATGTGTTTAAATTAAATGATTTTTTGGGCCCAATATATTAACTATTTGTTTTTATTTTTTTATTCGTCATTTTTTTAAAACTTCTATATTTGAGTTTTCAAGTAAATTATGTATGTTGAATCCACTTAAATTTACTTTATATTTCTGTGAACAGTCATAAATGCAAACTAAAATCAAACTTCATTTAATTACAATTGAGTATATAGAACCAATACATGAACATAAATAAATACACAAATTTAGTCAATATTTCCGCCAAATTGTGGTCGTTGTCCCGGTGGATCTATTTGCATTACTTCGTACCACAATTGGAGGTGTGCTTTATAAGGATGAGCCCATCCATGTGCTTCATTTGATGCATTTGGCCTCCACCATACGATGATGGGTGGTACAGGGTAATGACGGTATAGGAAAATTTGTACAAAGTGATTGCCATTAACACGGCCAATAGCTATATGTGTGCGCGCTGCGAATGGAACTGGATGTGAGCTCAACGGCAAGTGAATGAAACAACTCAAAGCAATCATATCGAATGTATGCAGTACAACGTTGTACATTGATGCGATAACAAGTCCCAATGATATAGAATCCATCCAATGATCCTCTGGTGCCGATGGCTGAAAGCAACGACGTCTTTGTAGCACCTGAGATACATAATTACGTTCTGGATAAAGCTGATTGTACAGGACCCAATTTTGTTCAATCTCTTGGATAAGGTCATGTCGTACTTGAGCCCATTCATCTTCAGAACCATAGATCGAGTTGCGCAGCTAACGCCCTGAAGCCACAATGACCGTCAGGTCGAACGTCAACACAGTGGGAAATATAACGCTGATACTGCTGAGGAAATTTGTCAACGAGGTGATCCCTCCCATTGCTCCTTCGCGATGTTGGAATACGTGAGGCCCGAGATTCTGAAGTGGATACTGTGAAGGAAGGTATGTGACCTCTATTTTGCTCATCTCTGCTTGTAGGTCGACCCCCTGTGTTCTGTGTTGTATGATGGGGGTCGAACTGTGCAACGAGATGGATCCGCCATATCGAGAAACCTGTCCATCATAGACTCTCGACTGTTGGAATCCATTTCATTTAATCTTTCAATAAGCTGAGCTGCCCTGTCGGATCGTGCTCCCTCGTTAGTATGCCTCTGGGCGTGCATGGACAACGTACTCCAGTGACGGTGGATAGAGCTTAGCGGAATTGGTCTATCCACAGAACGGTAAATTGCAATATCATGAAAGCATGGCAATCCGTGTGTCCTTTTGATTTTACAAAAGCAAAGGCCGGCTTTGTTATCAGTGCGCTGTGCCTGCTTATGGATCAAGTCCATTGCCTGTAATGAAATGCGACCTCTGATTTCACTATAAATGCCTTCATGTAGATATATGTGTCGTGGAATGTTGAGAGATTTTTGGAACGACCCCTGAATATCCCCGAATTGACTGGTCAACATCTTTTCTATTTTCTGAAAAGATGTTTGAAGCGAGGACATGGTATCTCCCAAGTATCGTTTGAGTCTCGCATGCGCAGACTCTGCCCTGCAATTTAATAATACACTGTGTTAAATAGGAAAGTTACATAACGTATTCGTTAGTGTAGAACAGTAAACATTCAATGACTATAGGAAAGTTACCTTTGGCTTGAATTGCTCCCGAGGTGAATAAACTGGTTTATATATGCTGCAACAAATCGCTCTTTGTAAGGACCCAACCATATATCCCAAAGGTATTGTATGGCATTAGAGTATTGCTCAAAGTTTCCGCACATGGCATTCCACCTTTGTTGCAAAGACATTGGTGTCGATGAATGAATAAGCAACTGCCATGCCTCGGAAAACTCGTCCCACCTCGTACCAAGCATAGGGCTGCACTTCTTCATTGCACACTGGTTTATGTGCCAAATACAAAGGATGTGATGTGCCAAGGAGAAACATATTTCAATGGCGCCAAGAAGTGCCAGATCCCTATCTGAAACAACCACTGATGGCAACGCTGCCCCTTTTCCAACCATCCATCTCTTTAAAGTATCCAATGCCCATATCAGTCGCTCTTTTGTCTCATTATTCAAATATGCAAACATAAGAGAGTAAGTTTTCATTGTGGATGTGATACCCACAACTTCCAAGAGTGGAATTCGATACTCATTACTCTTATACATCGCATCAATAATCAATACGGACGAAAAATTGACAGATAGCTCCAGGCTTGTAGGATGAACCCAAAGAATATCTGTGATTTCATTGGTGTGTTCATTTGTAAGATAGTTGTAAATGTAATTTTTCTCGTTTAATTCATTCAAGATGTACCCAATAGGAGATAGACCCCCCAGTTGCTCTTTCTTATACTGTGCCTTCACATTGTAAATACTCCTAATTTCTGTACTAATTGACGAGTCTTGTAGTCTCAGCAAATTAAGAATTTCTCGAGGTGCGGTGCTGCTAGACATGTCACGAACTAATTGCTGCTGGATTGGGGTCAACCTTGACGGGTACTCATGTCCCTCAAAACTTTCCGCTAGTTCATGGTTATGAAAACCTTTAACAACTTTCAAACTCCACATGACACCGTCTGGAGGTTGTGGTACACCTTGCAGCTTAAACGGACAATCACATTTCTTAGTTCCAGTAATCCTTTGCATTGAATGCCCTTCCAATGGCGGTCTATACAATCCTCCCCTTTCACAAATAAGAATGCACTTTGGCATCTTGTTGCCCTTTATACTAGCAGATTTACTTATAACAATCACAAAACCATTTTTCTTGCCAACTCTCCGCGCCCAATCTACCATGACAACTAGGGCTGTCCACGGGTCGGATGTGGTCGGGTTCGGGTCGGGTTAGACCCGACCCGACATATGGTCGGATAACAGATTTCTCACCCGCATCCGACCGAAACAATTGTCAGGTTTGCACTGATCCGACCGTTAACCATTTCGGGTCGGGTTCGGTCGGATTGTCAGATTGGGCTTTTGTGGGGCCTTTTTATCTTGGGCTTAACCATTTTGATTGGGCCATTTTTTGACTGACTTGTTAGTTGTTAATTACTTTGGACTTTGTTTTTCACTTTTCCAACAGGCCCAATCAGGCCCAATGCCCCATATCCACGTTTTGGGCCATATTTTAACATTTCCCAATTTTGCAGCAGGACCAACAGTCCAGCACCATAACATTTCCAATTTTCCAACTTTCCGATTCCAGTTGGACCAGTTCCATTTCCAATTTTCCAGGCTTCCAGCAACTCAACAAGGCAGCAACAAACAATATCTCACTTAGACACAATCACTAACATTTCCAGCCACAATCATTAACAAAAACCCTAAGCAGATTAGAAGCCATAGCACACCATATCATTTCCAGCTAGCACACCATAATCACTAACAAAAACAAAACAGAAAACACCAAAACGAGATTACAAGTTCACCGCCACCAGTCCACCAACCAACAGATTACAAGTTTTCCAAACCACCAGATATTACAAGTTCTAAAGTTTAAAAGTCAGTGAAGTCACAACTAATGAAACTGTAAAAAAAAAAAAAAAAACTGCTCATCTCCCTTCCATGTGTCCAAACCTGTTACATACAAATAAAAAATATATGAGAATAAAAAACTCCAAAGATCACAAAATAACATTTAACTTTAAATATTTTACCAACATCCAAAGCCACATCACTCAATCCTTAGGAACTTCCGAACTAGCATCATTTCCTAAGATTTCTGGAAAAAAAACAGAAATTGAATTTAATACAATGTAAATAGTTAAATACTAGCGACAATGCCAAACAACTATCAAGTTCACATTAAATTACCTCGTTCAAGATCTTCAACTTTATCCATAGCTTGTCGAAGAGAGATTGGAACCGTGCTTAGAAGCCAATTTTGGGTGCATAGAAGAGTCTCGACCATTGACGGTGAGAGTGAACTTCGAAATGGATCAAGTATGCGACCACCCGTACTAAAGGCCGACTCGGAAGCAACGGTAGACACGGGCATAGCTAATACATCACGCGCTACTTGGGACAAGATCGGATACTTGTTGGAATTGTTCTTCCACCATAAAAGGATATCAAAATCCGGAATATCCTTACGTTCACACAAATCATTCACATACTTGTCTACCTCCGACGAACAAACACTAGAATACTCTTGCTCCAAGTAAGTGTCAAATTCACTTGCTAAACTCAACCGATCATCACAATCCTCATCCATCACTACACTCGGTGTTGCACTTGCCACTTGAACTCTAACTTCACCCTCGTTCGCATAAGCATCATACAACTTGTCCAAAACTCCCTTCACACGTTTCTCCATTTGCTCGGCCACCTCCTTCCCTTTGGTTTTTATATAGCAAAACTTTACCCACCTTAACTTAAACCGGGGATCTAGTACCACCGCCACATAAAGTAAGAAATTGAATCTATCTCCCTTCCCCCAATACGTGTCAAATTTTTTTTTCATGTCAAATGCCATTTTAGACAAGAGAGGATCATTGTTGGCAATTAACTTCTCTATTTTTACTTCAACATTATACATCTCATCAAAGAACACATTGGATGTGACAAAAAAAGAAGCCGACAATTTCTTGGTTGCATCATAGAAAAGTTTCAAGAACTTAGTAAACATCGTACAATTCTTCCAATCAAGCTTCGTTGGAATTCTTTGGACCCTATGGCTCCTAACTTGGCCACTCTCACTAACCAACTCTATGGTCTCCCCACCCTCAAATGACACAAGCTCCCCATCATCGCCTTCCTTTATGCCAAAAAAAATTTTGAAACCACTGTCTTCCTCCGCCATTCTTTGGAATGCCTTCTCAAACTTGACGGCTACTTCTAACATCAAGTAAGTGGAATTCCACCGAGTACACACATCAAGACACACAGTTTGGTTTGAAACAATTTTCTCCTTCTCCACACACTTCTTAAAACTCTCCAATCTTTGTGGAGAAGATCTCACATACCTCACAACATCACGAACACGGAGAATACTCTCATTCTTGTCTTTCAACCCCTCAACCACAATAAGATTTAAAATGTGTGCACAACATCGTACATGCAAATAATCATGATCCAAGATTGTCCGTTTCCAATCCTTTGTTTTCCTTTTCAAGAACTTAATAGCCGTGTCGTTCGAACTAGCATTATCTACCGTCAACGTAAAAATACCATCAACGTTCCAGTCAAGCAACAAAGATTCAATCTTCTTGCCAATGGTCTCTCCCTTATGATTTACAACTTGACAAAAGTTTAAAATTCTCTTTTGCAACTTCCAATCATCATCAATGAAGTGTGCGGTGAGACACATGTAGTTAAGATTTTGAATTGATGTCCATGTATCAGTGGTGAGGCAAATCCTACGACCCTTCAATAATTTTTTTAGTTTTCCCCTCTCATGGTTATGAATTGCACCAACCTTTCTAGTTATCGTTTGGCGAGAAGGGACCGGTGAGAACTTCGGTTGCATGACCTTACAAAACCTTCTAAACCCAATCCCCTCAACGAACCTAAAGGGTAGTTCATCAATGATGACCATTTCGGCAAGAGCTCTCTTACAATCGTCAAAAGAAAAAACATGAGTGACAACGTCAACACCGCCCCCATCTGCGGGTTTGAATGAAAGGTTTTGTTGTCCATGTTGGTCTCTATTAGGATATAACGGGCAAGTAGGGATATGAGCTTTCAAATTACTAACGCCATGTTTTTTACTTTCAGCCTTATATTGTTTCTTGCAATACTTACACTCAGCCCATTTGGTAACTCCCCCCTCTTTAATTTCATTGAAGTGATCCCAGGCAGGAGACCTATATCTCTCTTTTTTAGGTTTAGCCGCTTGTGGTGGAAGCTTTCTTTTCGGTCTATTTTCTCCAACTTCAACTATTGTATCATCTTGAACTTCGACAATATCGGCATCGGTAGATACAAGAGGATTAGAATTACCTCCAAGTTCAACTTCTTCAGCATCTACCTCATCATCCTCAAGTTCCCCACCAGGATAGAAATCAAAAACTGGATCCATCACCTACAACAATCAAGTGTGACGATCAGATGGTTGTCAATTAGTTAAATTTTTAAACAAACTTGAATAGGCAACACTGATTCGATTAATAGGCAGCACTGCAACACAACAATACAAACATGAACTGATGTACAAACATGAACATCTATCAGCAGAGAACAAAATAACAGTCATAAAAATTAGAAATGGACTGCATGAGATCTCTTTGATCCCTTAGCTGTTTTCATTGGGAATTTGAGTTTAACATAATTTTCATGTTGATGAGTCCGCAAAAAATGTTACATTCTATTTATCCAAATTGCGCTTAATAGCTTAATACCAATCACTTTTATAATTTTGTAGTAAAGCATTCTGCAAAGAAGCAGACAGCAACAACGATGCTCCTCTGTAAACTGTAAGAAACTAATCCAGAAATAAATTAGCAAAAAATGAACACAACACACACACCTAGAGTGATAGTAATATTCATTCATTCTCTATGCATGACTTTTACTACTTCAAAACTTCATCCAATGGGTAATTGCACATGACCAGAAAGGCTCAGAGTTAGTGTCCCCTGCATGCGATTTAACAAGCACTAGTTAGTTTTTTAAGTCTTTCAGAAGTTCGATCCAAGTACATACTGAGGTGAGTCTGCAACAAACAATTCTTGAAATCAAACAGATAATAGAACAGCTATTAGGTGTCCCGGTGACTTCGCAGACTCTCACTGTATCCGGGTGGGAGTTGCTTGATGGACTCGACTTGGAAGATTATCAAAAAATGGGAGCGGAAATTAATTCCCAAATATTAAACTTGACTTTTTCCCAAATATCCGGACTGGTGAATTTCTGTCAAAATATAAACTTGATCATTTTGAGTACTCGTACAAAATCACAGTCGTAAACAAAATCACACACACACATAGAGAGAATCACAGTCGGGTCCTAGACAAAATCAGAGAGAGAGAGAGAGAGAGAGAGAGAGAGAGACACAGACGTACACTGTAGACCGTAGTAGGTCTCGAATCTCGATTTCGAGTGAGGGCCGAGAGGTGAGGCAATTTAGGGAGAGGAGGAGAGGCGGGGTTTCGTCTTCGATCAGTAGCGAGGGACCGAGGGTGGAGACTGGAGACTGGAGAGAACTTAGAGAAGGATCTGACTTTGGTTTCTCCGGCCAGTCTGGTCGCCGATTGCCTGGGTCTGGTTGCCTGCCTGGGGCTGGGGGTGGGGTGGGGTGGGGGTGCCGAGGTGGGGCGGAGAGAAATGAGAGACCTCAAAGAACCCTAAATGATGTATGACTGTAAAAACTTTTTTAATATAGTGTGTAATTCGGTCGGGTCGGGTGACCCGACATTTATAATCAGTAACCCGAAACCCGACCGACTGTTGGTCGGGTCCACAAAATTAAACCCGAACTCGACTGAGTGTTATGTTTCAACCCGTCCGTTGCTTTACTTTTCGGGTCGTGGTCGGTCGGGTGGTCGGTCGGGTCGGGTGGCTGGACAGCCCTAATGACAACTCTAGTTTCAAATATCTATAACAAAAAAAATTAATACGTATAAGCTTAATGTAATATCCCGTATATTAAAAATATGGATTCTTGCATATAAGCTTTAGGTGGCATATAAGTGAAGGTGTGTGCACGTGGGAAGCTAGTATGCTTGAAACATGATTAAGAATTGATTGTTCCGTTTGGCGGGGGGATTTTCTTTGGCTCATAGGGGCCTGTCCGTATGCTATTTTACTGTTTTGGTACAGAAGTTAATTTACAGGGGAAAAAAACACACTTCCAAGGAGGATGTGTGTTGTGTAGAACAGCAACATTTCTTATACACTTTAAAAAACGTTCCAATACTACTACAATATGGCTTGGTTTAAAGATTTCAATTCATTGTGGCGGATACTTTTTCTGCATTTTTCACTTCTAGAATAATAGATAAAGATAACACTCAAAAAATTAAAAAGATCACATTTTTAAGAAAAGTGTGATAAAGAAATATGGGTTGAAAATAAAACACTCATACTGCCCTTTTATTTGATCGAAAAAAAGAAAGTCTCGCATTTCACACTAGCTACACAAATCAGCACCCACGTGTCACCAAAGTCTCGCATTTCATTTCAACACATATTATATCTGTTTGCTTCAAAAAAAGTAAGAATTGCTTGATTACTGGAGTATTTTATTTACGGATCTAATTCCTAGTATTTTATTTATGGACCTAATAATTCCATGTTTATTCTTGTTCTGCGTGCTACTTAGCTTGTGGGCTTCCGATCGATGTTTTCTATCGAGATGCATACAACATTAACAAAAATATGTAACAAATATGTATAATAACAACATTAATAACTAACCTGATCAGTCGTAAATTCTGCTGTGTAATCACGCCCAACGTAGGAGCTGCTCTCCCCACAAGGAACATCGTTCCCAACTGACCAACTTTCCGAAAATGAAAAATTGTACTGATCCATAATGTTCTTTTATGAATTACGAAAATGAAATCAAAATAGAGGAAAATTGTGATGATGTGGTGAATGAGAGTAAGTATGAATATATAGACCAAGGCATATAGAAGTGAATATATAGACAACTGAATATATAGGCCAACGTTCTGTCGAATTGTTGCAATATGCAACAATCCTATCAATGTTGCAAGTTCAACTTTGAACCAAGTACCTACAACCTTGAAGCAATCACCTGCAAGCAACGTTGAAGCAATCATCTGCTTAAGTTGCAGAACCAATTACCTGCAACCTTGAAGCAATCACCTGCAAGAAACGTTGAAGCAATCACCTGCAATTTAAGTTGCAGAACCAATTATTCGAGCTTTTTTTTTTTGCTTTATTTAATTAATAATGTCTATACTCTTTATTTTTTCTTTTTTATTTATATAAAATTATTTAAATGTTTCGATTTTCAATCCGGTTGAATCGGTAGAAAGATCTTATTTTTTTTATCATTTTATCTTCAATGGTCATAATGAATTTTTGGCTTCGCAGAATCAAATATCTCTTAGGGCTGATCAACGAGAGCCTTAGAGTTAAAATTTAATTATTGCTATTTAGGATAAAATGATAAGGAAACTAAAATCTTTCCACCGGTTCAAACGAATTGAAATTTGGAGCACTTAATTTTTTAAAACCTTTTTAAACAGTTTATATATTAAAAATATAGTTAAAAATTAAGTGTTCCAAATTTCAATCTGTTTGAACAGGTGGAGAAATTTTAGTTTCCTGATCATTTTATCCTAAATGGCCATAATTAAATTTTAACTTTAGGGCTCTCGTTGATTAATCCTAAGAGATATTTGATTCTATGACTTTCTTAGACCTAATCAACGAGAGCCTTAGAGTTAAAATTTAATTATGACCATTTATGATAAAATAATAAAAAAAACTAAAATCTTTCCACCAGTTCAAATAGATTGAAATTTGAAACACTTAATTTTTTTAACCTTTTTAGACAGTTTATATATTTAAAAATATAGTTTAAAAAGTTAAGTATTCCAAATTTCAATTTGTTTGAACATGTGGAAAGATTTTAGTTTTTTGATCATTTTATTCTAAATGACCATAATTAAATTTTGACTTTAGGGCTCTTGTTGGTTAGCCCTAAGAGATATTTGATACTATGAGATCAAAAATTTATTATGACCGTTAAAGATAAAATGATAAAACAAATAAGATCTTTTCTCTGATTCAACCGGATTGAAAATGGAAACACTAAAATAATTTTAAGTAAATAAAAAAGAAAAAGGATACAGATTATAAATATTATTAATTAAATAAAAAAATAACAGAAAATGAGTTCGGATATATTTGGGCCATTTTCGGTTTACAGTAATGCTACACGCACAGCAAATGTGCACAGATTTTGTGCACAGATTTTTTGTGGGGCCCACTACGGGTCCCACACAAATAATCCGAGCCGTTCATTAAATGTAAAACATTTTTTCAAGGGTCCCCGCTAAAAATCAGCTCAATCCGATATCTATAAGTGTTTGATTCAATCATTTAACTTTTCATTATCCTGAGATTCGAATGAAAAGTTAAATGATTGAATCAAGTTTCTATGCGATACTCATAGAAACTTGATTCAATCATTTAACTTTTCATTCGAATCTCAGGATAATGAAAAGTTAAATGATTGAATCAAACACTTATAGATATCGGATTGAGCTGATTTTTAGCGGGGGCCCTTGAAAAAATGTTTTACATTTAATGAACGGCTCGGATTATTTGTGTGGGACCCGTAGTGGGCCCCACAAAAAATCTGTGCATAAAATCTGTGCACATTTGCTGTGCGTGTAGCATTACTGTTCGGTTTAAGGGGTGGTGGGGTCAGGGGTAAAAGGGAGAAGAGGTAACCCGTGTGGTGGGTGGTGGTGGGGGGGGGGGGGGAGGGGGGGGTTGGCTGACACGGGGGCGATTAGTAATTCGCCTGCAAAATACTCCAGTTCACGCGGATTCTCTCTCTCCCAGAGCTTCGGTTTAAGGGGTGGTGGGGTCGGGGGTAAAAGGGGGAAGAGGTAACCCGTGGAGGGGGGGGGGGTGTCTGACACGGGGGGGCGATTAGTAATTCGCCTGCAAAATACTCCAGTTCACGCGGATTCTCTCTCTCCCAGAGCTTCTCTCTCTCTCTCTCTCACTCTTTCCCCGCTACTGAGCGTCGGCGTCTCGCCAACAACGACGGCAGCGGCGACAGCAAAATCGACGATGACGGTGGAAACGAACAACTTGACGACGGCACCAAAATCCTTTGGGTTTTCCGATTTGTCCTTTTAAGCTTATCTGGTGATCAAAGAAATGGCGTTTGGGTTTTCCGATCGGCGGCATCTGTGGGCCGCCGGGGAGGGATGAGGAAGGGAGGATCTTGGGTAGGCTGTTGCCGGAGCTTAGCCTATCAGGTTTATTCCGTTGTCTTCCTTCGTCAATTTGGATTTTTGATGTTTGTGTATACACACACACACACACACATATATATATATATATATATTATGAAATTGTGTGTTGTTTTTTTTTTTTTTGATCCGTCATGTGGTTTGAGTAGCCTGTTGGATAGTACCAACTTTTAAGGGCTCTCTTAAGTAGAGAATTCCACTTTTCCTCACCATTTTGCTTAGAATTTTGATTCGGCTGTTGGAGATGCTCTAGGCCAGATTCAAGCATCATACGCTTAGATTTAGGATTTTCTTTGAATATTGATTCTTTACATATGATTTCCCAGCCTTGAAATTCTTTATTAGCACTAATTTCTCTAGACTTGAAATCCTACACACAATATGCAGCTCTTACTTAACATTTCAGGGATAGTAAAACTATCACACCCAACTCAAATTATTATCGATTGAAAAGTCATATTTGTTCTAAACTTGAGATAAAACTTGATCACAAATACATTAATGTTCCAGTTTAGGAGATTGATTTCATAAACAATAAATGACAAGGGGCCTATTCTCGATTCTCTCTTCTATGATTGTGGATTTCAATTCCACAGCTGACGATACGTTTCTTGGCCTATATTAGGCTATTAGCTTTCTTTCACCGTTGATTATCCCACACGAGTTTCTTATTGTCTTTTCTTAATTAGGTTTATTTTCTTGACTCTTCCTATACAATATGGAGTCACAGCTGACGAAGATGTTTTGTTTGTGTGATCTGTTTCTTCTAATGCCCCGAATAGATTAATAGGCTAAAGATATTTGCTTGGTTTAAACTTATTCCAAAATAATGTAGAACATTTGTACATATGTTGAACTTATTTTGCCGCTTTTACAAGGTAAACAGACTTATAGACAGAGACAAAATTTGCCTACTCTTTATGTCCTTATAAAGTATCACCTAGAAATAGATGTAGACACCCCATTCTGGACTGTCCAGATAACGTTATTTGTCGATCTTTTTATCTCCCCAATGATGATTTTAGTCGAAAACAGTTTAAGGACCAAGGTGTGGTTGAGCTTTTAGCGCCCTTAACCTCTTTCAAGCCCATATCGAACCCTTCAAACCAGAGCCAAACAGCCCCAGCAAAACCCAATTGGCATACGCCAGTGTCCTGGAGGCGTACGCCAGTCACCTGCCACATGTCAGTCATCGACCAGTGGCCCAGCTTTTACTGGCGCACGCCAGTTAATAGTGGCGCACGCCAGTCAAATCCAGTCAAATCAACTTTATTCAGCAACTTGGGCGGGACTTTTGTGCCACCCTGACGTCGGCTACAGCGTCCCTGATGATTACTCTCGGCAGAGACGTTCCCTCTCTCTCCTACACCCCCCATCAAGGCAAGTCCCATGCATTTAATGCATGGGAGGCTCTAACCTTGCCTTAACCAGCCAAACAAGGCCCTAGACCAGACTGATATCAGTCTCTCTCTCCCCTATAAATACCCCCCTTGCATTCATTTGCAAGGGGTTGGCCTCATTAAGAAGAAGAAGCTCTCTCCTTCCTTCTTTCTTGCCCTCCATTTCTTTTTCTTCCATTGAAAGAGAAAAGAAAACAGTCCACTTCCATCATCCCACTGTCACCCAGTCACCATCAAACCTCCATCACCAAGCTTTAAGGTTCAATACCACCTTCAATCCTCAAACAAAAAGGTATACCACCTTTGTGTCCCTTTCTGTTTTTGGCCCCTGAGGGGAACCAGTGAGGCCCAGGCTAGTAAGTAATACTAGTCCTGGCCTCAAACTGGTAAAATACGACGATCGTATCTGATCGAACATGGTGCACGCCAGTAACCCTATGCCGTACGCCAGTTTTGGCAGTACGAGCACAACTGGCGTGGGGATCATGGATCGTCATTCCTTTTGTTCTATCTTTATGTCAATCACCCTTGCATGCTAAATAACCGGTTTATTGCTTTCTGTATGTTTAGAACTGTTGAGATACAAAGGTTATTGCCTATTCTTTTTCTGTTTGGAAGGCCTCTGGGACCCTTCTGGTCATGTTCCAGAGCCCAGATGATGTAAAAGCCAAGCACTGGATTAGGGTCAAACGTGCGTACGGCAGTCCATGACTGGCGTACGGCAATTAAAGCTAGGATCCAGTGGCTGGCCTTTGCATCTTAGTTCAGTTTTGGCCTCTTTTCTGTCCCCACTCTGTTTAGGGGGTTTCTTGTCTATGTTCATGGCTTCAAGCCATCCCAGCTGTCTGTAAATATATATATATATATATATATATATATATATATATATATATATATATATATATATATATATATATCCTGCTTATTTAACTGCATGGTTTGTCCTGGGTGTGCGCTGGTCCTTTTCCAGGGCCCAGAGGGTTGCAAACAAAGACTGTGAAATTAGATGAGTGGAGTACGCCAGTCTCCTTGTGGCGTGCGCAAGTCAAATCAACATGCAGTGGCTTGGCCAGTGCATGCTGGTAGAACTTGCTCACGCCCCTGCGGGACAGCGTACTGCAATTTGTCCAGTTTGCTCAGTGCTTGTTCTCAATCTATATTTAGCATTGCAATCAAGCCATTCATAAACATTTTGTCACATAAATCACAACTTGTTATAATGCTTTAATCCCCATTATCTGTTCCCCCGCCCTAACTGGCTAAAAAATGATCAAATGAGAGAGAAATGCAAACGTTTTATAAAATGCCCGAGTAGAGACCGATCTCCGGATTGGGCGAGAGGGGTGCCATAAAACCCTTCCCCTCTCGTAACATGGATCCCAAACCTCAGATATCGAAGGTGACGACGGACCGGTCTATGCCTTTTCAAAATCAAACAAACGTGGCAAACGTTTTCGAGTTCGGTTCCTTGGGTGCTTTCACCGCTAAAACCCGAGTGGCGACTCTGAATCGAGGCGTTTCGTCGCGCTTTTCCAAAAACAAAAAGGGGCCGCGCCCGATCTCACAAATGGAACTTTCGGGGCGCGTGCCCACAGTGGCGACTCTGCTGGGGACGTTGCGTTGATTAATATTTGGCGATTAATACATAATTGAACAAATCGCAAAAGCTTGTCAAAAACAGTATGCTTCGCGCTGCTAAAGAACGGAATGGTAACGTAACAGGATCTCAGCATCCGACCAATCCGAACTGGGGCTTTTTGCTATTGTTCTCTTGTGTAGTTTTCTCCAAATATCAATTAACGAAAGTGAGCCAAGCTTCAAAAGGCATTTGTTTTCAAAAGCGTTGCATTTCTCTCTCATTTGATCATTCTTCGGCATTCTCCGTTCGTATCGATGGTTGGTCAGCCCCGTTGAGGTGTTTTGGGTAACCGGCACAGTTTATTGGAGCCCGGGGTCCTCGAACGCCCAACAACCTTGGACGATGATGAGTCGTACTACCGTTCGACCATTGCTTTGCTCTACGCGTTGCAATGGGAGGTATATCGCGGCTCTAGTCAGAAGAACCCCTTTAAGCCAAAACCGGCCTCTACAGCGTGTACAATGCATTAGAACCTTTCAACATAAGACAGGAACCCGCAGGGTAGGATTACTTGTTTCTAACCCCAGATCCTGTTTATGTGTTACCGCTTTTCCTATCGCATGCTTGTACATACATCCATGATCGTTTTGCGTAGGAGCATGCTAGGGCGGCTTTTAGGATGTCTTTTGTCGAGTCTGTCTTGCGCCCACTCGGCGTTTGCCTTGGACCGATGACGAGTCATGCATCTCGATGTTGCACGTTACCAGAATTTTCAAATCCTTAATCAATGAGACTTCGGGAAATCGATACTTCCTAAGTCCTTGTCTAAAACCCCATCGAGGTTTCAAACCGAAAACTAGGAATAACGGAGAAAATGGCATGATGCTTACACCACTCAGGTTAAAAGTGCTAATCACTTACACCAGGCTCCGGCACAGTGCTGCTTACGCCATTTCGGTTACGGTATCATGACATCCACACCGAGTTGTTCCAAAACCAAACTTTGAAACTTCGAGAAGGGAGAAAGTCAAAGACTTAGGCTGTTTTGGCATCTCTTAGTAACATTCGATTCAATCAAGGATACACCGTCGAAAAGAAAATCCGAGGAATCCATGGCAACTGTCCGAGTGGCGTGAAGCAGACTCCCCCTAGTTCTAGAGTCTAGGAGGACACCGGCGGCGTTGGCATGATCACTTTTCAATTCCCGTCTATTCTTTCAAATAAAATGACTGCAGGCTGTCACTGAGCTCTTATACTTTGCCGTCTAGTCATGCCGATGTCAAAGCAGAATTCCGACATCAAGAGCCAAACCTACTTGGGACTGTCCATCGAGTCTGTTTGAGGATCTGTTTTGGGGTTCGTCTTTCAGTCGACCGCAACGGAAGCTCTGGCCTGCACTGTGTCACGAGAGGATTCACCGCTGACTACCCCGCACGAGTCCCCTCCGTCTACTCCATCTCCGCCAGCATCTCCCAAGCTTGTTAAAACAGAAGTACTAGTCATGGCGGATGTCCCGCCTCTGAATCTTGCAACCGTCCTAGCCGATCTGCAGCACAACCTGGCCATCATGCAACAGAGAGCCGACCAGGCCGACGCCTCTATGGCCAATCTTCAAACCCTAATCGAGGAGCGACTTCCCCTGGTAGCAGGAGGGGAAGGAGGTGAAAGGCGTGAACAGGGAGCCGCTAGCCAGGAGGAGCCGCTAGTTAAGAATCCCGCTCCGAGCCCAGAAATGGCAGCCTTAGTCGCCAAAATGGCCAAGTTGGAAGATGCCGTCGCCAAATCTGAAAGAAAAGGGTCGGGAGTACTAGACATGGACCGCCTCTGCCCATTTCCGAATGCCCGGCTGCCCGACCGGTTCAAAATGCCCGACTTTGCAAAGTTCGACGGTACTGGAGACCCGAAAACTCACTTGTTGGCCTATCATGGAGCCATGAAGCTGCATGGCGTTGAGGAGGATGCCATGGCTCAGCTATTTCCGCAAACTCTTGCCGGTCCCGCCTTCCAATGGTTCCTGTCGCTCGACATCTCCAAGAGGCGAACATGGGAGGACATCGGCACGGCCTTCAATGCCCAGTATAGCTACAACGCCCAACTCAAAATGACCACTCGGGAGTTGGAATCCACCAAGATGACTGCAAAGGAGTCCTTTGCAGACTTTATCCAAAGATGGAGAGCCAAGGCCGCTCTCATGCCCGATCGCCCAAGCGAGAAGGATCAGATCCGCATCATCTCCCGTAATCTGCAGCCCGACTTCGCCAAAAACCTCGTGTTGGTCCAGGGCGCCAATTTCGAAACCTTCTATGACTCCGGGCTGGCCATCGAAGAAGCCCTTCAAACCGGCGTTTTGCCTAGGAGTGACAATTTCTCATCCACCTCAGCCTCAAAATCAAAGCCCCGTGCATACACCGGGAACAGCACTGCCCTATTCGGTGGCAACAGTTACGCCAACGCGAACTCTGCCAACAACCCCTCTACCCAAAACTCTAACCACATTGCCGACATTAACCAAGTTCAAACCCCTCAAAGACCCCGAAACCGCAACCAACCTCGTATCTTCGCCAACTTCGAGGCACCTCTCTCCTCGGTGTTGGAAAAGCTAATCAAAACCGGGCACCTCAGGCCTCTTGCCCCAACTCCGCTTCCTCAAAATCCACCCCCTAGCCATAACCCCAACGCTTTCTGTGCGTATCACCAAATGCCCGGCCATTACACCGACTCCTGCTATTGCCTCCGTCATGCGATACAGGATTTGGTGGACAATGGCACCCTTCCAACTCCACCCACAAAGCCCAACGTCATCTCCAATTCCTTACCCAAACATGACCCTAACCCTCAAGTGAACTAGATAAACCTCAGCCCCACCATATTCAACCCCACCGACCATATTACCTCAACCTTCAACCCAAGACCAGTTGTACCCTTTCCCTCCGAACCAAGCATTAACATGATGGCGGCCGGTTGGGCCATGGAGGACAAAGCCCAGGAGTGGGAAGAGCTTTGCAGTGATTGGACTGAACAATATAACATGGGATTCCCCGCGCACCCTCAGGTCAATCAAATATGGCTAGACCAGTGGCAGGTAGAATGGAACGCGGCACAGGCTGACCCTCTGGATGGTCTCTCTTTGTTCGCGCTCTTTTACCAGCCCGAGTTAAGCCAAGTTGAAGTGGAAGCCGAAGAATACGTGTGGGATCCACAGCCTGGTGGATGGCAATTGGGTCAAGGTCTCGAGACTGATGTGGACCAAAACGACTTCGATAAGAAGTACTGGGGCCAGTTCCAAGAGGGGGAGATTGTGCCCGATGTTCGTCGCCCACTAGGCGCCATGTTACCTTTGGTAAATGCTATTGCTGACACGCTCGACCGCCGCATCCATGAATTCGATCCTACTCTCGACTTCGTCTCTGTGGAACAGCCTTGCCCTATTGTTTCTGCTCCCGAGGACGACTGCTCAATCATGGTCCTAGATGCGCTTCCGGCCGACCTCTGGGATGCGGAAGAAACCGTTAAGGCCTCACCGCCTGCTGATATTTGGAACGTCGACAACATTGTCGACCTGAACATGGGGAACGAAGTGTGGACCGTCAATGCTGCTCTCGTCGATGGAGGATTTTGGGATGTTCCGTTCGTCACTAACCCGGGAGCGCCATTTGAAGAAGAGGCTGCACAGGATCCCGCCTTTTGGGAAGGTCTAGTGATGGAGGACTTGGAATGGGACACCGCTCTGGGGACAGACTCGTCTGCAACGGTGGCATCGACGGACAAAGGGAAGCGCAAGCTGGAAGAAGTACCGGCCGATCTGTGGGATTCTATTGACTCATCGTCTTGGTGGGATGTGGCCAATGTCACTAGGAGCGGCCGAGTGTTTCAGCCATCCAACCTCCAGGCTGGAAGCTCGTCCAATCCGCCCGGTCAGAAAGCCACTGTTCCCGCTGCTCAGAGAACTGATCCGCTCTTTCCGAATGGGGTTCCAGAAGAAGACGCCATTTTGAAGCAGCTCGAACGGATTCCGGCCGCTGTCTCTATCTGGGGCCTGATACCGTCATCAAAGGAGCATCGTGAGAAGTTGTCCTCCGCGTTGGCCCGGCTCACTGTACCGATCGACATCACCCCCGACGCCATGATTGCTCTCGTGCTGCCACTTCTCTCTAAGCACTCCGTCACTTTCACCGAGAGGGATCTGCCCGTCGAAGGAACCGCTCATAACCGCCCACTGCACATTACCGTCAAGTGCCGGGGACATTGGGTGCCAACCGTGCTGATTGACAACGGCTCGGCCATCAACGTTTGCCCGATGAGGGTTGCCTATCGTTTGGGATTCTCCAAAAGTGACCTAACGCCATCCAATCTGGCCGTCAAGGCATACGACAGCACTCGCCGCATGGTGGAAGGAACTCTAATGCTGAAACTGGATGCTGAGGGTTTCGAAATGGACGTAGAGTTCCACGTGGTCGACATCCCTGCCACCTTTAACCTGCTGCAGGGCAGGCCTTGGCTTCATAGGGCTGACATCATGGCCGTACCTTCAACCCTACACCAGAAAGTCATGCTGGGGGTGCCTACCGAAACTTTGACAATCTGCGCGGACTCTGGGATCCGCCCGCTCACAGATGACGGCACACCTGTCTTGGGCATTATGCACGGGGAAGAAGACTCGGACTTCGGGGGTTTCTCTTTCGACACATCTGGCTCAGCCCTCGCCATTGCCATGGATGATGACTTCACCATAAGCTCAACTGTCCTCGAAATGATGAGGAAGATGTCATTCATGCCGGGCCTAGGACTCGGGGTCAACCAACAAGGGATCGCTGAGTTCCCTGTCTTTCCTTCCAACAAAGGTCGTTTTGGTCTCGGTTACACTCCGCCGGCCAAAGACGCCAAAAGGAGGAAAGACACGGGAAAACCTCGAACCCTTTTTGGTAACCCCGACAGCTACTTTGTGCGAGAGGGAGGAGGCTCTGCTTATTCGGGACAGATAGAGCCGTTTTGGGATCCGGAGACTTCTACTTGGCTGCCGGGATTTGAAATCTTTGCTACGGACACCTGGTCCGATGAGGAGACGGCCGAAGAAAAACTGGCCAAACAGGAGTTCGAGAAGCAGCTGGGTCAGACCAAGGGAGAGTTTGACTGGCTGAAGGCTTTTGATCAAGGGGATCTGGAGATGCTGTTCTCCCAAGTAGGTTTGGTTAGCAAGGGCGAAGAAGCTGAAGTGCTGATGCTCGGGCCCGACTCCTCAGATGCTCTCGAGGATCCTACCTCTCTCATCGTGAAGGTGCAGGGAAGTCTCAATAACTGCATTTTCACTCCGCGTCTAACATGCATTGACGATGAGTCTGAGTCTGACACGGAGTCTGTCAAGTCTAAGTCTAGCTCAGAGTCGGAGTTTGTGCCTCTTGGCCCTCCACGTTGTAGCTTTTACTTCGAGTCTGAGTCTGTTGTACTTGGCAACCCGTGGGGTTTTATGAAATGCATGATCCTGCTTCTGACTACTTTGCTAGCTTCTATATAAACTGTGTCGACCCTGACGATGAAGGAACAGACTTCGACGGGGACATCCCGGCTGAGTTGCGTTCCCTCATCGAAAAGGAAGACGAAAGGCGTGCTCAGCCTCTAAAAGAAGAAGTAATTTTTGTAAATTTGAAAGACGAGGATGACCCCCGCATGATGCAAATCGGTGCAAATCTATCCCCTAAAAATCATGCCGGAACGATCGAGCTCCTCAAGGAATTTCCCGAGGTTTTCGCGTGGTCTCACAAGGATATGCCCGGCATCGATCCTGAAATAGTGCAGCATCGAATCCCGTTGGAGCCTGGGGCTGTCCCCGTCAAACAGAAGCTCCGCAGGATGAGGCCGGATTGGGTTCAGAAGATCAAGGACGAGGTTACAAAGCAGATTGATGCAGGGTTCGTAAGGGTTGCAGAGTACCCCAAATGGGTGGCCAACATTGTGTCCGTTCCTAAGAAGGATGGAAAGATCCGAGTCTGCGTCGACTTCCGGGACTTAAACAAGGCAAGCCCCAAAGACAGTTTTCCCTTGCCACACATTGACGTGCTTGTGGACAACACGGCGGGGCATGCCTTGCTCTCTTTTGTCGATGGATTCTCCGGATACAACCAGATCTCTGTGGCACCCGAGGATCAAGAGAAAACGACGTTTGTCACAGAATGGGGCACTTACTGCTATGTGAAAATGCCGTTTGGGCTGAAGAACGCCGGGTGCACTTTCCAACGGGCTCAAACGACCTTGTTTCATGATTTTATCCATAAGACCGTCGAGATCTACGTCGATGACATGATTGTGAAGGCAAAGGAGGCAAAAGACTATCTCCCGACACTCAGGCAATTTCTCGAAAGGCTCCGCAAGTACAATGTGCGCCTGAACCCACAAAAATGCACGTTTGGGGTCACGTCAGGAAAAATGTTGGGGTTTTTGATCACCGCGAGGGGAATTGAAGTAGATCCTTCCAAAATCAAAGCAATTCTTGAGATGGAGCCGCCCAAGTCTGAAAAGGGTGTGCGAAGTTTTCTAGGGAAGGTCCAGTTCATTAGCAGGTTTATCTCCAAGTTGACTCTAACATGCGGGCCGTTATTCCATTTGCTCAAAAAGGGGGTCCCATTCGAATGGACGGAGAAATGCCAGACCGCTTTCGAGTCTATTCAGAGGTATTTGCAGAGCCCACCGGTATTGATGCCGCCAACGCCGGGTCGGCCTTTGATTCTCTATCTGTCCGTTTTTTCAACAGCCATGGGATGTCTGCTAGCACAGGAAGGAAGCAATGGGGTCGAGAAGGCTGTGTACTACCTGAGCAAGAAGATGGTCGGATCTGAGGAGCGTTATACCCCTCTGGAAAAGACGTGTTGGGCGCTAGTTTGGGCTACGAGAAAGCTTAGACACTACATGCTAGCCTATTCGGTGAGACTGATTTCTCGGATGGATCCTATCAAGTATCTATTCGAGAAGCCTGCACTCACCCATAAGCTAGCACGTTGGTTGCTTCTGCTGGCTGAGTTCGAACTCCAACATGTCACGAGGAAGTCTGTAAAGGGGCGCGCTGTAGCCGAATTTCTAGCCGATCACCCGATCGACGGTCCGGAGGACGTGGACTTCACATTCCCCGACGAAGAGGTTCTAACAGTGGTCGAGGAAGTATGGACGCTCTATTTTGATGGGGCTGCTAACCAGAGGGGATTTGGGATTGGAGTGTTGTTGATCACGCCCGCCGGTGCTCACATTCCGCTCGCCTTCAAGCTGAATTTCGATGTCACCACTAATCAAGCCGAGTACGAGGCCTGCATCGTCGGAATGGAAGCTGCTATCGCTTTAGGAGTCGAGAAGTTGGAAGTAATTGGTGATTCGAACTTGGTGGTTTCCCAAGCCAATGGAGATTGGAAGGTTCGTGAGGAAAAGCTGAAGCCTTATCACCAAGATTTGGAAGAACTGATTCCTCGCTTCAATAAGGTGACTTTCACCCATGTCCCGCGCTTGAAGAATCAGTTTGCCGATGCTTTGGCGACTTTGGCTTCAATAATCGAACTTCCGATAGGTGTTAAGTTGCGGCCGATCGTGATTGAACAAAGGGACTTGCCTGCTTACGTATATATCAACGCCATTGATGATGTCAATGATGGCCTACCCTGGTACCATGACATTTGGAACTTTATGGAGCGTGGCGAGTTCCCTACCGAGGCCACGAAAAAGGATCGGATTGCTTTGCAAAGGCTAGCTTCTCAGTACATCATCTGTGGGGGGAAGCTGTATCGAAGGTCGCATTGCGGGATGCACAAGCTCTGTGTCAACGGCGTCGAGGCAACAAGGATAATGGAAGAGGTTCACGAGGGAGTCTGCGGGCCTCACATGAGCGGCGTCATGCTCGCTAGGAAAATCCTCAGGCAGGGTTATTACTGGTCTACAATGGAGACGCAGTGCATCGACTATGTCCGGCGCTGTTACAAATGTCAAATCCACGCGAACCTGCAACATGTCCCTCCGTCTAAGCTGCATGGCATGACTTCACCGTGGCCATTCTCTGTTTGGGACATCGATGTTATTGGGATGATCAGACAGTCTGCTTCGAATGGCCATAAGTTCATACTAGTGGCGATAGACTACTTCACCAAGTGGGTCGAGGCCGAATCCTACAAAACGCTGACAACGATTCAGGTTGCTCAGTTCATCCGAAAGAACATCATTTACCGGTACGGAGTTCCTCAGGCGTTCATATCCAATAACGGAAGTCATTTCAAAGGAAGGGTTCTGGAGCTCTTCGAAGAATTTGGTATCGAGATCCACCATTCAACGACCTATCGCCCGCAAACAAATGGGGCGGTCGAAGCTGCAAACAAGAATGTCGAGATGATCATCAAGAAGACTGCCGAGTCTGCAAGGGATTGGCACGAGCAGTTGCCTCTCGCCCTCTGGGGGTACCAAACATCTATCCGCACTTCAACTGGTGCAACTCCTTTCTCTTTAGTCTATGGGATGGAGGCAGTACTTCCCATCGAGCTTGAGGTACCGTCGTTGAGAATCATAGTCGAAAGCGGTCTTGAGGAGTCTGACTGGTTAAGCGGAAGGTTTATCGAGTTGATGTTGTTTGATGAGAGAAGACTCCGGGCTTTGTATCATGTTCAGGGTTATCAACGTCGAGTTGCTCGAGCATTCAACAAAAAGGTGAAGTCCAGGGGATTGGTCGAAGGAGACATGGTCACAAAGGAGATCCGGGCTCCAGTGTTTGATCCCCGCGGGAAATTCAGGCCGAAGCGATCCGGGCCGTACATCATCAAGACCATCCTATCCGGGGGTGCTGCTAAGCTCATCGACCTCGACGGCAATGAATTCAACACCTTGGTCAACCTGGATCAGCTCAAACGTTATTATCCCTGAGAGATGCTCATTGGGTCGAAAACCACAAGGGTGGGCGATTCCAAGCAAAAGTTAGAGCAGCCTGCTAGACCGAAAACCTAAGGAGGCGGTGCTAGGCAAAAATAAATAGGCAAAAGTCGAGAGCTCGCTAGACCGAAAACCTAAAAAGGCGGTGCTAGGCAAAAGTTAGAGCGTAAAAGGAGAGATAAAATACACGAGAGAACCTTGGCCTGAACTACGTTCTGACCTGATTCCCTGAAAAGGGATACGTAGGCAATCTCACCTTGAGATTCGGTCACATTCCACCAAAATTTCGATCCAGGTTTGACATTTTTGGGTCCACATCGCGGCTTGAGAAGGCCGAGCACAAGTCAAAGGCTGCGCTGAAGCGAATCAGAAAGGGGAAACCCGTTTGTCTTTCAACTTTATTGCAAATTACTACTTCTAATACATAAGTTGAGCATAAAAGCCTTAAAAACAGTTGAAGCATGAAAACAGAACAAAATGCTTAAGAAGCCTAACGGCTCGCAGTTTATTCTAAGCATAGCAGAGTGGCCCGGAGTCAGTCAATATTTTCCCTTGCTTGCACATCTGCTCTCAGTCACTGTCTATAGCGGCTCTTTAGCCCTGTTGCAAAATCCGGCATCTCAGCCTGAAGGGCTCTAAGGCCCCAACGCCGTTGGTAACCATTGAGTGTTTGAGCGTTGAAGTTCGGGACACGAAAATCCCCAATGCTGATGCGGTGGTTCTCTTGAGAAGCGCCCAGCTGTCGAAGAGCACGGCCAGGAATGTAGAAAGTAAAGCTCGACAGTCCCGCGATCACCACCCTGTCGAACCCATCGGAATGAATGGCCATGTTCGGGAGATCCAACCAGGGGCACCTCCAGGCAACCTCGTCAGGCTGCATTTGCCGCATGAACTCGTACCAGCCTTCTGTGTCCATGTCCGGGTAGCGCATTTCCCTTTGATGAATCCTCTTCGGAAAGAGATTCCAACCCGCCACCGGAGGATGCAATAGATTCAACTTGTCCGACAGCCACAACTGCATGAGAGGAAAAGACAAGTAAGAAGCCAGATAAAACCTGAGCGAAAAGACAGGTAAGGAGCTAGGGAGCAGCCTAAGCCGAGCGTCGAGGTAAAATGAGAACGTGAGGAAAACCGGAAAAAGGTGAGCTGAGTGAGATTACCTGAAGCAAAAGCGGGCTGCCGCTGAAAACGACCGACTGGCCCGTATACACCAAGTCCAAACCCGAGAGTGTCTCAGCCAGGACCAAAGGGATCACATTCCTCCGTGCCCCCATCTGGGCAGCAACGCTCACAAGCGAAGGGCTGACCTGCCCATGGGCCGGCACGAGCAAATAGGCAGCCAGCAAGCAGATCACCAAGGCGAAGCGGCGGCGCGCCTGAGCGTCATCACTATCCAAATCGCCGTCCGGGCTGTACATTTCGATTAGCCGCAGGGTATTCATTTGGCCGCCCTCAAGGATAGTATTCGCCAGGCCCCGGGAAATGTTGAGTGAACTGGCCAACAGTTTAGGCATGCTCGCTTGGTAGGGCGGAACTACAAGCGTAGGGGACGAGAAGGTCCGAAGGTACGCCTGAAATTCCTCGACAGTCGGGCACATCTCGTCGTCGCCAAAGCGAAAGACATGGACGTCAGGATCCCAGAATCTGAGAGCAGCCTGCAGGAGCGCTGGGCGGAGTGGCACATGCCGCAGAAAACGGAACGAGGCAAGGCCGTGATATTGAAAATTGAGCCAGTCAACGCTTAGAAATTGCGCTAACCAGGGCCTAAGTAAAGTGGGGAGGGGGTTATCCATGGAAGGCGTAGAGGTATACTGGGGAAAAGGGGAAGCAACTCAGTCCTGAAGACTACAATACTCATGCCTCTGCTTTATAGGCCTTAGCCTTGCTCTTTCATCACCAATAAGCCACCAAAGCATCATGCTAACTTCCAAACCTCCCCTCTGCAAAGGACACTGCCCCCTAAGAACCCAGAAACCGTGTGCAAACCGTGTGGGAGTAAAAACAAAGTGGCCCCTAAAAAAGGACAGTTGGTCAGTCAAGTGGATCTGGCGTTCAAGAACCTGGCTGCTTGACCGATTTCCTAGTCCTAAATTAATGGGTTGCCCCAAGCGTAGGGCGGAGACCGACGCAGCACAATATCCGGTAAGACCGGAGTCGAATCCACAAAGACGATGATGTGTGCTGACTAAAAACTCGGGTTGTTAGAATTTAAACGGGCTCTTAGGTAGCCACCCTTTGACGATTGATTGAGATTAATTAAAACCTAGAAATTGATTGAACTTTTCAGATAATTAAAAGAAGGTATGGTCGTAGGGTTCGTAGCACTCGTAACCAGTTCAAATCAATCTGCTCCATTTGGTGTTCTTAAAAACATTCAATTTTGGATTGAAAAGATACCCCGCAAGATGCGAAACCTTAGGGTCGCCGTATACCCATGCGCAGCGAAGAATGAGTTTTGGACCCCCATTCCCCCGTTCACATGGGCTCCGACAATGCCCGGGTTCGTCCACGGGAAGTATTTTTAAATCTAAAATTGCTTTTTTCATCATTTGAAAATAGGAGTAATGCCTGAACTGGCCACGGCGTGCTAATCACCCCGCGACCCTACCTAAACGACTACTCACTATGCATTGAACAAGAAACACCAAAAACCCTAAATTGAAACATGGTTCTATTACGCAAAAGAGAAAATAAACAAAAGATTAATACCAAAATAACTCAAACAAATAACTATAATTAATAACAAAACGTAGTACGAATTACTGGAAGGTAAGTAATTGAACAAAACTTTAAGAACTTTTACGGAAAATAACTTTGAATGAAAGAACGTACGTCTAAAGTTGTAAAATAAAATCCGAACAAATAATCAAGCAAGTATGAAACTCCATTGAAATAATAGTAAAAGAATAAACCCCGAAGCCTTCATCTTCTTCTGTTTCAGTCGTGAGCCGCCGAGATAGTGCCGAGCTCGTTCCCCGTTTCTGCGTTCCAGAAGTCTTTTTTTTTCTTTTGACGGAAGCCCCGTTCTTTTTTTCGTGTAAAGTAAAAGTGATACCTAATCAAAAACCGTTCCTCTCCTTTATAATCCTCGTGGGTGTAAATAATGACCCTCGTGGGCCGAGAGTTGACTTAGCCATGTACTGCAATTGTTGAAATCTTGGGCCCCAACCTTAAGTCCATATTACAAATAATTATTAGGCCCGCCTTCTAAAGAAGCCTGCCCAATTAAATCATAACCCGATTTCCAGTGCATTTCCTTCATTTATCTAGTAACTTGATCAATTTCCTCGGCCCAATTTTGCTTTGACACCAAGTAGATTTCAAATTTGCACTTTAGCTCTAAATATTATCCATCGGCATCGAGAGTCCTGAAACGCAATTAACAAATATCAAACCCCAAATAGCGTGCTAAACGGACATAACAAGCCTAAGTTAGGAGGCGTAAATAGGCAAATTTACACACCTATCACATCCCCCAACTTACACTTTGCTAGTCTCTAGCAAAGACAATAAAAACAAATAAAATAAAATAACTAACTAAGAGATAGATCTTTTAAACCCCCGGGTGGTCCAGATCGGACGAGTGAAGTCTCGTGAGGGTTTTCAGCAGTGATTACCCACAAAATACCATGAATCCTTTCCACATGAAACCCAAAAACCTGTAAGACAGCTCAATGATATTTCAAATGAAGAACATGTAGCCATCGTAAAGAGATAACATGCATAAGCAGTTCTAGATACTATCAAATCAGAAAAATAACTCATGGCACCTATACTTAGCGTGTGTGAACAAGGGCTTCGGTCACAAGTGAAAAATAACCAAAAGTTCTCTCCGGACCGAGTCTCGACTTCAAATCTCACCGTGTCATGCACTCAACAAATGAAATCACTCAAAACAAGGTGCATATTACTCTCAATATGTGCAGGCGGAAATTATGTAAATGAAAGCAAAGTATCCTGCATAAGTTGACACGAAAAGAAAGCTTTACAAAGTGGACACACAATCTCATGAACAGAATGCCAAGTATTGAAAACTCTCTCTATCCACCAATTCACAGCCCATTGCCCCTAGGATCAAATAGGACTTTCATTTCGGTTATAACGTTAGGTAAGGGAAAGTATTTCAAGGTTAGATAAAAATTCAAGTGTCTGAGAATAGGCCTACAACAATTCACATAGGGCAAATAAAATAATGCGTGCCCCTTTTCTTTAATTTTTTCCTTCTTTTCAACTCCACCACATCTCTCTCTTCTACCTTTAATACAATCTCACATTAAGTTGTTTCTCTTTTTCACAATAAGTTGGTGTCTTCCCTTTTTACTTTTTTTTTCTTTTCTTTTTTTTATGTTTTTTTTTTCTATGGGAAAGATCACCAATCTGTAAAACTCAATTCTTACAACGTTTACCCTTTCTTTTCTAAATAATTCACCTCCACATAATTAATAAGCCTTCTCAAGACACAATATAGATGGTGGAGCTTAACAAGAAAAAGGCTGTATGCATGAGGCTCAAATGGGCTCATAATGGATGAATATATGAAAAGAAAGAAACGAACTGGCTCAAGATATCAAAGATGACCTATAATCCTCTCCAATGAGCAATACAACCATGCAATTTCCAAACCCAAGAGATAAGTAGGCAATATTCCCAACACTCGACGATAAAAATAATGAGATCAACAATAAATTAGCTCTTTTGTGACAATAAGAGTTTATTTGACACCACTCCAAGAAAAGATAAGGCTCTAAACTCACATGGGCATAAGTCTCCACTAAACTAGCCATCGAGAATAATCAAGTCACAGCTCACAAGCAACCAAAGCCCAAACAGACGTGAAGTGCAAATGTGCTAAAAATGAATACCATGACAAACTCTTCACGACAAGCTAGCAAAAAGAACTACAATGCCACCACAATATAATCAAACAATGACTATCACATCTCCAACTCAATCAATAAAGAGCCAATCTCAACCACTTTCAGTCTCATGCAAAAAGAATTCCATCTATTTTTTATTTTTTAATTTTGTCAAATGAAGAACAAAGTGATCCCTCCCCCCAACTTGAACTATGCAATGTCCTCATTGAAAGAATGAAAAATAAAAATAGGACATAAGCATAAAGAGAGGATAGATATCACCTCGAAAAAGAAGGGCTAAGCAGAGTAAACTATAGATAGAGGGAGACCCCCCAACTTGGATCGAACAACCTGCAAAAATGTTAGCCTCCAAGACAGCAAGAAAAATAACTAAAAGAAATAAACAAGGCAAGAAATAAAATAAAAGACACAAAATTAAACCATCCACTTTCTTCACGCGAAAGACACGGGTACTACTTTTCTCCCTGGCCAAAGACTGTGTTTCCCTATTTGTTGGAAGGACAGTATGCATAGGATTCAACGATATCTTGAGAAGTAGTGCCATCATCTAATAGGCTATCACTCCCTCTAGGGCTGCCAGATTCCTTACCCACCACTCCGTTTGTGAAGCAATCTCCACAGAGTTTGGACATTAAAGTCAGATGGTTCAGACAGAATTCTCGCTGCTAACTACGCACCTGCCGTCAGACCCAACCTCGTAAGTACTACATACATAGCTTTGACCAGGTGGCTATACCAGACCATTATACTAATTTTTTTCCTTTTCCAATTTCCACTTTTTTTTTTTTTTGGGATTTTATAAGCTTAACAAGAAATAAAAGAACAAGTATACAAAAATTGTGCCCAAAACCCAAGTCAATGATGGGTACCCCTATTGCTAGGGGCCGGGTCCACTTCTTAGTGAAGACAGTGGTACGCAAAAGCTACCCGTCAGAACGTAGCCCAACGGCTACACAGCAGGTTTATCCGAATAAACAGGATCGACCAACACCTCATCTGGTTCACCTACTTCTACATATTCCAAAAATGGTTTTAGACGCTGTCCATTAACCTTGGAAATATTACCATTCTTAGGGTCACAAACATCTACCGACCCATTCGGATAAACCTTATGCAAAACGTAGGGACCGTCCCACCGGGACCTCAACTTACCGGGAAATAAATGAAGGCGCGAGTTATACAGTAACACTTTCTGACCAACAGTAAAGGTTTTGCGCTGAATGTTCCTATCATGATACGCCTTAACCTTAGCCTTATAAATACTCGCGCTCTCATACGTGTCATTCCTAATCTCCTCAAGCTCACACAATTGGAGTTTCCTATGGGCACCCGCCTCAGGTAAACGCGCGTTTAGTGTCTTAATGGCCTAATAGGCCTTATGCTCCATCTCAACGGGTAAGTGGCAGGCCTTACCATAAACAAGCCGGTAGGGTGAAGCACCCAACACAGTCTTGTAAGCAGTCCGGTACGCCCACAAAGCATCGGTCAACCGAAGTGACCAATCTTTCCTATTCGGGTTCACGGTCTTCTCTAGAATCCCCTTAATCTCACGATTTGCTAGCTCAGCCTGACCGTTGGTTTGAGGGTGATAGGCAGTAGACACCTTGTGAGAGATGCCATACTTGCTCATTAATGCCCCAAAAGACCTATTGCAAAAGTGCGTACCCTGATAAGAGATAATGGCACGTGGCATGCCAAATCTTGACAAAATGTTAGTTCGTAAGAACTCTAGCACGACCTTAGAATCACTGGTCTTAGTGGGGACTGCCTCAACCCACTTGGAAACATAATCCACCGCCAAGAGGATGTACTCATAACCGTATGACACCGGAAACGGGCCCATGAAATCAATACCCCAACAATCGAAGACCTCTATCACAAAAATGTTCTGTAGGGGCATCATATTTCGCGGGCCAACCTTGCCTAATTTCTGACACCGGTCACATGACTTACAAAAGACGTACGCATCCTTAAAAAGACTCGGCCAAAAGAAACCACACTCACTGACCTTGGCGGCGGTCTTCTTTGCAGAGAAATGACCTCCGCACGCCTCGGTGTGACAAAACTTTAAAATTCCCCTTTGATCAGCGTCGGGGACACACCGGCGCAAAAGTTGGTCCGCGCAATACTTGAACACATATGGATCATCGTAGATATATTGCCGGACCTCTCTCAAAAATCGCTGCTTTTCAGCTGTGGACCAATGGGGTGGAATTTGCCCAGTCACCAAATAATTGGCGATATCTGCAAACCATGGGCACACATTAGCAGCGAACAACTGCTCGTCAGGGAAAGAATCCACAATGGGGAGATGAGAGGTGGGGTCCTCAAACTCCAGACGAGACAGGTGGTCGGCCACTACATTCTCAACCCCTTTCTTATCCTTAATCACGAGGTGAAATTCTTGCAGCAAAAGAATCCACCGGATAAGGCGAGCCTTCGCATCCTGCTTGGTCATCAGATACTTCAAGGCCGCATGATCGGTATACACCACAATCTGCGAACCCACCAAGTAGGACCGGAACTTGTCTAAGGCAAACACCACCGCGAGCAATTCCTTCTCGGTAGTGGTGTAGTTCATCTGTGCCTCATTCAATGTCTTGCTCGCGTAGTACACGACGCAGGGATCCTTCCCTCGCCGTTGCCCTAAAACTGCCCCGACAGCATAGTCAGAGGCGTCGCACATCAACTCAAAGGGCAAACTCCAATCCGGAGGCTGCACGATCGGCGGAGTAGTGAGACTCCGCTTCAACGTCTGAAAAGCCTCCTCACACGCCTCGGACCATACAAAGGGCGTGTCTTTTGACAGCAAATGACACAACGGCCGGGAAATAGCACTGAATCCCTTAATGAAACGCCTATAGAAACCGGCGTGACCGAGGAAAGATCGAATGTCTTTTACAGACTTTGGAGTGGGAAGATTTGTGATCAAATCAATCTTCGCCTTATCCACCTCAATACCCTTGGATGAGACAATGTGTCCCAACACAATCCCTTGGGTCACCATGAAGTGGCACTTCTCCCAGTTAAGCACAAGCTGTTTCTCCTCGCACCGTTGCAAGACCTTTCCTAAGTTCTCGAGGCATTCTTCAAACGAATCCCCGAAAACTAAAAAGTCATCCATAAACACCTCCACGATCTTCTCTACCATGTCACTAAAAATTCCCATCATGCACCTTGAAAAGGTTCCGGGAGCATTGCACAAGCCAAAGGGCATGCGACGGTAGGCAAACGTACCATACGGGCACGTGAAGGTGGTCTTCTCCTGATCCTCCATGGCTACCTCAATCTGATTGTAGCCAGAGTACCCATCAAGGAAGCAATAAAACGCCCGGCCAGCCACTCTCTCTAAAATTTGATCAATGAATGGAAGAGGGAAATGGTCTTTCCGGGTGCTCGCATTGAGCTTCCGGTAATCGATACAAACTCGCCACCCGGTTTGAACACGGGTCGGCACTAGTTCGCCCTCGCCGTTTCTCACGACGATCACTCCTGCCTTCTTAGGCACCACCTGCACTGGGCTCACCCACTCACTATGGGCTATCGGGTAAATAATACCCGCATCTAAAAGCTTCAGCACCTCAGCCCGAACCACCTTCTTCATATTGGGGTTCAGACAACGCTGAGGTTGCCTAGTAGGCTTCACATCCTCATCTAGAAAAATGCGGTGTGTACACACCGTTGGACTAATACCCTGCAAATCTGCTATTGTCCAGCCTATCGCACCCACGTGCTTTCTTAACATGGTAAGCAACTTAGCCTCTTGATCTACCTCAAGGGATGAAGAGATCACAACCGGAAAAGTATCATCGCCTTTAAGGAAGGCATACTTAAGTGTGTCCGGCAGAGGCTTTAACTCTGGTTTAGGTGGCTGGACAGACGATGGGAGAGCTGTAGGAAGTGGGGCGCCCAACAGCTCAAGAATTGGATTCCAAGCGGCGCCACACACATCCTCTACTGCAAGCATCTCCATTAAACTTCCTACCTCTGGAGAATCTAAAAATGATGCTTCCTCGGTGGTTAAGGTTATCTCCAGAGGATCCTTGTATAACACACTATTGACATGCTCTTGCACTAGCGTGTCGATCAAACTCACCTCATATACCTCCTCATCATCCTCGACCCGACTATCCACATTGAAAACATTCACCTCCATTTTCAAGTCCCCAAACGACAATTGGACTTGTCCAGTTTTGCAATTCATGACAGCACTGGAGGTGGCTAAAAATGGACGGCCTAGGATGATAGGAGTCTTTTCAAAGACCTCTGGTATTGGGCATGTATCCAGGACAATGAAGTCGACTGGAAAAAGAAACTCGCCCACTTGAATTAAAACATCCTCCACCCCCCCCTTTGGAATTCTCACACTCCGGTCAGCCAACTGCAGCGTGACCGGTGTGGCTTTCAAATCGCCTAAGCCAAGCTTTAAGTATACTGAATAGGGGAGCAGGTTGACACTCGCTCCTAAATCCAGCAAAGCCTTATCAAACTTTTGGCCCGCAATAGCTATAGGGATGGTCGGACAACCAGGTGTAGGGGGATGAAAACAATTGACGCTTCGGATCAACTGGATTGCAACGGCTTATTCGTGCCTCTTCACCGGAACCCTAGCTCGACGTCTGAACCCTTATCTGCAAAATAGACAGGGGGTGAGTGCACCTTTGCCTCTCGTGGCAAAGGCCCTCCGATGCCTTTGTTAGTATCACGTACTAGAAAACTCAGCCCTAATTATCAGTAGGAAAGCAATAATAATGCAACGTATTACGTACCTTTTACCTCTAGGTTTACCTCATATTTATAGATTTACGGATGCTTGCTGTTCAAGCATCCTTATTGCCATAGGATTCCTAACTCGTATAGGAAACCCAGGATATCAAGGAGTCTCATTTCCTTTATCAGTTTATGGAAAAGAGTCCTTTTATGATTCTTTTCCTTTAAGAGCCGAACATCCCATACTCGTTGGGTATCTTTCTCAGATCCTATATTCTTGGGATCTTTATCCCTTTATGGGACATGACTACTCTGGAATCTTCTAGAGTATTCCCTCTGCTCCTACTCTTAATTGGAGCTCCTTCTCTGTTCGGCTGTCTCATGGCCGAACAGACGGCTTGGACCAATTACCTCACATGTAACCGGTCCTTGAGCCCGTACTGTCCTGTCTATATTCAAACTATGGTCTCACGTACCATTTATTCGGATATCGATTGCATTGCTTTCAACCCGTGATTACTCGTATCACATGCTAGGTTCTTTACATCATCTGTTCGGCTGTATCATAACCGAACAGTCTATTTATAGCCATGACTTCTCATAACACTGGTCCATATCGCTGTTCACCGAACTGCTTGGCGATAAGTCCAGTCGTATTTACCACGAGTTCCCAAACATCACGTGTTTGGTAACTAAATGTATCTGCTCGGGAATACCTCCCTACACCAGGGTCCTTACACTTGGTGGGGATCTCCGCTTGGAGAATGGAGCTCACTTGCTCCGTCAGAAGCACTTTGTCCTGACTCTTGGTTCTCCGCTTCGACGTGCACAGATCCTTCAAGACCTTAGCAAACTGAGGAATTGCGTCAATGGCTTCCATCAAAGAGATAGGAAACTGAACTTTCTTGAATAATTCAAGCATTTGAAAGTTCACATTGACCTTAGGTTTCGCCACCAAGCGATTTGGATATGGAGCAACGGGTGGCATTGGAGTCGTGGGGGCCGCAGTTGCAGGCACCACCATTTCAGGAGACTCCGTCTTTTTTTCTACCTCAGGAACACTTCCCAAATCTGGAATGATTGCTGGAATAGCTACCGGCACCGGAGGTGGCACCGATTTCTGCTTTGGCGGCAAATCTTTGTCAATCACCTTCCCACTTCTGAGAGTGGTGATCGCCTTAGCATCTTCCAGACTGAGATTCGGATTACTTGGGCCAGAAGAATCGCCCACATAATGGGTACCAGCGGCATTGACTAAAGGTTGAGAAGGAAACTTTCCCTTCTCCTGTTGGACTTGTCCAACTGCCGCCGTCAACTGGGTCAATTGGGTCCTAATGTCACCAATTGCCTGTTTGGTTTGTTCAGTGAAGCTTAACTGAGACTGCATGAGAGCTTTCATCATCTCATCAGTCTGCTTATCCCGCGGGGGATGGTTTATGCCTGGGGGTGGTCCAAAAGATGAAGGACCGAACCCCTGCTGCTGTTGAGGTGGGTAACGAAACTGGGTCATTTGGCCTTGAGGAGGCCGGAACTGCTGAACTTGCGGCTGAGGTGGTGCTTGGGTTTGCACCGGGGCTTTTTGATCCCTCCAACCCAGAAGTGGGTTTTGGGCCCACCCAGGATTGTAGGTATTTGAATACGGATCCCAACACTGGTTAAGCGCGTTCACCTCAGCCTGATTACTATGGTATGCATCTTTGACAATGGGAAATGCGGGGCAAGCAGTGACGAGATGCCCCGGAAACTCACATAACGCACACACCTCTTCGACTCTCACCTCATTCGCCTGATGGACTTGCTTAAGCTTCAAGTCCTCTAATTGTTTAGCCATCTTGTCCAGCTGAGACTGGACATTGTGCTCTCGCACACTAGAAGGAAAAATGCCAGACCCACTGGGTCCCTGTGCAGCCATGGCCCTATCACCGAGGTCGGAAGGTTCCCAACTTCGGTGCTTCTCGGCCAACTCTTCGAGAAAGTCCCACGCATCGTCTGGGGACTTATCAAGAAAATCCTCCTCTTTACAGAGGTACTCCATTTGTTGGACCGTAGCAACATTCA
Source organism: Rhododendron vialii (assembly GCF_030253575.1). Taxonomy (NCBI): domain Eukaryota; kingdom Viridiplantae; phylum Streptophyta; class Magnoliopsida; order Ericales; family Ericaceae; genus Rhododendron; species Rhododendron vialii. The sequence continues at coordinate 14,029,531 of NC_080569.1, forward strand.
AGCCCAAATAGAAAAATGACACCAACTGGTGTTTCATGAAACCATGATGCGGTAAGGACAACAGCAAGTCCTTGAACCGCTCCCAGCACCTTAAAAATGACTCGCCCTCTTTCTGCTTATACGATTGGACTTGGCGAGTCAGGTATTTTGATTTACTTTCCGAGAAATATTTCTTGTAGAATAAATCTCGGACAGCAGCCCACGTCGTGAGAGATTGTGGCTTCTGCATCCGCAGCCACTTATCTGCATTATCCTTGAGCGAGGCTGGGAAAAGCTTAAGGCAAGCATTCTCCCATTGAGTAGTGGTGGCCAGGGTGCGCACCAACCCCTCGAAATGACGGACGTGCTCATACGGATCCTCATTCTCCTTCCCATGAAACAAGGGAAGGGCATTATGCGTACCAGGTTTAATGGTGAAAGCATTACGTGCTTCCACCGTCTTGGTTGGTAAAACTATTGGACCGAGAGGAGTGGTCCTCTCAGGATGCATGTGTGCACGCATCGACATCGGTGGTTCTGCTATTGGTGGCTCAATTATTAAATCAACAAAAAGGGCACTGATATCAAAAGAATCACCACTAAAAGACTCTCCCTCCACGATTACTCTCTGCTCTCTCTCAATGGCTACGAGACGTCTGGTATTGTCTCGGTAGTACTTAGGCTTTAGAGGTGATTGCTTTCCTACAATGGAGGATTGCGCACCTCTCCCTATGATGGCTCAAACAAAACTAAAAAGAAAAACAAAAATAAAACTAACTACCCGAATTCTTTAACACACGTTACCGTCCCCGGCAACGGCGCCAAAAATGCTTGACCAATTTCCTAGTCCTAAATTAATGGGTTGCCCCAAGCGTAGGGCGGAGACCGACGCAGCACAATATCCGGTAAGACCGGAGTCGAATCCACAAAGACGGTGATGTGTGCTGACTAAAAACTCGGGTTGTTAGAATTTAAACGGGCTCTTAGGTAGCCACCCTTTGACGATTGATTGAGATTAATTAAAACCTAGAAATTGATTGAACTTTTCAGATAATTAAAAGAAGGTATGGTCGTAGGGTTCGTAGCACTCGTAACCAGTTCAAATCAATCTGCTCCATTTGGTGTTCTTAAAAACATTCAATTTTGGATTGAAAAGATACCCCGCAAGATGCGAAACCTTAAGGTCGCCGTATACCCATGCGCAGCGAAGAATGAGTTTTGGACCCCCATTCCCCCGTTCACATGGGCTCCGACAATGCCCGGGTTCGTCCACGGGAAGTATTTTTCAATCTAAAATCGCTTTTTTCATCATTTGAAAATAGGAGTAATGCCTGAACTGGCCACGGCGTGCTAATCACCCCGCGACCCTACCTAAACGACTACTCACTATGCATTGAACAAGAAACACCAAAAACCCTAAATTGAAACATGGTTCTATTACGCAAAAGAGAAAATAAACAAAAGATTAATACCAAAATAACTCAAACAAATAACTATAATTAATAACAAAACGTAGTACGAATTACTGGAAGGTAAGTAATTGAACAAAACTTTAAGAACTTTTACGGAAAATAACTTTGAATGAAAGAACGTACGTCTAAAGTTGTAAAATAAAATCCGAACAAATAATCAAGCAAGTATGAAACTCCATTGAAATAATAGTAAAAGAATAAACCCCGAAGCCTTCATCTTCTTCTGTTTCAGTCGTGAGCCGCCGAGATAGTGCCGAGCTCGTTCCCCGTTTCTGCGTTCCAGAAGTCTTTTTTTTTCTTTTGACGGAAGCCCCGTTCTTTTTTTCGTGTAAAGTAAAAGTGATACCTAATCAAAAACCGTTCCTCTCCTTTATAATCCTCGTGGGTGTAAATAATGACCCTCGTGGGCCGAGAGTTGACTTAGCCATGTACTGCAATTGTTGAAATCTTGGGCCCCAACCTTAAGTCCATATTACAAATAATTATTAGGCCCGCCTTCTAAAGAAGCCTACCCAATTAAATCATAACCCGATTTCCAGTGCATTTCCTTCATTTATCTAGTAACTTGATCAATTTCCTCGGCCCAATTTTGCTTTGACACCAAGTAGATTTCAAATTTGCACTTTAGCTCTAAATATTATCCATCGGCATCGAGAGTCCTGAAACGCAATTAACAAATATCAAACCCCAAATAGCGTGCTAAACGGACATAACAAGCCTAAGTTAGGAGGCGTAAATAGGCAAATTTACACACCTATCACTGGCGTACGCCAGTTTATAACTGGCGTGTCCGTGTCCCCCACTTACTGGCGTACGGCCCTCAACTTCTGGCGTACGCTAGTAGGTTTCACCAGAAACCAGTTTGCAGCAGCTACTGCCTCCGCATGTTCATTTTCGGTTCCGAGGCTGGTTTTGGCCGTTTGTGGGTTCCTACAAGCCATAAACACCATTTGAGACTGTGGGAAGGCGTCGGATTTTAAAAGCCACGCCCGAATGAAGATTTTGGACCCCCGGTGGCCCGTGTCAAGCTAAAATCAAGGATACGGATGGTCAAAACTCGTTTCCGGGGCTCTTGCCAAGTTTTGTCATACCATACATGTTTCATAGGCCTTATGTGACTGTGTGGGGGTGTCGGTCTCAGTCCGGGACCATATCGAGTCATCTTTGGCGTCTTATGTCCATTTTTGCGGCATTTTCAGCTTTTCTTAGTTTTTCCCTTGCACCTGGGGCAATTTTACCGGTTTTAATGGCTCGTGCAAGTCATTATACATCTATGTTACCTTTCAAAAGGGTCAGTTTCTTTCCCCGGGGAGAATCTTGGAGTTCGGCCTGCCGGCGCCCAAAACTCCCGTATCCCCCGCGTGTCTGGGATACGTGTCGTATCCTAGGACTCTTCTGTCCATATTTTCTTCGAGCTAAGTCAATTATGTGCGTATACAAGTGTCTGTTGTCGACTCAAAGTATTCGTCAATGCATGTTAGATATTAGCGGATGTTTTGTTCTTTTCCTTTACTAAGTCTCACCAAAGTAATGGGAAAGCGATAAAACAGAAAATGCATATGTTATATACTACTGTGTCAAAGCTAACGGTGGAAATGTATCAAGTATCAAACGGCACAACGGCCCGGGCGGAGCTAAAATGTATCAGGGCACACTCGCCCACAAAATCAAGAGGCACGCAGGCCCCATCCAAAATGACGAAGTGTCAAAGTATCTATTTAAAAGTGGCAAGTATTGGCAAAACGAGCTAGGGCTCGGTGATAGCCCTCAGTCATCAAAAAGGTCTTCCTCGTCGTTGTCGTCCTCGCTGTCCTCTGCCTCTCGAGGGTCTATCCGGAACCTGGGGTCGCTCGCTGAGTCAGAGCCGCTGCTGAGGGACGTCCCCTCTTCCTCTTCTTCCTCTGCCTCTTCTTCTTCTCTCCTTTTCTTCTGAGAGGGTCCCTCGGCAGGCTTCTTCTCTGCAGGCCTCTTCCTCAGCTCCTGGCGGAACTGGAGCTCCTCGCTGGCCGGAGTAATTTGCACTCCCCGTTCCACCCTTGCCGCTGGCCGGGAGGAGCTCGAAGCTGCTTTCTTTGCTGGGGGAGGCCGCACGCTTTTCCTCCTAGGAGCCGCCCTAGTATGTCCCTGCGGAGTCATTCAATTCGGTTAACATACATTGTGCATATTGTATATATTGAAATGCTGAGTGCAGGAAGTGTCAAAAGCAATCCTGATCAAAAGTAAAAGGAAAAGTTATACCTGAGGCTGCTCAACGGGAGCTGGAGCTAGTGGTGGGTACTCCAACTGCAAAGAGGCGCCGCCGGCTATCCTGTGGAACTCTTTCTCCATGGCCTTCATCAGGCGAGCTGCTTCCCGTACCCATTCTATCGGAGCCTGTGACATATTTCGGGACAGAATCAGAATGCAAGCCAAGTGTACATACTGAGAGCGAAATACGGGAACTACAAAAGGGTAAAGGAATGTCTTACCGGCCCTGTGATCTCTGCTGGGTCTGTCCTGGCGGGCTCGAACCGAACTACAGCCTCCTCTCCTGCCGTGTCCCGCACAGCTAGGGTCCAAGAAAGCCGAGGCAGCCCCGTCGCTGTAGCGTAGTCGCTCCTCTCTCTCGGCTGGGCTGTCCTGCTCTCCCTGCTCCGCCTCTCCTCGCCAGCCTCAAGCGCCTCGCTCTGCACGGCAACATGCTCCAGCACTCCAAGCGGCCTAGCCAAGCGCTGCCTCCGGTAGACAGCATAGTCACGCCCAGGCCTCAGAAAGGCAGCAAGCCCGGCCGGAACAATGAAACGCCTCAGCTCGGCCAGCGTGTACTTATCCGTGTGAGAAACGTGAGGAGGCAGTGGCCCAGGCACCTGGTACTCAAGGGAGCCCAATGACTGCCGTGTCACCCGGTCACCCAAGTACCATCGCCACCCGAAAGCAGACTCCAACAACACCCGGCTTGTTGTCACCACCCGGCTCTGTGCTAGGTACTCAGGCTCAGGCTCGGCGCTACTCCACGGGTTCCAATCCACCTGCAGGATAATGGCACAGATTTTAAAAACATCAGCGACAGCATTAAAGCAATTCTAAAAGGCAGGATAATCAGTTTGGCATGTTACGTACTTGAGTACCCGACAGCTCGTCCAGGTACGACCGGAAGGCTAGGAGGCTCCCTCTCGACTTCTTCTTGCCGCTGTACATGGGACCCCAGATCATGGCACGAGGGAGCATCCTCAGATTCGGGCACTTATTCTCCGGCGGGTACATCTTCAGCACTTCATAGGCCCACAGCTGCAAATGGTCAGTCAATCAAAGCGTCAGAATACAGTTCATAGGCGAATTTAAGACAAGTGCGAGAAAGAGAAAGCAGGGAAATGAAATGCAAGCTGTGTTTATTACCTCCCACACTCTCCAGTAGCCGGCCGTCGCCTTCTTTCCGCGCGAGAACTCTCCCATGAAACTATAGCAGGCACCCAGAGCTGCTCCTCCCCAGTCAAACCTCGAAGCTGCGCCTAAATCATGGAGGGCCGGCAAGTAGGACAGGTGCACCGTGGATCGTTTGTTCGGGTACAAGGTAGCCCCGAACAAGTACAACAAGTAGGCCCTCGCCATCTGCTCCGCCTCCAAGTCTGACTCCGGCTCCCTCCCGTGCAAATACCGCTTAAACTGGTCATAATGGACGGTCTCCGCCTCACCCGCCGGCGCCTGCCCCAAAAACCACGCCAGAGCCTCGGGATCCCTGTAAATCTCTGAGTCAAACGGGATAGGCTCTCCACCTACCCTCAAGCCCGTGAGCGCTGCAAAGTCAGACGGGGTCACCGTCATCTCCCCAATCGGCAAGTGAAAGGTATTTGAGGAATCCCACCACCTCTCGGCCAATGCTGTCAGCAGAGCGTGATCGCTCTTCACGGCCGTCAGAGTAAGGATAAACGGCCGGAACCCTGCAGCGTCAACCAAGGCCCTGACTCGCTCGGGCAAGCTCCTGTACAACTCAAGCGAGCTCGCTGGACCTCCGTGGCCTCGAGTGCTGGCCGCCCCCCTCTGCACAACAAAGACAGACAGCAGAAAGAGTTTTATCAATAATTGCAATTCAAACAGTTAGTCGAATTCAGAATATCAAAGAGTAACTCTACAGTCGAAACAGGTATCATAAAGGTCGAACAAAGCTACCGGGCACTTGTATTCTCCTATCCCGTTCTGCTATCAGTCGAATCAATTCAAAGGTATTTCTTAGTCAGGTTCCGAGCTACAGGGCCTCTCTTTTCTCAAGTTTATCCAATCGAGCTCAAGTTCAAAAGACAACCCTATCAAGGCAAAGCCACTTATGGTCGATTCGAGTTTGGCACTAACCGTTTTGTCGAAGTCATTGGGCATCCTACAGGTCGATTCAACTACTTCAAGTGTTCTATCATTCAAGTTAAGTTTCAAAAGTCGAGGTACGCTATTCGAGGTTCTACTTTCTCTATCAAGTTACAGTTCAGGGTTATAGTCAACAGGCATTGCGAACTAAGCTACGACAGTTCAAAACTACATTTGGATTCAAATGACAAGACATGCATATCAAAGAAAAGGTTCAAAGGAATACCTGCGCCCAGTTCACGGACAGGTGTCTCTGAGGGTCTCTCAGAACAAGCTCTGCGTCGTAGCTCTCCCTCAAAGGTGCCAGGCTATCAACCCCAGACGGAATGAACACGTGTGGCTCGGGCAAGGCATAGGTGGCCGCGTCAAACTTAGCACGGGGTGCCAGCCGTGCGGACTCTGCGAGCGTCACCGCTCGCTCAAAGGACCACACCTCCCCCTGAGCCTCCTCCGCTGCCTCGGTCTCGCTCGGAAAGGCCTCCTCCTCGGCCCTGGCCCTCTCGGCCTCCTCCCTCAAGCGCTCCTCCTCCTGTGCCCTCTCGACCTGCCGGGCCCTGTCCTCCCGCGCAGCCAACACAGCAGCCACCACCCCCGGATTCTCCTGGAGCAACCGGCCAAGTTCCTCCTCGGACACAAATTCGGCAAAATCCCCTCGAGTGATGGGTACGTGTGCCGAAGACCCTACTGCAGGCCTGAACTCCACCTCCTCCACGGGTACCTCTCCGGATGCGCCCCCCTCAACCACGGGACCCTTGCCCCTCGCCGGATCTATCACCGGTGTCTCCGGTCGACCACCATCATCACCACCACCATGGCTACTACTGCCGCCGGCCCCTGCCGATCCCAAGCCCGTGATCACCACACCTTCTACGCCACTCCTCGCATCCAGACGACGAACCTGTGGGCCCACTGGCCCAGTAACACCTGGCGTACGCCCCACCAACCCTGGCGTACGCCGCCTGTCGCTGTCACCCACCTCCGCTGCATGGCCGCCATTACCGACGTTGCCCCCTATACCTTCTGTACCGGTGCTCGACGCGGCCCCTTCTGACGGTTGATCGTCGATTCGTGGCCCCGAGGCCTCGATTTCGGCCCTTGATTGCCTTCCTTCTTCCCCATTGCCGCCATTGCCACCACCTTCACCGGGCTCCGCCATGGTTACACTGTTTCGGGCCAATAAACGGTAGAGAATGGGAGATTGGGTGAGGGATTGAAGAGTTTTTGAGATTTTGGGAGACTTGGAGGGATTTCGAAGTTCAAAACCAACTGAGAACAGTTTGTGCACTGGTTCAGAAGATTATACGACGTATGGGACGATTGGGCCGGATCTGGGCCGGGTCTGGGCTTGGATCTTTCGAAAAAAAGTGGCGCACGCCAGTTGTTTGTACCGTACGCCAGTACTTTGTGGGCCTCAGGCCCAATCCATATCCCGTGCTGAAATTCATCCTCAAATGAAAGTCCGACTTGTTCTGGGAAGCTCTGGACCCATCCCCAAGCAGAGGTCCGTCCAATTTCAAATCAACGACGATCTATCCGTCCAATTTCAAATCAACGACGATCTATCTGTCCAAATTCAAATCAACGACGATCTATCCGTCCAAATTCAAATCAACGACGATCTATCCGTCCAAATTCAAATCAACGACGATCCACTCGTCCAAATTCAAATCAACGACGATCCACTCGTCCAAAATCAAATCAACGACGATCTATCCGTCCAATTTCAAATCAAAGACGATCTATCCGTCCCACCATTTGCTTTCCCCAACAGAGTCGATGCTTTTGCAAAAGGATCATTCCCCAGGAGAGTCCACATTTCTGTGACAGTGAAGCAGCGGTCTATCCGCCCCGACGTTGAATCAAACAGGTCTTCAAAATTCTTGCATTCTGGATAGCCTTGAAGAGGGTGTCTAGGAAACCTTTGACGTTACTTGTCTCCAATCAATGGTGCACCAAGTGCCGTCAAAGGGGGGCTTCTGTAGACACCCCATTCTGGACTGTCCAGATAACGTTATTTATCGATCTTTTTATCTCCCCAATGATGATTTTAGTCGAAAACAGTTTAAGGACCAAGGTGTGGTTGAGCTTTTAGCGCCCTTAACCTCTTTCAAGCCCATATCGAACCCTTCAAACCAGAGCCAAACAGCCCCAGCAAAACCCAATTGGCATACGCCAGTGTCCTGGAGGCGTACGCCAGTCACCTGCCACGTGTCAGTCATCGACCAGTGGCCCAGCTTTTACTGGCGCACGCCAGTCAAATCCAGTCAAATCAACTTTATTCAGCAACTTGGGCGGGACTTTTGTGCCACCCTGATGTCGGCTACAGCGTCCCTGATGATTACTCTCGGCAGAGACGTTCCCTCTCTCTCCTACACCCCCCATCAAGGCAAGTCCCATGCATTTAATGCATGGGAGGCTCCAACCTTGCCTTAACCAGCCAAACAAGGCCCTAGACCAGACTGATATCAGTCTCTCTCTCCCCTATAAATACCCCCCTTGCATTCATTTGCAAGGGGTTGGCCTCATTAAGAAGAAGAAGCTCTCTCCTTCCTTCTTTCTTGCCCTCCATTTCTTTTTCTTCCATTGAAAGAGAAAAGAAAGCAGTCCACTTCCATACATCCCACTGTCACCCAGTCACCATCAAACCTCCATCTCCAAGCTTTAAGGTTCAATACCACCTTCAATCCTCAAACAAAAAGGTATACCACCTTTGTGTCCCTTTCTATTTTTGGCCCCTGAGGGGAACCAGTGAGGCCCAGGCTAGTAAGTAATACTAGTCCTGGCCTCAAACTGGTAAAATACGACGATCGTATCGGATCGAACATGGCGCACGCCAGTAACCCTATGCCGTACGCCAGTTTTGGCAGTACGAGCACAACTGGCGTGGGGATCATGGATCGTCATTCCTTTTGTTCTATCTTTATGTCAATCACCCTTGCATGCTAAATAACCGGTTTATTGCTTTCTGTATGTTTAGAACTGTTGAGATACAAAGGTTATTGCCTATTCTTTTTCTGTTTGGAAGGCCTCTGGGACCCTTCTGGTCATGTTCCAGAGCCCAGATGATGTAAAAGCCAAGCACTGGATTAGGGTCAAACGTGCGTACGGCAGTCCATGACTGGCGTACGGCAATTAAAGCTAGGATCCAGTGGGCCCTTGCATCTTAGTTCAGTTTTGGCCTCTTTTCTGTCCCCACTCTGTTTAGGGGGTTTCTTGTCTATGTTCATGGCTTCAAGCCATCCCAGCTGTCTGTAAATATATATATCCTGCTTATTTAACTGCATGGTTTGTCCTGGGTGTGCGCTGGTCCTTTTCCAGAGCCCAGAGGGTTGCAAACAAAGACTGTGAAATTAGATGAGTGGAGTACGCCAGTCTCCTTGTGGCGTGCGCAAGTCAAATCAACATGCAGTGGCTTGGCCAGTGCATGCTGGTAGAACTTGCTCACGCCCCTGCGGGACAGCGTACTGCAATTTGTCCAGTTTGCTCAGTGCTTGTTCTCAATCTATATTTAGCATTGCAATCAAGCCATTCATAAACATTTTGTCACGTAAATCACAACTTGTTATAATGCTTTAATCCCCATTATCTGTTCCCCCGCCCGAACTGGCTAAAAAATGATCAAATGAGAGAGAAATGCAAACGTTTTATAAAATGCCCGAGTAGAGACCGATCTCCGGATTGGGCGAGAGGGGTGCCATAAAACCCTTCCCCTATCGTAACAAGGCTCCCGAACCTCAGATATCGAAGGTGACGACGGACCGGTCTATGCCTTTTCAAAATCAAACAAACGTGGCAAACGTTTTCGAGTTCGGTTCCTTGGGTGCTTTCACCGCTAAAACCCGAGTAGCGACTCTGAATCGAGGCGTTTCGCCGCGCTTTTCCAAAAACAAAAAGGGGCCGCGCCCGATCTCACAAATGGAACTTTCGGGGGCGCGTGCCCACAATAGATAAGACTTCAAAGAACCTGTAACAAAGTGGATGGTGAAACTATCGTGAAATCACATCCCCAGATTGAATATTCTGTTTCTAGCCTGTTTGTTTGCTAGGGCTCCCGGCTCTGAAAGCTGTTTTGTTTACAAACTTCCATGGCGCTTTGGAATCAGTTGTGCTCTGTGATACTGGGTGACTTGTTGCTGTAAGTTAAAGGATACCATTGCCTGCATAAATTTACTGGAGAGTTTAAATTTCCAGTAGACTTGTATATCCAGCATTAACGGTACTCTTTTTAGTAATTATTGTCTTTGTCTGTTTTTCTTTTTTAATCTCAATTGGGTTTTCTTTTTGTGCTTTCATTTATGAGCTGTTTAAGTTTCTATCAAGTGTTAAAAGGAAGCAGAAATCGATTTGGTGTAGTTTTAATTCACGGCTTGTGCTAAGGTAATTGTTTCTCTACTGACTTTGTATCATTTAGGGGTATTTCCTTCTGTTTTCTCCCCAGTTTTTTCGTTATGGGTTGATTTGTGTGCTGAATGATTATTAGAACATGTGATAGTCAAAGGAAGAAAGTTTGTTTCTGGAAATTCAAGTAAGAAAAATCTGGAGAAAATGATTTTGTCGTGTTGGGTTCTAGAGAAAAGGGAGAAAAATTATGTGCAATGTGTGAGTAATAAAGGAAATCAGAAAAGAATAAGGAAAAATAGGTAGAAATCGAGTTTAGACCTGTAACATCATGTTGATTATGGATTTAATTCTACATGATGTCCATAAGTGTAGTTGGTTTGTGTAGTGTTAAGTAGACAAACTGAAGAAAATCGATATATGTTTTGCTAATGATCTGTGGGCAGAATTTTAGTATGCTTAGGTGGTGGACACTTCAAGGATGAAGGCCGGAGTACGTTTGTTGATGCACTGCAGATAAGTTGGTGTGTGGTGATGTCTTAGTTGTTAGTACTCGGATGGACCTCAACCTTCATTCTTTAATCTTTGCTAAGAAGGGTTGTGAGTGCACCTGCTCATTGTATTGAGAAGAAGTTTGCTTTTGGCTTTAGCTCTTAGCAAAGTGCAAAATAAATGATCAGTAAGGAACCAAGGACTATATCCATTTACCCGAATAACGAAAAACATCAAATTCATAATCAAGTTTCTAATTGGATTCAGTGAATTTGAGTTTTAAATTTTTTTTGGGTGAATACAGTGAATTTGAGTTGAAAGTGAAGGATTCTCCACTGTCCTCCTTGTCACACCAGGAGTACAAGTGGTAGTTGAACGCAATACCATCTATCCGAGGGTATCAATTGAAGGTAAAAATACGGTTCATGAAGTTGATGTAATCTACCTTCTCAACCGAATCAATGTAAAATACAGACAAAACAGATAAAGGTGGATGTTCCTTTTGAGTTCTGCATACTCAATCTTGGGTTCCATTTTTTCCTTTGTGCTTATTTTAAAGTCTGTTTGTTGTTCTGCATACCTGTTTTGATGTACCAATAGAAACTCAAGTATAATTTGTCCCTTGACATCATAATTATTGTTTCATGGTTCTATGAGTCAAAGTATTATTGACATGAAATCTCAAAGATAGATTTCAGAAATGTGTAAACCAATAAGTACATATTTTAATTTGCAGGGCAGTGGTGTAAGAAAGCACTAGAAACTTAACACAGGGCAACTTATAATTGTTATTCTTCCATGTATATCTATGTACCGATCATGTACCCACCTGCTCAGTTACGATTTCGAAGGAATTGAAGACTCGACCATGTCGATGACAAGATTGACAACAAATCTTTAGCAATCGAGGTAGGAAAGCTCAAAGAAAACGCGAGGCTTGTCGTTCGAGATGATTCAGTTTCCTGTGTCGCCAATTGAGAATAGGTATGTCCGAATAATGCAATAAAATCTCCGATTGACAATTTGTTAAAATCAGTTCTATTAGTGACATAGTTTGCAGTGTCCATAATGACCAATTTTTGGAAGGTTTTCGAGTATGGCTACGAACGATGCTGACATTGCTGGACGAGGACTTTTGCGTTCTCCGGCTTTAAATTCGTGCCTTTAATGCGTCTATATTATTGCTACTGCTTGTACGGGGGCTTTGGTGTTGTGAACGTCAAAATTAATGGCCATGTTGAGTTTGTGATTTCAGCATCTTCGAACTTCCTGGCGTACAGGCTATTGGGCTACAATTCCTTCATGCATTGAGTGTGTGTTGATGTTTGTTTATGTTTGTGTGTTTGTTTATATACACTACCTAACTTTAATTTTTGCTATGCCCTATTTTTTACGATTATCAACTGCAGGAACAAGAAGAAGCTTCTGGGATGCGTCAGAGCATTTGATCGGCATTGCAACATGGTGCTGGAAAATGTTCGAGAGACGTGGACAAAGGTTAGTTATATGGTTAATGAGAAGATATGGCCTTAATCTTGTTTTGTTTAAACTGCACGAGGCATTGAGGAATCTATGTTTTCTCCACTTATTCCAATTTCCAAGTGGTATTTACTCTGTGACCACTGACTGCTATTTGATTCGAGGCCATAATCGAGGCCATAATTGAGTTAACATTGTATTCATAGTAATACTATGATGTTTTAAGGGAACATTTACGACACGAATTAAAATTTTGACTTATTATTTATTACTTTCGTCCTTGGTAATCCAAGTCACAGTATCAAGTTTATAATCAGGCAATCAGCTGTAGATTAACTTTATTTGTTGAATGTTGATACCTGCATAAATTGTAAGCATAGGGCTTGGACTATGGTTTGAAGCCACCTATTGGGTTTGACAATTGCTTATCGGAGGTTTTCATGCTGGGAAATGTGTCTCTCTTGCTTAGTTGCTGTTTCTTGTCCGTGTCTCTTGTCCATATACCCTCGTTCCTGACTTGCTGCACCAAAATCATTCAGTACTAGGAAGTTGAAGTAGTATTTTCAAGCTGTCACAGATTGGTTATTGTAATAGTATTTGTTTGATGTGTGTAGGTATGCATGAGTCGTAGGACTGGATTTTGGAGGAAGCTTAGCAGAAAGGATTTAGTTACTTTGGAGTTTCAGTTTTTCTGGCTCGTGTGGAACTGATTGTACTTAAAGTCACGGTTGTTGTAGGATTTTGTGGAACTTATTGCAATTTTTTACTTCTCCTTTATTTGTTTTCCATAGTGGGTACTTGACACGGTCATCTACCAAACGAAGAAACCTCAAAAAGATTATTCGTAATATGCCCTTGTTTTACAACAATTTCCAAAATCAACCTAAATGACCCAAAAATTAAACAATAAAGGCCAAGTACATTTGATTATTAAACCGACAACCAAGACCAAACGTGCGTAGCACGTTGCTAACAACCTAGTTATATAAAAAGAACAAAGGTTTCGGAGTGCAATTTTTCGATTTCGGACCAATTTACCTTTTGATTTCGTCCATTTTACGGATTGCCCAGGGATGCCAAAACAGGACACATTTGCCCCTCGATTGCAAACAGTGCCCACTTAGGGAGGTGGGTATTTCCGTCTTTTTGGTTTGATCCGGAATTCGTGAACGTTATTAGGCCGCGTCTCCCCCCAGTCCTTTCCTTCGTCTTCTCTGGTTCACAGAGGAGAACAGCGAGAGAGAGGGAGGGAGGAGTTCTTGGACGATTTGCAGTTTCTCCGTGGTTGCCTCCGCTTTCGTCCTTTACTCCATCACTGTCTCTCTCTTGAATCTTCTGTGAGATGACGACTACCATGGCCGCACGATCTCATCACAAATCGCGTGCACTCTCTCTCGTCAATGCACCGACGCAGACGATAGATCCACCACCGACCACCACCGGAGCCCTCACCGACGCCACCCCACAGGTGATCGGTTTCCTGGCGTGGTCTCGATGTCGAACCCTGTCGGTCGGTGTATGTAATCTTAAAGTCTGGGTCGAAGTGCTGAGGTTCAGGGTAAGAAAAGGTTTTTTTTTTTTATATTAATTACCAAAACTATTGTTGTATGCCATGGTCCTACTGATTGGGGTTTCTTTGGATTTTGATAATCCGTAATTTTGGGGTTCCTATAAATAGCATTGGGTATATTGTTCCAATAGATGTGAAATCCCCCAATCTCCGAGTAGGTTGGGTTTGGATTTCATCGAATGCCATAATTGTTGAAAGCCCCAATCTTCGAAAGCCGTAATTATAGATTACGATTTGATTGATCAGGGCCTTGGTAGCATTGTGGACAGAGAAGAGTTTCCAAAAGATTTCGACAAGCAGTTGTGCACAGAGCTCAACTGGTCTCGATTGGAGGATGCCATCTTCAAAACTCATGTCACCGGTTGGGGTTTCTGGTGTCGACAGGACAACAGACCACCCCATGCTCCTCCGGTTTCTAATTGTGGTATCAGCTTCTCTCTTTCGTGCTCTCTTTTTGTGTTTGAGTGGAATTTTTATTTTTTCCTTATCTTAAAAATTTTGTTTGTACTTCATTTTTTTCAATTTCCTCAATGTCCATTCATTAATTATTATTTTTCCTTACCCTGCAACATTCATTAAGGATGTTGATCAACCATATTTCAATTTTGCAGGTTTAATTTCCATAGTTCAGTACTTGTACACGAGAGCCTCGCTAGAGCTATACATTGGATCTTTTGTCCATTCATCAATTCTAGAAGCTGACATTGTTGAAATATAGGGTTCTCTAAGTTTCCAAATTCATTTGTTGAAATAGGTTGCTCTCCTATCTTTTGATTAGGAAAGCAGCACATACTTCCTATTTAAAGCTCAGGCAAAATCAATTAGATCCATTGGTCGGTAATCAATTAGATCACTAGGCAGATTAAAAAGTTAACATTTTGTTGGGTTACTTAGTAGGAATGGTTCATGGTGTTGATTATCCCTTATAATTTTAATACATTCTTGCCGGTACATTCCTTTTGCAAGGCTAATTAGGAACTCATGAGTTGTCGTTATCAGATCTATACATTGTTTGGTGTGGCTGACTGTACGTGTGTATTCCCTAATTCCTTATGAGAATTTGGAGTAGGAGAGGCTTACTTTTGACTGGTTTTACGAAATTTTTACTTGGTATGCATATTTTGGTTCAATTTGAATTCTTATAATGTGCTTGGTGGCGGGTTTTTTCTTGCAAAGATGAATTTTTTGTGCCGCATTGTCGATTTTAGATTGTATCTCTGTTGATGTACCAGTTTATTATGGAAGTGTAAAGCCACCAATGGCGCATTTTCTTGGGACACATTGATATACAGCTTCCAATGGGTCTTTTTTAAAATCATTTACTCATTAGTTGGGCTAATCTTTGTCATGTCTATTTCTTCCTTTTTCTCTGAAAGATATGTTCGCTGTGCAGTGATCAATAGGGTGCGGGGATACTGGAAAACAGTGACAGAGCCCTGTTCTTTGGCGACGAAAGGTATAATCGCTTACTCTTTAGTATACATGCATTTGTAAAAAGTGTGGTTTCATAGGTTCGTAGATCTAAAACTTCAAATTTGCCCTATTTCTGTCAGATCAAAGTGGATTTTGTTGGTTTGGTTCACTAGCTGATCTGAAACACCATGACAAGCCACCTAATCGAACTGTAAGTGCGTTTGCCTCTGACATTGGAAATGAAAATATGTTATCGAAGTTTTATATAGCATTTTTGAATTGTGCTATTCATGCTTTTGACATTAGAATTTACTTGGTCTTCAGTAAGTAACAAACTGATTGTTTGGTTCAACTGTGGACTTTGAAAGTAGACTTGACAACTTCTGTTAGCAACAAGCCAACAACTCTTTTCCATCCCTTCAATATCCAAATTTAAGAATTTCTAAGATTTGGGTAATGATGAATTTCCCTTGTTTAACTATGAAAGGAATTGGGTTTTGGACTTTGGACCCTTCTATGATTTCTGTGATCGTAATTCTTAAGTCCACATTATAGTTTCCAGCCTTGCTATTGGCCCAGCTTTTTCTCATTCCATGTATATTCACAGTTGAGAGTCCTTTCTAGAAGTAAGAAAGGAATTTGATTTCAGTGTTAAGACTACTTTTTTCCCATTTACTCGTAGGTTGAGGCTATTTGGATATTATCTTCTTTGGAATATTTTGTTTTTCCCATTATATGTCTGGTATCTCCATTGTTTCCGTTCATATATTTGTGGTAACTGAAATACCACAAAGTTTCTATATCAATTTAGAACATGGCAACAGTTGCTTATGAGACCAGTAAAAGAAATGTGTATATTTTTCCAGTTCTTTACCATGAGACCACTTACCAAGACTATATGCTTGTTTGGCTTTGTGGTTAAGATGAGGACTATACATCTGTTGCAGTTTTTGACTAAAAGGGACCTGCTGGAAGGTCTAATGCCGGAGCTTAAAGGCTTGGTCTTCAGCTCCTTGCAATCTTAAATTCAGCTTAGATATGGTATTCCCTAAATTCCAAATTGACAGCAGAATAATATTCACCTTGCCCTTTCGGGTATACCTTTCGTTTTCGCTGTGGATTCTTTCCTACGCACTCTGATCATCCAATTCCTTTAGGTCCGTTCCGCCATACTTCTATGAAAAACTCAATCTGATAATCAAAGTTCCGTGATTCCAATATCTTTGTTGTCGGGGAAAAAAATGGATAGTCCACATTCAAACATTAGGGATTGGAAAGCAAGAGGAGGAGGATTTTTTTACTGCAGAACAAAACTCGATATATAGTTAGAGGGAGACAGAGGAGATTGCAACGAAGCAGGAGGTATGGATGAGAATTTTCAATTCCAACTGCATCTACATACATTATAGTTTGAGGATGGTTCATTCAAATGTTCACATAGTTCCATAAACCTTTTCAAATGTGAACTGATGGTTTAAGGTAGCAGGTCTGGTCTTCTGATAGTAAAGAAGTGAGAATTGGATTGCAAGTTGTAGCTTGAAACTTAAGTGATTATCGTATGTCTTGATCAGTTCTTTTGTGTTATTGTTGCGCCTAAGGAATGTTTAGACAATCTTAGTTTCTCAATAATTGAATCTTTTTTCCTTATTTTATTATTTCGTAAGTTGTTCTAAAAAGTTGTTTTCCCCACTCATAAAAATTACATTCATAGTACTACAGTAGCATGTTTAGCCAAAAATAGACGTAAAAAAAAGAAAAGGAATGTTGCCTCTTGCTTTGTTCGAAGCTGCTGTTTCAAAAAAACAAGTTGCATAAATTAACTTCGCATATTGTATACATCACCAAACAGGGCTAAAAGAGTTCCTTGATATCTAGGACTTGCTCAAAAGAGTTCCTAGGGTTCCAAGAGACTTCGTTTGGTTACAAACTTACAAGGGACTTACTTTAGAGCAAGTCCAATGATAAATAGAACTCTTTTGGCTAAAAAATATTGACCTTTTTTTGTATGGGTTGAATTCGTTTGAGTTATTCCCTGAGGTTTGGGTACTTTCGGCTGTGCATGATTTCAACTTCATGAAATTTCGTGTAAGGTGGTTGTGAGTTTGGTGTTTTTTGGTGGATTGTTCAGACTTATGTTCTTTAACAGAGTTTTAGCGTTGTTTTGCTTCGGTGGTTTTATGTTGACGTTTCTTTTAGGTGTGTTTGGTTTTCCTGTGTAGATTTTCAAGATTTTATGTTACTCCAAGAGGGGAAAACAAACAAACGGTTGAGAAAAACAATAAACTATGTATATAGTGTGTGTGTGTCCTCCTCGGGAAAAACGGATGGGTTTTGGCAGTGCCAATTTTAAAAAAAGAGCCAAAATAGATCTATCGAACGCATCTTACGATTGTAATGTGTATAGCTGCAGATCCATTGATCTGGTTAGCAAGCAAACCAAATGACACCTTCCCAAATCCCATCAAATCTATGTCTAATAGTAGTAGAATACAAAAGGTAATAGAAGTATTCATGTATAGAAATATTGATATTGGCCGTTGATAATAGCTGTTTGCATTACCATCTTCTCTTTGCTAAGTGAGATATGCTTTCTTGCGCTTTGTCCATGTGTAGCATTTACTTGCTTGCCGTTTGTACATCAACTTGGGTGGGTGTGTTTTGGGGTGTTACACTTTCTGGTTTTGTGCTTGCTTGCTAAATCTATTTTTGTGCTGTGGGTATGTGATAGGATAGTAGGTGTGTTGTGACTCCCACTGAGGGAAGGTTTCATTTTTGTGGGAACTCCTGTGAAGAATAGCTGGCGCTTCTCCCTGTCTGCTTGCATTTGCGTGTTTTCCATCTTTATGTCATCTAGAGAATACAGAAAATTCCAATTTTCCTGAATATTCTCCATCTTAATTTCTTTTATTTGTGTTTTCTGGAAAAACACATGGGCAGGATCAACTTTTAGCTGTGGATTGTGTCCCTATCTTTGTTATAGTCACTACCTTGATTACCAATATGGCTCTTTGTTTCCTAAATCTTTGCTGGCGATGTAGAGTATGCTGATCTAAATTAGCTTGTTTCAAGCTCCTGTTGATGCGTTTGTCCTTTAATTCAAGTGTTTTCTGGATTAACATGCTTTCATTTTAGTGCATGGTGGTCTAATCTAATGTCTTGACATGCACAGTAGCTTTTGAGTATTTCTTGATCGCCATTACCATGAAGCGATGTGCCAGAAAATTCTGGCAATTACCCAGGGTTTCCTTGAATGCTGATATGCCTTGGACCAGCAGCAGCACAAAGAGACTAATCTATATTCAAATATTGTGCTTGGATCATGGATTTTAGAAATTTTAACATGTGATTTGAGAATGATATGGAAAAAAGAAATATATTTAGCTCCTTCTCATCACATTTTGTTGTATTTCCGTTTAACTATTTTAGATCTCCATGAATTCCTTTTCAGTTCCATGATTGTAGCCCAACTTAGATTGGATTGTGTGGTTCCCTAAATAGCTGGTTCCTGCTTTTAGCGTTTTGAATTATTCACCTTGTTTTTTTGTGCCCCCGGATCTGTTTTTGGGTTTGGATTGGGTCGTTGTGTGAGGCCTCTGTTTTTTGTGGGTGATGTAAGGACTTAAAAACAAGTTTGTGCTATTGTTTCGCCGTATTTGCGTTTGGTTTGGGTGTGTGGTTTGTTTGTTTGCGTTGGCGTTGTTGCGGTTTTATATTTAATAATAAGACTCGAACTCTGGTATCACACTTGCTAACGGAGTACATTTTGCCTCATGTTCATATGGTGTGATTCCTTTTAATCAAGACGTGTTCTATTCTTTTGCTTAATTCCCTTAAAACCTGCATTTCCAACATTCCCACCCCATTCCATCAAGAACATCAGCCTCTGCCCTAAAACAAAATACATTTTCTTCAATGGGCATGATTCTCGTGCTTTGCACGAGGCAGGACCTAGTTTGGTAAACATGCCATTGATTTCTACTCACACATAAAATGATGTAATTAGAAGGTGAGAAATATCCTGATAAGTAAATTGTGGGGATTTTTTGAACTTTCGCAAATTACTGTTTTAAATTTTAATTTGGTTGTAACACATGCATGGGTGCAATAAAAACTGAATTAAAGAAAAGTGATCCATACCACCAGTTCATGAGTACCGTTGGTAATTAATGATCTCCAATTGCATCAATTATTACAGAGTGGGTTTTACGTACTAATTGCCATCTCAAATGGCTCCAGAGATGCCTCTTTAGGCTCTACGGAAAGGATTCGACGATTATAATTGGTTCAACCATGAACGTATGTACGTACGATCTCCTCCCTCGATCAGCTATGCTGTTGAAATATACGTACCGGACTACATATGCTCAGGCAACTCCCCTCCCTCTCTCTCTCTCTCATGAAATATTATTCAATGCACTTGAGGCACCGCCATGTGATACTCCAAAACCTTTTTTCATCACACATCTTGGTGTGGGTCCCAAAACAAGCTGACTTGAGCTATAACATATCCTTCTAGGCTTCTATACATGGATGGATCTAGAATTTAATAAACTTACCCCATATGTCCACAATTGCTTAATTAATACAATTTGCATTGGTATAATAACAAATTTGTGATTATATGTGAAATTGTATCTTACAATAAAGAAAATGATGTGTTTGCACAAAAAAAATTGTGTGAAAATTCGCACTCTAAGAAATAGATTAGACAAAAATTCTCGTAAAGAAAATGAAGAGTAATTTTATTATAACATTATCATAAATTTATTGGGTATAATTTAGATATCTAAAATTATTAATATTCATTTTACAAAATCGAATGGGGGCACGTGCCCCCACGTTACTCCCCTTGGGTCCGTGCCTACTTCTATACTCTTAGTTCCACCCTTAAAAAACAAGTATGTAAACCCCATTCTATGGAAAAAGGGCGTGAGGTGGGATATCACATGGCAGTGCCAGGGCACGAAATAATCTCTCCTTCGTCAGGCTTCACTGAGCAGTGGGTCGAATACCGTATGTTTCAGGTAATTTACTGATGCCGTGCGAATTTTCAAGATCGTTGGCATATTTCAGCAGTTCTGTACTACTAGTTTTGAAAGTCGCGGGTACGTGTCCCTTTTTTTTTTTTTACCTATTTTACATGATCTTCTTCCCATATGACTCTACGAGATTGACACGGAGAGGCGCGATGACCTTGGTTTGTTTCAAAAATTAATGGTTGAGATCTGTTTTAAAATTTTGATCAGATATTTATAACTGCTAATAGATTTTTTTTAATTTAAATTGTCCAAAACACTTTTAAATGACCGACATTAAGTTCCGTAAATTTTATTTATGGAGACTCCGTCAATAAGATTTTTCTCATTAGTATACATATACATGCACTTTTATATATATATATATATATATATATATATATATATATATATATATATATATATATATATGTAAGCGCGTCTAAACTAGTCTAAAGGTGGAGGTGGACCGACGAAATTCTTCCTTTTACCAGCTACAGGTCTTCTCTCTGAAATTAATCCTTGTAATTTGGGTCAAATAATTTTTTCATGATTTTAACCCTGGAAAGCCGTTGTTGGTCTTTCTGATTATTTTGACCTAAAGGAGAAGTTGAACCAATAGGAGAGAAAACACTAAGCAGTTGAAGCGAAGATACCCTCAGAAAAAGGAGTTCAAAAGTCACTAGCCACCATCATTTTTCTTCTTTAATTTCCATATCCTAGACCGGCCCCTTTAAAACCTTCTTCTACTCTCGCTCCTTTCCATTACCAACCTATGTACGTTAACTGTTGAGTTGCCCCATATAAATGCCCAGCAACTCCAAACATTCACACTTCTCTCTCTCTCTCTCTCTCTCTCTCCTAAGAGTTTCAACATAATGCAGGTAGTGAACCAATCAGGTGTGCGGATGGAAGGAAGCGAAGGAGCGGGGAAAACAGAAGCGACTCACGAGCGTATCCGCAAACTGGCCGCCGGAAACGCCGTGGTGGTGTTCACCATCAGCGGCTGCTGCATGTGCCACGTGGTGAAGCAACTCCTCTTCGGGCTCGGCGTGGGACCCACCATCTTCGAGCTCAACCACGACGAGGCCGGTCAGGAGATCCACGCCATTCTCCACGGCCTCTCCCGTGGAGATGGCCGGCAGCAGGCCGTTCCGGCGGTCTTCGTGGCCGGGAAATACTTGGGCGGCATTGAAACCGTCATGGCTTGTCACATTAACGGCACTCTAGTCCCTCTCCTCAAAGACTCTGGAGGTCTCTGGCTCTGATCGGTCACTTCTCTTGGCCAAGAATATATAATCTGAGAATCATTGCTGGAAAATCTGATAGGTGCTTTTATATTGGTTGTGATTAGTATTAGTTACGCCATATTAGTGTGGTTTGCCAGGAAAAGGAAAGTTGCTTTGTTATACTGTATCATGTAAATGTTAAGCGTGATCAAATTTAACTAAATACGTATCAATACTACTAGGACTGATTATAGTAAGAAAAACATGTTTAAGTTATTTCTAGTACTCGTAATTGTCTTTCAAATTTGCCCACTCCACTGGCTATCGCTCGCCTCATTCTATTCACGACTAGTAGTGCTACTGTTTTCAGGCTTGTAATACAGTTGAAGAATGTGTTGGTTATATAATGGTCATTTATTTTTGTTGTCGCGGCCAATTCAGTTTTTGATTGGTTAATTTATTGATCTTTAGTTCTCTTGCTTTTACTTATGTGTAAGGTTTTTTTTTTTTGGTTGAGTTCGTTACCATGCATATTCGATTATAAAATCATTTGGAAATCTCCAAATTAACCCGAGATTTCAAATTGGAAAATATAGAGCCAGAAAAGGTAGTAGTACTCTCCACTTGGGTGCAAAAGACTTGACCAGATGGAATAATGCACGTCACCCAGTCAAAGCATAGAGTGTATGACATTGCAACGGTTGGGATTACGGGATTAGTGTGGGTCCCACTAACTAATAATAATTAATAATCTGGCAGTCCAGTCCATACTGATGTTATGACCCTATATATAGGAAAAAATTTCAGTGCCGAGCAGGTACCACGTGGTGCCTGTTCGCACATCTAAGCCGTCTATTTTGTTTTTGTACGGTTCAGATTTGGAGAAAGAAAATGAGAGAGAGATGGTTTCAATTCAAGCCATCCAAAAGTGTATCGGACGGCTCGGATGCGCCGAACATGTACCACGTGGGATACATCCGCTCGGCATTGAAAAATCTCTCACATATATATACACACACACTCGGAATCAAATGAGGGATCCCGCACGGCCTTACCGTGTGGGACTCCCCTTTCCCGATCGAATTGCGATGATCCGAGCCGCTCAGTTCAATAAAAAACTATTCGGATCAAGCTCTTCCCGATCATTTTTTTTTACTGATTTCTCGCTAGTACCCTTAAAATCACGTTCTGATCACTTTGAGCGGCTCGGATCATCGCAATTCGATCGGGAAAGGGGAGTCCTGCACGGTAAGGCCGTGCGGGATCCTTAGGAGATCCGGACTGTATAATATAAATATATATATAAATATATATATATATATATATATATATATATATATCAGTCGGGATCCGGTAAGGGATCCCGCATTTTAAATTTTTAAAATGCGAGACTCCCCTTCCCGATTGAATTTCGATGATCCGAGCCGCTCAAAGTGATCAGAACGTGATTTTAAGGGTCCCCGTGAGAAATCAGCAAAAAAAATGACCGGGAAGGGCTTCATCCGAGCAGTTTTCATTGAACGGTTAAAAAAAACTGCTCGGATGAAGCCCTTCCCGGTCATTTTTTTTGCTGATTTCTCGCGGGGACCCTTAAAATCACGTTCTGCACACATTGAACGGTTCAGATTTTCAAAATTTGATCGGGAAATGAAAGTCCCTCATTTTAAAAAAATGAGGGATCCCTCACTTGATAATTTTTGTATATATATATATATATATATATATATATATATATATATATATATATATATATATATATATATATATATACTCCCTCCGTCCCATAATATTTGTCCGGTCCGCAAAACGGAGACGTAAAAATAATACTATTTTTGTGAGAAAAATTGAAAAAAAATTCAACAATTTACTAGATCTCAACGAGTTCTTTTAACTTATGAAAAACATTTAAATTTTTTCTCGAAAGAAATGCATTATTTTGTAGTCTTCGTTTTGCGGACCGAACAAATATTATGGGACGGAGAAAGTATATATATATATATATATATTAAAATGTACGTACGTACGTACATGCAGGATAACTGTTTTACATTTTGCACTACAAAGTTCATTTCTGGGTTGGGGTGGGTAAAAGGTTTGGCAGTCGAATGAATGGCGCGCATGACATGAGACATGTAGAGAGAGAGAAGAAGAAGAAGAAGAAGAAGAAGAAGAAAGGGAATCAAATGAAGCATGTCATTATCCGTGACTCTGTACAATCTACGAGTATAAAGAGTTTATAATTCTGTCTCTTTTTTAAATATATATCGGCAAGTATATTTTTTGAGCTCGTAAAGGCAAAATTGAAAACTATTTTAAAATTTTTGGATTTGTTTTTGTACTTTGTGGGGCCGGAGTGGCCTCATATGGAGCGGTGGAAAAGAACGGTGAAAGAGAGTGTTGAAATTTGTCTCATATTAATAAATTAATTATCTCCCTCAAAACTAGCATATATGAACTTGTATGGTCTCTATATTAATTACTAATTAAATTTGAGTTGAATATGTCAACAAAGAGATTGATAATAATAATACATTAAAAAAAGAGAAGAAGAATAAAAACGGTGCATCCGTTGGTATCCAGATTCCACATTGTCTGAAGTGCAAATTATGTTCAAACACAAGGGAACTGATTATCGAAATATGAGGACAGGTGTGCCGAGCGGGTATATCCTGCGTGGTATCTGCTCGGCGCATCTAAACCATTTGATACACTTTTGGATGGCTCAGATTGAAATTATCTCTCTTCTCTCACCCCCAACACTTTCTCTCTCTTTTTCCTCTCTTCAAATTTGAGTCATTCAAACACAAAATGAACGGCTCGGATGCGCTAGCGGACACCACGTGGTACCTGCTCGGCACTGAAGATTTTTTCCTTTGCAACTCACACTAACACAGAAAATATCACACTCTCTTGTGAATTTTCTAGTTTCGATGTTGATAGCATTTCATTTGGACCGGAGAAAGAATTAGTTTAAATGCTCGTAAATTAACCCGAACACTTTAGACCGAAGAATATCACACTTTCTCTCTCTACACATAGAGGAAAAAGTAAAGGATAAATATGATCATACCGTTTTTGATCAGCTCTGCGATTGAAGGCAGCTGTACGATGCTCACGCAACTCTCTTCTCTCTCTCTCTCCCCAAATAATTTATTTCACAGAGTTATGGTACGCGGATTATTTTCTGCTGGGGTACTGCCGTAATGGTACTAATCTTTGAAACTTGCGGGGGCCCCGTTTGACCCGACAGTTATTTCACTCTCATGAACCTTCTGGGGCGTAGACATGGGAAAATTATCGGATGGTCATGGGGCACCACTAAGGATTGTTTCAACACTTTTTTTTATCACGCACATTCCGTAAAGCCCACTACAACGTGTACGAATCTTACTGAAATAAATTGTAAAAAAGAGTTTTGGGATACCACGCTAAAAGGCTCCAAAACCACTGAATACTTACACATGACCAAAAGAACACTATTATATGTTTATTTTCTCCTAGCCATCAGGACATTTGAATGACTGCAAAATCCACATTCTTTGCCAGCCGAATCACCATAAAGAACCCACATGCATCAGACACAGGAATTCATGGTTACCTGTTAATGTAGCACATTAATAGCATTTGTTACTTCTGTTTGAGACATGTGAAACCGAAACCGGATCAATTCCTAGTTGGGTTGGGCCGGTTCAGTTTTAACCGGTTCGGTCGGTTTTCTTGGGTTTTATCGGTGTTGAGGCATAAAATCTGACTTGGTTTTTGGCCAGAAGGATAAATATTTTCCTGTCCGATGAGGGCCAAAATGCCACAAGTTTTTTTCGATAACTCTGGTGTTCGGGCCAATTAACTTTCTCGCATTCCAATTACTCCTGGAGAACCAACCCCACTGCCTACTCACGGAGGCAAAATATCACAAGATAATGAGGTGATCAAAACCTCATTAGGGCTGCTTGATGGTGCCCTAGATAGCCACAAAAAACGACACAAGTCACACAATCACATAACAAAACAAATAACATGCATCATCATATATATAAACACACACACATGTGTGTGTGTATATATATATATATATATATTAAAAAAACAATCAGCATTTTAAACTGAATTATAACAACAACAAAAATCTAGCATTACCGACTGGGGTTACTTACCGAGCTACGGTTCATATAAAATGAATCCAGTCCGGTTTGGTTTTACATGGAGTTTATTTTGATTAACTCAAAACCGGACCGGTCCAACAGTTTAAGAAAACCAAAGCAAACCAAAAATTTGCACCGTGTTGTTGGGTTTATTTGGTTTAACCGATTTTTATTTCACCGCGTAAATCAAAATCAAGCACTAGAGAAATAGCAAGTTACGAATTGATATTTTCGGTCGATGCCATAGACAAAAATGTGTGTTACCGTTCTATTGGTTTCATGTTTCTGAAAACAAATCCAAATTATCGGTATCAAGCTGAGGGGAAAAAAAATTCATCTATATCAAAAATATTTCGACTGGTATTTCAGTGCATTTTCAACCATTAAAACCAGCTACAAATTGATATTTTCAATCAATGCAATAGATAAAAATGCACTAAAACGAAGTGAAATTTATTTTGTTCCATCTTAAAGTCTCAGATTCGATTATTCTTGCCAACAATTCTTGGAGCCGCCTCAAGCCCACGCGTATGTGTTTGAATGACAATGGGAGGGGCTATAGGGATTAATCCAAGGTATATGCAAGCTGGCCCGGAACACTCTGTATACAAAAAAAAAAAAGACATTTATTCTTTGTTACCGAAAATTTCAGGGCTAGAAGACTCTCTTGCACTCTCACCCACCACCTTCATATAAACCCAACCCTTGAACCAGTACATACGATTCTCTCTTCTGTCCTAACTCCTAAAGCTTCATTTTCCTCTCTCTCTCTCTCTCTCTCTCTCTCTCTCTCTCAAATACTATACCATACAGCTAAGAAGGATGTTCAACATTATGCAGGAAATGAATCAATCAGCTGATCATACGCCAATGGAAGGCACAGGAGAAGGATCAGAGGCGGCAAAAACAGACCCAACATACGAGCGGATCCACCACCTCGCCGCCGGAAACGCCGTGGTGGTGTTCACCGTCAGCGGTTGCTGCATGTGCCACGTAGTGAAGCAGCTCCTCTTCGGCCTCGGCGTTGGCCCCACCATCGTCGAGCTCGACCGCCACAAGGCCGGCGGCAAGATCCACGACGCGCTCCGCCAGCTCGCCGGAGACGAAGGCCGGCAGGCCGTTCCCGCCGTCTTTGTCGCCGGGAAGTTCTTGGGCGGCGTCGAGAACGTCATGGCGTGCCACATCAACGGCACTCTAGTCCCCCTGCTCAAGGACGCCGGAGCCCTCTGGCTCTAACCACTTTCCCACCGGAGTTCCTTAGTGTCATTGCCGGCCATTCTGACACCGTTGCCGGAATATTTTAACTTTACCTCATATTTTCTTTATATATGAACCCATAGTCTAATTCTAAAAAGCAAAAAAAACAAAAACAAAAACAAAAAAAAGGAACAAAACTGAGAGTCTGATATGAATATGTAGGGTGGTTTGTCTAGAAAAGGAAAAGAAGTTTGGTTGTTGGAAATGTACGTACAGGCACGAGGTATATTGGAATGTAAATTGTTTCTCATGACTGACTGTGTGGGAAAACCTTGGTTAAAGTATGACTGCGCTTTCTGTATTTGATTTCCTTCCAAATCCTGGGTTACTGGTTTCTAGGGCTTGCTGCTTTGAATAGCTTTACCTGTGTTGCTCATGAATGATTCAATATTGCTATATCGATGAAACCGTCCAAGAAAATAAATGAATGGTTTCATGAATTGAGTGTCATGTCAGACATTTTTTTTCCCATAAGGTGATATTAATTTTGGTTCTTTTAATTCTTATAAAATATTTTGACAAATTAAAAGATTAAATCTCAAGAAATTCTTGATACCACGTATCAATAATTAGGGTGAATTTTTCTACGGAGCTACACAGACTTATTTTCTTTGTATTTTGTGAAGGAAAATAAGTTCTTTTAGCCCCGTAGAAAAACTCACCCTAAGTTATTATTGCAATACAACATTAAATTGCCATGAGCAAAAATAGACCCTTCAAATTTGCGTATATTAAGGGTAAAATAGACCCGTGTGTTTTTATATATAACTATGTGTTTTTTGAAGTATGTGACAAAATTGGGCTACAGGCCCCAATACCTCCTTGTCTAATAATTTTTACATGAAGATAAATGAATGCTTTGTTTGAGACTTGTGGAAGAGAATGGAAAAGAAGGGAATTAAAAAAATTTCTCTTCTCTTATTTGGATTCCTATAGAAAGTGATGGGAAAATAAGAAAATGAATTTAACTTTCTCCATATTTTCTCTTCAACTTTTCCTCTGCTTTCTCTCTCAATTATTTTTCCTTAATTCATTTCTTTTCCATTGTGCAAGTTCCAAACAGAGCAGAAGGTTAGAGTGCTATTCATGTGAATTATACCAATGTCTGATCGATAACAAAGTTGTCCCTCTCTCTAACAACTTAAGCTTTTAGATGAGTTAGTGGTTAACGATCTAATATGGTATCAGGGCAGGCAATAGATCTTGTGTTCGAACTTCATCGTCTACCTAATGTTAAATATTTTACACGTGTTTAGCTCGCTTATGGAGGAGAGCCTGGCTATCCGTGAGGGGACGTGTTGAAGGTATAAATAATAAAGTTACCCCTCTTTCTAACAATTTAAACTTTTAGATGAATTTGTGGTTAACAATTTAATATATTTTAAATAGAGCTATTGTCTACAATGTCAATGATTCAAATTGTCAATTAAGGCAAAGTTCCCCTTAGCTTTAGTGGAAATCAAACATTTTGTTCTTATTCAAAAAAAAATCGTGTTTGTTGATTTTGTACCAAATTTTTATTGATTATTATTGATTTGTCTCAAATAGAGGAATCGAACCCTGCTCATGTGCATGAGAGTATAAAGGAGGCACTAACTGCGCTCGACTTGCGGAAATATCGCTTTATCTTGGATATTTCCATAAATATTCAGGTAAAAGTAAAATTTCTTGGATTTTTGACTTATCTCGTCGAGACGAATCAATAATCTAAATAAATGTGGCGCAAAACTAGCAAACGTGAATTTTTTTGAATAAGAACAAAATGCCCAAAAAACCACTAAGGCCCCGTTCCACTTAACTTTTTCTAAAAGTTAACATTTTGTCCTTAATCGGAAAAGTAAATTTTTTTACTTTTATCCAAATATGTTGATCAATGACGATTTTTAAGTTTTTGAGCTTAAAAGTGGTCCTTATTCAAAATATTTAAGTAAAAGTAATTTTTTTTTACTTTTTTGATTCGTCTCGTTGAGAAGAATTAAAAAGTTGAAAAAATTGATGCAAAACTAAAAATTTAAAAAAAATTCAAACACGGACAAAACAAAAAAAAACTCAAAAAAACCACAGAAACTCAGCCTAAAGCTAAGGAGAACAAATCCTAAGATAACGATGCATGCTACTAGTATTACTTTCTCCGTCCCAATTTATTGATCTCTTTTTGGGATCTCAATTTTTTTTTTTATCATAATCTTAACTTATTAGGGAAATATCATCATTGCACTTGTCATTTTTTTCCTTTTTCTTCTTTTACCCTTGAGAACATCATCATGCAATATTTAATTTCAAAAAATAAGGGTGAGAGTAAATTTACTACTTTTTTCCCCATTATTTTTTAAATGGGACTTTAGAACAATAAAAGGTATCAATTGGGACTAAAAATTAGGGACATATATTGCTTCTCGACTCAAGAACAGCTATCCAAGTTTCGAGTGAAATCAGAAATTTCCGAAACGGTCCCCGTATTTTGTCTTAAGTATTGGGAAAGGCCCAAAAACGTTGAAAAAATCTCCCAATTTTCAACTGAACAACAAATCCAGCAAGTAAAAACGGCCATCGTTTATCCAAATTCCCCCTCTCTACGTTTCACACTTCACCGCTTGATTGATTACCGCTAGTGAACGAAAATCATAATACTCCGTAAAACCGACAGAAGATATGGTGAAAAGCGAGGTCGACACTTCGAAGGGGCGACGAATCCGATGGGCCTGGCCCGTAGCCGCTGCTCTCGTCGCCGTACTCTTCGCCATCGCGTTCGACGCGTTGGCTTCGAGAGGTGCGCCTACACTCTCTCTCCTCGATTCCACCACCAAACGCTGTCCCTGTGCTCCGGTGCGTTTTATTTCAGCTTTGGTTCATTTGGTTACCGAGATGATATGGAAGCAGTAGTCGTCCTCCATAAACTATGAATTCTAACATTTTTTTTTTATGTTTTGTTCGGAAAGTGTCTGCTTTTGATATCATACTTTTTTTTTTTTTTTGTATCTTCTTCTGATGCGATACTTGGGAGAAAGACTATGAATAGTTTGAAGAGTTTTTTTTTTGTGCTTTTATCCCCTCAACTATCCGCATTTTGTCTACTCAGTCCCTAAACTATGTAAACAACAATTTTGTCCCATCAACTTTCTGATTGCAATCTATTTTGTCCAATTTCGAGGTAAAATTTTGCCCATTTTCGTACCCTTTTGGACGATAAAATAGGGCACAAAATTGTTGTGAACATTGTTTAGGGACAGAGTAGACAAAATGCAGATAGTTCAGGGGATAAAAGCAAAATTAATTCTAGTTTGAATTATTAAGGGCAAATAATGAATTTTATCAAATTCCTAGGAACTACAACTATTCGAATTGAAATTAGGTTCTTTGAACTTGTTTGGCGAAATTGTGCCGGGAATACATACTGAGAGTAAGAGTGAAGAAATAAATTTATAGATTGAATTATAATAGAGTCTACGGGAATGTTAAGCATAGGAGATCGGGCATGTTTGGAGAAATTGATGCAGGGAACAAACAGACAAAGTGGCATAGTGGAGGATATTCGCTGATATCCTATTATTTTCATATTTCTTTTGTTTGAAGGGTTGCAATATTACTTTCGTATTTCTTTTGGAATCACTATAAAGTCGGAAAATTCTGTTATATTCATTTTGATAATCAGTTTTCAATGTAGAATTTGGAAAAACTTATGAATAGATAAATTGATCACATTCATTGGAATTCGATGAATGGCAGGAGCAAGGCATGTTTGGCAAAACTTATGAATAGATAAAATTGTAAGGGCGAATGTAGAATCTTGATCGAATGGGATTTTACGAACAGGAGTAAGGGCATGCTTGCCAAAGTGGTGAAATGTATGAGATTTCTAATTTCTCGGAGTAGGAGTAAGGGCATGTTTGGCAAAATTGGTGCAGGGAACACATACGCAAAGTGGCATAGTGGAGGACTGTTGCTGTGACTACGAGACGGTAGACCATCTGAATGAGGAAGTATTAGATCCATTGCTTCAAGAGCTGGTCAAAACTCCATTTTTCCGGTACTTCAAGGTATGTAGTTGTCCAGTGCTGACCTATATTGTTCTTCTAGTCATGAAATACTGCAGAATAATTCTTTACTTTTGCTTCATTAATTCTGTCTAAGGAGAGAGTTAAAGTCAGTTGTTTAATCTTGTTCCTAAATCTAAATGTACGGTTGCTGTTATGACTTCAGGTATGTAAGGGCCTGAATATGTGGTTGAGTAATATCAAAACCTTGGCCTCTACAAATAATTTTTTTCCTCTTTATATTGCATGCAATGACCCTAAACTTTATTCTGATCCATCAGTTCTTATTGCTCTATTCGTCTATTGACATGGTGCCTTTCTACAGTGGAGTGACTCACATCTGATTCTGGTCATAATTTGTCTGGTAGGTTAAGTTATGGTGTGACTGCCCTTTCTGGCCAGATGATGGTATGTGCATTTTGCGGGATTGCAGTGTTTGTGAATGCCCAGAACATGAGTTTCCAGAACCACTTAAAAGGCCCTCCAGTCTTGGCCTTTCATCAGATGATCTTGTTTGTAGAGCGGGAAAGCCAGAGGCTGCTGTTGACCGCACACTAGATACTAAAGCTTTCAGAGGTTGGATTGAAATAGACAATCCGTGGACAAATGATGACGAGACTGACAATGGTGCTTCCCTTACGACTGTGCATCTGTAACTTTTAGTTTTGTGAAGTTTCGCCCTTCTATTTTAGGGCTTATTGAACCATGTCTTCTAGTGTCTTTGAAAATGAAAAAGACCATTTCGTACCCATGTTTTGCAAGTAACAATTCTATTGAGGACTGTAGATATTGTGGTGTGACTTTTTATGTTCACAAACATTTGCAGTGTTGTAGTATCATCTTATTCGCTCGTATTCTTTGTTTTCATTTATCTGTGTACTAAAATCTTTTGGTACTTGTATGCTTCAGCTTGAAGATTATTTAGCAACTGATTGCTAATTTTTTTTTGTAGGTGAGATGACATATGTAAATCTTCAATTGAACCCGGAACGTTATACCGGCTATACTGGTCCTTCTCCTCGACGAATATGGGATGCTATTTATACAGAGAACTGCCCTAAATGTATGTTGTTTTTCCTTCAGGTATCCCTGGGTAATACTATTTGGAGGAACATAAATACTGTTGATTTATTGATTTCTTCACGACTCCATTCATTTATGCTCTCCATGCAATCCACGACTGACATGTCTGAGTTTTCAGCGTTAGTCTTATTGGTTAAAACTATAATAACCTACTTAAGTGGTGATATTTGGTAAGATCTCTCCTCAGAGGTTGTTTAGATTTCGATAGATTAGGCTGTTTTTTCGCTCCCATGGCTATTGAGCTTCATGACGAATATTTGCAGAACAAAAGAGGACCTTAGATTCTCATTCATTTTGGACCTAGAGGTTATCTTCTTTCTTACCGGTGATGTCAAAGTCAACCTGTGATATGGTGTTAGCAAATCCTATTCCAGATATCTATATTTGGATGCTTTAGCCTTGGCAGGGGTCGTAGTAATCCTATTCCTAGTAATGAACAAGGATGTCAACTGAGCTAGCCCCCGATGGTTATCAAATCCTATGTTGCTTCAAACAAGAAATACGAACTGTAGGTTGATCTAAGTTTGTAGCCTAGCAGCTCTACCCTGCAGTAAACCAAATTGGTCTTGCTGGATGTATTGAAGTGCTTACTGAAATGATTGAGCTAGGAAGGGTTGGGTATGGGGGTTGGGGGGAAGGTGTGGAGTCAAGGGATGCCTTGTTATTTTGATTTATGGACTGTGTAACAAAATTTTGAAGTGTATATCGAGTAAGACAACGAATTAACGGCACCTCAATAATTCTTATCTATGTTTGATATGCTCTTTTTATGTTGTATTGGAGTGGATTTTTAAGGTTACAACCCCTTGGCTGTCTTGCTATTCGACATTAATTGGTAACAAACAAATAAAGTACTAACTTCTATAGACAATTCGCAACTTCACACTACTGTGGGGTTAAAAAAGGTACTAACCAGTTCTATAGGTACCACCGCGGATTCTTATCCCAGACGTTTTTGTAATTATATGCACATTATTGAGAAATATCCAGGTTTCTTTGCATTTTGGCCCAAGTATCTGAAAGTTCTACAGCACATTAATAAGTATGTTTAAACCTGATATTCATGGCTGGTTGTTTATTTATTCCAGTATTCACATTGCGTGCATGATAAACTGTTCAATTTCTTGAGACATACTTCCGGTATCTCAAGGGTGATTGCGAATCCAGTGCTAAATATGAATTTCCTAACTAGACGCCCACACTTGCTTGTATTGATAATAAAGATGACCTGCAGATCCATCCGGAGAGTTCTGCCAAGAGAAAAAGATACTGTACAAATTGATATCAGGTCTACACGCGTCCATTTCCATTCACATAGCTGCTGGCTATCTACTTGATGAGGCATCAAACTTGGTAAATCTTATGGTTCATACCTTTGTGTTATCTCTGGTGCTGGTTTATTGGATTGGTGTTCGGAACATTGCCCAACATCACATGTATTACTGAGATGATGGATCAAAACAGTTCAATTAGGAGCTATACTATACTGTGAACAGCCCCTTTGGATGGTGAGGATTGAGGAAAGAAACGAGATGAGAATCCCATCGCTTGTTTGGATGAATAAACTATATGAGAACTTGTGAGAAATGAAGAGATGGCGGTTTTTTATTGGCCCATTTTGTTTCTCCCCATTTCTCACTGTCCGAAGTGGCAAGAAGTTTACGCAAATCAGCAAAGGCCATGCCAGAGGATAGAAGACTTCAGTTATTTTTCATTAAACTATTGAAGAATAGGCTTTCCTTTCTTTTTTGCCTGTTTGCTGCTTTGGTTTCAGTGGGGTCAGAATCTTACATTGTTGTATGATCGCGTCTTAAGATCTCCAGATCGTGTCAGCAACCTGTACTTCACTTTTCTTTTTGTTCTCCGAGCCGTGACAAAAGTGAGTTGCTAATCTAGTAGTACTAATACCTCACTGCCTTGATGGT
Source organism: Rhododendron vialii (assembly GCF_030253575.1). Lineage (NCBI taxonomy): Eukaryota > Viridiplantae > Streptophyta > Magnoliopsida > Ericales > Ericaceae > Rhododendron > Rhododendron vialii. The sequence goes on from NC_080569.1 coordinate 14,063,294, forward strand.
TCTTCTCTGTGAGTCTGTCATGATATTTGTCCCTAGTGCTTTCTAGGCAGCAGATTATTTGGAGCAGGCTGAGTATGACACTGGTAACCCTGAGGAGGACTTGAAGATGCAGTCCTTGATGAGGCAGCTTCTCTATAACCCTAAAATACAAGCTGCATGCCTACTCCCATTCAATGAAGCCAAGTTATGGAAGGGCCAAGGTGGACCAGAGCTGAAGCAGCAGATACAAAGACAATTCAGAAACATTAGGTTTCCCTTAAAATCCTTGTAAAATGCATTTTTTAATTAGATAATCTAGAGTTAGTTCCCTTAATGAGTTTCATGTTCTCAGTTTATGCAAATATGCAGTGTCTTGTATTCTAAGGTACTTGAAGAAATTTTACTGGTTAATTAATGATCTTTGTTTTCCGAGAATATGGATTGAGATGGAAAGAGGCTCAAAGTTCATCAGATATTGTGTACAAACCCCAGATTGGGAAGCTGCATGCATATATTGCATGATTTTATGCACTACTCTTGTTTCCAGGGATTCTTTGTTTAGAAATAAATATTTTTTCCTCTCTGCACAAGGAAATTACTGTAAAGAACGTATTATCACTTTAGCTGTATCATCCCTTTTGCAATGACACATTTGTTTCCCTCAACTTTGCAGTGCGTTAATGGATTGTGTGGGATGTGAGAAGTGTCGTCTTTGGGGAAAGCTTCAGGTTCTTGGTCTTGGTACTGCACTGAAGATTCTTTTCTCCGGTGATGGTCAAGATAATTTGACTGAAAGAGTAATTTACTTACCCAGAATTGGCATCAAAATTTATCTTATCCTTTACCTTTTGTCCGCCAAGCAGTTTTAAATTAGTTTTGTCAGTTGAGAGTTGAATGCATGCATGTCTTTCTCAAAAACCAATTTCCATTTCGTGTTGATGGAAGTACTTCTCTAAGTTACGACAACTCCAAACCAATTAAAAGTGTAAAAAAGCGGTAACTGTTTTACTTTTCTCCAAAATTACCTTACCATTCAAGTTAGAAACAAGTGTGTTAGCTATGATGGCCCCAACTACAATGATGCAAAAAAGCAGAAAGCCCATTAGGAGGAGAATAATTTTTCTTTGTTATTTTTACATGTTAATGTAAATAAGAACAAAATATAACTTGGTTAATCTTAACCTCTGCTCAGTGGCAAAATCAAATTGCCCACTTCCCCTGCAAGAATACTCCGTAGAAAAACCCAAATAGACTGATGACTTTTGTGGATAACCTTTTAAACTGTAACAACTAAGATCTTCATGGCTGAACCTCGATCCAAATAGTATGAAACATCACATCATGCATTCCTAGTGTAACGGAATCCTTCTTTAATGCTTTAAGAATGGCCTACATCTTTTGTCGCTAAAAGACCTTGCGATGTGCATACAATATATGGGGATGATTAAAAAGTGTATGCAGTGATTGCTGATCAGATGTTTGAGGCTTACTTGGCTGACTAATTTCCATGTTATTGTGTACCAGCTACAGTTGCAGCGCAATGAAGTGATTGCCCTGATGAACCTACTGAATCGGCTTTCAGAATCTGTTAAATTCATCCATGAGGTGGGGCCATCTATTAGCAAAACAATGGGAGGACTGCTTTCTGTGCCAACTAATCTTAGACCGTTACAAAGGCTATGGACTCACATATTTGGGCAGAGGTGACACGTTCGAGTATTGTCTTATTATCCAAGTTGTTTGGGGCTCTTCTCTGTCTTGAGATTTTACTGTTATGAACTAGGAAGATCTCATCTTCTGATGGCTAACTTAATCTCAAGAATATAGGTCAGGAAATGTTAGTCGGATTTTCAAAGGAATAGACTGTTTTGGTAGGAAGTTATGGAGTAAGATTTTTGGAGAGGTGTAATTTTGTTTTGGTTGGATATGGATTCTACATGGCTGTTTATTGCTTCAATGCTTTTTGGAGAGGTGTAATTTTGTTTTGGTTGGATATGGATTCTATATGGCTGTTTACTGCTTCAACGCTTGTAAATTCAGATTTCCATTATTTTGCATGCGGCATAAGTTGCTCCTGTCTCGGGGGTTTGCAGCAATGGTAAACTTTTCAGCTCCATGGGGTCTAACAATGGCTGTCCCAGAACTAAAAAAAGTGGTATTTTTAGTGCCTTGTGTGGTTCCATTCGCTTCTTCAGATCCTTCCGCATGACACAATAGGGTCTTATTTGCCTTTATATTTTCATGCAAGTGCTGGATTTGCGAATGGAGATGGAATTCAAGTTTTTCAGAAAGTCCAACTACAACAATTAGTGGCTATCCTGTAATCTTGTTCAAAAATGGTCTCTTTGGTCTCTTTTATTCAATTCAAAATCACCCCAGAAGAAGGAAAAGAAAAAACCGGGTGTTGTTAGACAATCCCCAGAACCTTTCTGGATTTTGGTTGCTACTGAACTGTGATAAAAGACAATTCCATGGATTAGTATGAGTAATCATGATCGTCATTGTATAGGGATTAAAGAAAACCGGTAATTACTCATTTTGGTCAGCTATGGAGGAGAAATTATCTTAGTAATGAAATATTCAAGCCGGAAGCACGTTATTTATTTAACTAAACAAGAATATGATTCTCGCCCCCTCGCTTTGTAACATGACAGAAAAAGAGAAGGGCAAGTGTAAGCTCGGGACTAAACTAACCTGATATTGTGATACACTATACCTTCTAATATAGAATTGTTGAAGACCAGGCTATTGCTGATTATTACTGAATACAAAATATATTACGACAAAGCACTGGTGCAAAAAATAAGGAAAACCAATAGAATTGGCCACTTAACATAGACAAACGACTCCTAACATTTTACAAAATGCATTGGATACTATAAAAGTAGGACATACAAACAAAAGTTACAAAAGAAAGGAACAGAATTGCACATTTGAGACCCAATTTTACATTTCATTAGGTTACAGGTATCACAGTTGATGATCACACAAGTATACCAATTAGATATATACAAAAGACGATAATCAACCAACAGAATTGTTGTTGATAATAATCCATTGCTCTCCACATGTCACTCTCGATGGTTTTTACGAATAGATAGGGATTTTGATGTCTCCTCTTTCATTAAACATTCTGGAGAAAAAAGCTGAATAACTGGGTTCCCAGCTTTCATTTGTGTTTGAACTCTACAACCTGCGGCAGCCCTAGCCAAACAATGAACCATGACAATGAATTATAACAAAATATTCAAGAGAACAATGACACATGTAACATTTTTCTGTTAACAATACGGAAAGAAGATAAAAACAGAAGTGCAATTCTTACATCCACGTTGATGCTTAGCGAGATTTCTTCAGACGTTTGGCTGGCCTCGTTATTTCTTTCCTTGAATTCTCTGGAGTTTTTATGTCTGTATATGGCTGCAAGCAATTTATAGACCCCGTATTAAAATTGCAGAGAGTTCAGGTGAATAACATTAAGAGAGACCAAAAGATAAAAAACTGACCCCCAGATACGTATCAATGTACATGGTGCATTGCTTCTTGATTGGCAAAGATCATTGTCATCAAGAATTGGAACAGATGGTTCTAATAATCTATCTAGTTAACTGTAATGCAAAGGCTAAATTCATAATTAGCAAGAATCAGAACAGAAAGTTTTGATTATCTGATCCTCCTCTACAAGTGTCAAGCAAATTGATGTCAGTCAGTAGGAAGAGGAAAGGACCCTTGGTTCGATCAATTTATGTTATTTGATTGACTAGCATTTTCTACTGTTCAACTTATTTCTGAACTGAACCGCTGTGTCTAAAAAAGGAGCTTTAGGTGTTGAACAAGCACATTTGCTCACTATGGCCTCGTGGCCCAATGGGATCCAATTGCTTCAGTGCTTCGCACTGTGGAAGTTAGTGTAACTTCAACCATCAAATTTCTAGTTAGCTTCACGTTTATATGATAGTATTGAGTAAATTAGAACACATTAATTCCTCAAATGCAGTGTTTTCCTCACTTGGGAGGAAGTTGGAGTAGTAGAGAAACCAGAAAGAAGCTATGACAACCCAAAATATCAATGAAGAACTGACAAAAGTAGGAAAAAGAATCTGTCACGTGCAATAGAACTCAAGAATAAGCATTTCCTTTCAAAAAAAAGAATAAGCATTTCAACCTGTGAACCAACCACCTAATTTCGATTATGTTCATTCCAAATGGTCTGCATAAGCGTAAAACAGCGCTTGTCACTCCGAACCAAGCCCTCTGAGTTTGTAAAAAGGATGGGGGGGGGGGGGGGGGGGGGGGGGGGGGGGGGGGTTAAAGGAGAGAAAGAAAGAAGAAAAGTATAACACCTATAACTGCCAGGACTTGAATTGACCAAGACTCTTTTAAGTTTTAACACACCATGGCAAATTGCAAACATCTTGGGAACTTACATAGACTTAAGCCAACGAATCGTGACAGCTAACTAAAAACAGACCAATATACGGTAACAGAACAACGCTTCATTAACCTGGCAACCACCTCTTCCACTCTTCTGCATATCTAATTCTCACTTGCAACCACCTGACTACCCCGGTTCAAATGCCAACTCTTGAAATTGGTGCGAATACATGCACCAAATCATATAAATACACACAAACACATATAGAGAGAAAGCTAGATAGACCAAGGTATCTCACATTTTCGCAACTTGTGATTCACTTCTTGACAATCAATATACTCCCTTCTGCTACATTCCCTAGAGAAGCTCTACAATGACCATTGTTACCGAAAGCTCTCCGAACCAAGTCTTGCATCCCCCAATAAATTAGGTCCGGCTACATGAATCCATTATGCTCTCATTGACTAACGTTCAAGTAGCATCTCATGATGTCATGCCAAAAGAGAGACACTAAAGCAGTAACAATCCAAGTTCCACCCAAAACTGAATATTGAACTTATGATTAAGCAGCTATTATTGCATTTCAATTCAAGAAAGAAAAAAAAAAAGCCAAAAAAGGACCAAACAAAATTAATAACCTCGATAAAAACCCACGAATGAAGTGGGAAAAAAAAACTAGGAAGCTAACTATAAGCGACTTATTGGAGCACAGAGCCCCTAGGATGGTGTAGCTCCGTTTGACATGTGTCAGAGGGAGTGAAACGCATGTGTCTGACCAATATCCTAAACATGTCCTAACTTTTTTACAGTCCTCTGGGTATTCTGAACAAGCTAACATAATAAAATCAACCATACAAGAAAAGACTAACAAATCGAACAATCGAACATAAACCTCTAGAGAGTAAAAAAAAAGTTCTTGACAAACATTTTTGTTCAGCCTGCTCGAGGCAGTACGAATCAGCAGGAACTTTTTAGAAGGCAATTAATTTATAACCATGCACACTTACACACACAAAAACACAAACTCTCTCACATTGAGGATTGGGGCCCACACACACTGCTTGTAGAAGAGTTGTTTTAGAGGGTCCACATCAAACTAAGAAGCACAATGCCAAAAAGAAAATAAAAAATCAACTTCTTTATTCATTCCACAATTACAGAATGAATGATTATTTCATATTAAAAGCACAAGGGACAGCATCAATAAGAGACAACTGAGAAGTACAGCCGCAAAAGGAAACTATATGTGGAGCTATTAGGCATAAATTGATATACCGAATCCTCAAAATTTGGTAACTTCAACTCCATTAACAACTACCTATGAGTCTTTTTTCAGCTTACACCCATTATCTTAAGTTTTTGATCCAACTAATCCATTGGCACAAATAGTTCATGGGAGAAATACAAGACTTTCAGTTTTCCAATGAAGATTAAGATTCTTTAAGTGAAAAGCACAACTAAAATAGAAGGCATTTTTTCCCAACCTCTTCGCGCTTTCTTTGAAGTTCCAAAAGTTCTTGACAGTATGCAAGGCACTCAGCATGGTATACAGCAGCCAATTCTTTAATCAAGGACTTCCTTCTAATGATACCAATCACTTCAAACAAACAAAGAGCAGCAGTAAACAACTAGGAAAAAGATATGAAGACATCAACAAAACACACATTAGTTAAATATCTATAAGGACAAACTTGTCATCAACATAGATGAGTCCTTGAAGGATAGGATATGTTCAAAATGATGACGGTTCACATGCATTATACATGTCAGAAAGTAAAAGACACAACATGGACACATCACACCCAACGGTAAAAAGCAGTCCACTGACAGACATCTCTTGCTACTGCAATCCCAAATGCATATGGAACCTATAACTGGTTGGGTCCGAAGAAGTGCCCAAAGAACCCAAAGTTTCTGTTACCACTGTGATCATCTTGAGGGGGGACTAAGAGATGAATAACCAAAACATACATAGAGACCGATGATTAATTGTACCATGCAGACACAATTGACCCACCAGCAACATTGGTTGGAACCCCACTACCTGGAAGTATCTATTTGGTTAGCGGGGCATGTGCTGGACTTGTAAGAATATATAAGTTGGGCATGGTCCCTGACTACCCTCGATGTGAACATGGCCCACATATGTGAAGAACTGCTATAGGTAAAATACCATTAGCCTAACAACCTGGGGATAATCTCAGGTATTCACATAACCCATTGTCCCATTGTGTTCAAAATTTGGTGTCACCTCCCAGTTCCTCTCAAGTAGCGAAGTTGCGTTGCCTTCCCCTTGAGGCCAGCAACCAAGAGGACCTTTCTTTCATCACCCTGAGTGTCTAACCTCCCTCTTACACTGTCGCAAATAAGTAAACAAAGCTCCTAATGGCGAGCTAGCTCTCAGTGACACTGCCTTGCGGCCGTTGCCTTTTCCTAAAGACGAAGTCCTCTTATCATTCTAGGTTTTACAATTTCATAATCCAATAAAACAAAGTTACTACGTTGAGTAAGAACTTAGTTAAAGAATACAGAAAAATAAGCTTCTGAAAGTTTCTAGACAATTCAACATATTTCTTTGGTTTTAAAAGACAAAATGGTTTCCAGCTATTTTTCTGTCGGCTAGGGCTTCTAGATTTTTCACTAACGAAAAAAATATATAGCTAATATGATTGATTGTTCATGCACATATTCTGCAGTTCAGATGCATATTGCCTTAATTATCATAACGTTCAAAGGTTAAAAAACAAACATGTTCAATACATTAGCTATGAACGGCGGATCAAAATTTCACAAATTGACTCCTTTTTTTCTTTTATTAGAAGCGTTATGAAAATAAAGTATCTGAATTACATCAAACCGGACATAAGTCCACAATCACACTAAGCCAAACTAGTAGCCGGGGACAAATAAGTAAACAAAGAACCCCCATTCCCGATAAACATGCGCAGAAACTGTTCTTTTTTCTTTTGGGTCCATAGTTAATAAAGTGAAGACTATGATAACCAAGGATTTTGGGGAAAAAAACATAATTAAGTGATGTAGCAATTGCAAACCCTAATGAAGAGTAGGTGGTTAGAGAGAGAGAGAGAGAGAGAGAGAGAGAGAGAGAGAGAGGTTACTGCGGCTGGGATCGAATCGGGGTGGTGGCGGATGAGGAGGAGGTGGAGGATCGTCACGTAGTGGTGGAGGCGGTATTGGAGGGGTGGCGTCGACTGACGACTGCGGCAGAGGCGGCGGCGGAGTAGATCCGGGCACTTGTTCTTGGAATTCACCCATTCAGTTGTACTCCAATTGGCAACAATGGCGCGCCAGCTGTGCCCCCTCCCCTAAATTGCATGTGGGAAATATGTTTGGGAGACTTAAAAAATTTGTTTATTGCACTCTTCACTTATGAATTTATCTTATTTTTTTTAACAATTTATGATTTCATTTTTTTCATATTTTTAATACCGATATTACCTTTTTGAGTGTTGTTAATTGTATATATGTATATATTTAAACCATATATATAGGCCAGATTTTAAACCATATATGTAATACAAGCTTTTCGATTTCATGATAAATTATTTGTAGTATTTTATCATGAAATATGTCTGTATGTTCTTATCATTTCATGGTTAATTATTTGGACCGTTTACCATGAAATTAGTCCGGCAAAATTTGTTAGGCCGCTGTGCGGACCAATTCATATAATGATAGTTTGAGATGTGTAAATACTTATGTTTACATTCCAAAATTCTTGTCTATATAGGCCAAGAATTTTAGAATGAAATTATAAGTTATTTTCATCTCAAAATTCTTGTTTATAGAGGTCCAGAATTTTAGGATGCAATCATAAGTAATTTACATCCCAAAATTCTTGTCTATAGAGGCTAAGAATTTTAGGATGTAATCATAAATAATTTACATCCCAAAATTCTTGTCTATAGAGGCTAAGATTTTTAGGATGTAATCATAAATAATTTACATCCCAAAATTCTTGTCTATACAGGCCAAGAATTTTAGGATGAAATTATAAGTAATTTACATCCCAAAATTCTTGTCTCTACAGGCCCAGAATTTTAGGATGCAAACATAAGTAATTTACATCCCAAAATTCTTGTCTCTATAGGCCGAGAATTTTATGATGAAATCATAAGTAATTTACATTCCAAAATTCTTGTCTATATAGGCCGAGAATTTTAGGATATAATCATAACTAATTTACATCCCATGTAATGTCATGGTAATTTAACCATGTAACGGTTTGAGGATGTCATGTTATATATATATTTTTTATGGAAATTTAGCCATGTTCCATTGGCCAACTCGAAGGATGAAGAATAAAAATACAAAGATGTGGTCAATTTATCATGTTACATTCGTAAAAATATTGAATCCTTAAATACATTCCATGATTAAAAAAAAGAAGTAATCAATCATATTGAAATTTACCAAATCCCATTGAATTAAGAAAATAATCCAATCCAATCCCACTAAATTAGGAAAGCAATATAACATAATATATGTATATCATAGGTGAAAAGGGTAAGAAAGATAATTCATACATTAAAATGATGAAAACATAAGTATGAAAAAAAGGCGGGATGAATTCTTACAAGGCATGAATATAGAGGATGAATATTTAAATATTCCAATATGTTTTAGGGTTTGTTTGGTACTTATGAAAAAGAAAGAGAAAGGAAAGAAATTAAAAAAAAAAAAAACCTTTCCATTTGTTTTATTTGAGAGAAAAAGAGATGAAAATAATCAAATAAAAGCTTATAAGTATAATAGTAAATTTTTTTCTAAACTTTTCTCAAACTTAACTTCTTTTTAGTGTTCGATAAATTGGTACTCGAGTCTTGAAAAAGAACGAGATTGAAAGTGAGAAATATTGATAAAAAAAAAAGTGAGAAATATATTATTTAAAGAATGAAAATACTTCATTTACCCCACTTTGTTTGTACATTTTGAGAATTTTAATTAATTAAGGGGACGTTGTCATCACAAATTTCACACTTCATTTTTCATAATTTACCCCTACCAATGTTTCCAAAAGGCTTTTAAACACTTCAATAGAAATGAGAAGGGCCAAAGAGGAAAATAAAGAAATTTATTACTTTGACTTTTGAAATGAACTAAACATTGTGGGACAATAAGAAAGAGAATATTAGAAGAATAAAGTGAAACGGAGAGAGTAAATTCTATTTTGTTTATTATCTTAATAAGAAACAAATCAAAGATGTAAAAAAATCAAGATAAGCACAAGAGAAAAGTGATAAAATAAAATAAAATAAAATAAAAGCATCAAAAATTTTGATTTTTAGGCTAAAAAGGTGTCTGGAAATACATTTTCGTATATAACATTCTATATGCCTATTAGTATGCATAAATGCATCATAATTCCCTAGCTTATGGTAATTAATTGTTTGCTAATAAGCCCAATAGTCCACTCGAATGTTAGGCCTTGCTAACTGTACGGTATCCTTTTTTTGGTCCGTACTTGGCCCATTGGGCCATACGGGCCCTCTTGGCGTTCTCTACTTGACGCACTTCGTCGTCTTCATCCGTAATCGCTTAAACCCTAAACCCTCACTTTCTTCTCCAATTCCACCGTTTCAGACTGCAAGAAAGACCACATACAACATTTACATACATACAGCTGCATAGCTTTATATATATATATATATATATATATATATATATATATATATATATATATATATATATATATATAAGAGAGAGAGAGAGAGAGAGAGAGAGAGAGAGAGAGAGAGAGAGAGAGAGAGAGAGAGAGAGGTGAAGAAGATGAGTCTAGTGGCAGGCTCGTACGAGCGATTCATCTGGGGATTCAAACTCAAAACCCTAAAAAACCACCACTCCCAACAAAAACCCCTAACCCTAACCTCTCTCTTCACCTTCCCCTCCCACACCGCCCCCGTCAAGTCCGTCGCCGTCTCTGGATCCGCCGCGGCCTCCGGCGGCGCCGACGACACCATCAAGCTCTACGACCTCTCCACCTCCGCCGAGATCGGCTCCTTCACCGACCACTCCGCCTCCGTCACCGCACTCTCCTTCTTCACCCCACCCTCCCTATCCTTCCCTCGCAACCTCATCTCCGCCTCCGACGACGGCCACGTCTGCATCTACGACGCCGACCCTTTTATCCACTTGAAAACTATCAAAGCCCACAAGAAAGGAGTTAACGACCTCTCGATACACCCCTCGGGGAAGCTGGCGCTGACGGTGGGGAGAGACTCGTGCTTGGCGATGCTGAATTTGGTGAGAGGGAGGCGGAGCTTTTACTGTAGGTTGGATAAGGAAGCGAGCATTGTGGAGTTTGGGTTGGGTGGGGATAAGTTCTTTATGGTTATGGATGAGAAGGTTTCGGTGCACGAGGCCGAGGACGCGCGGTTGGTTCTCGAAATGGATTGTGGGAAGAGGGTTCTATGCGCAGCTCCTGGCATTGTGAGTCTTTTCTTGTTTAATTATGAGTACCTCATACAAATCTATTGTAGAATAGAAATTTGTTTTGACTTCTAATTATGTATATCTGGAATTCGGAAGTCGTAATTCCTGAATTTACCTTGACGAGAACATTGAGAAGTTCTTAAACAGGAAATTGAGTTTTTTTTTATCCTTTCAGTGAATGCCTGTAGTTTAATTTAGGCTCCATTTATTTCGAGTCACCCTGTAAATGCAATGCGGAAGATATTATGTAACTCATACATAGCTTGTTGTAAATGAGGAAGGTTTGTATGAGAACTGGCTTATTTTGTTCGTGACAGGTCTGTGAATCAGATGTTAAGAATCTTAAGATGCAAAAGATTTGAGTTGTAATTTTGGCAGAGGGTTTTAGCCACTGAAAGTAGATCACGCAGCTAACTTGAACCCGAGAAAATATACTACAGTAGTTTAATATGTGGGCTTAGTAAAAGTTTCTACAATTAGCTATGCCAAGTGGTCGTTATGATGACTTGATTACATAACACCCATAGTTCAATTCACAGAACAAGATCCTTTTGGATCAGTAACAGGATGAATGGGATTGGCCTGAATCTGACCTCTAGTCAAATGGAAGACTCCTGTTGCTGACTTTAACTGAAATATTTTTAGTCTGGAGTCTTTGGACCCTGACGAGATTTTTTCAAACGTCCATTGATGTTGCTCAGCCCTGTTAATGTGCCTATCGTAGTTTCCAGTCAGATTGAATCCAAAATCCTCCACTCTTATCCTTTGTTGGGGCTCGAAAAAAATTTCAGCATGCCAACTATTTGAACAATTAGTAGGTAAGCGGATAGGGTTTACCAAGTACCATGACAGTTTAATCAAATATCTCACTTGTTCTTCATGTCATTGTGAGAGCCCATTTTTCTGCTAGTTTAGAATCGGGTACACAACTCGTAACATGAAGTTTGTGAACAGAGGAGATTAATTCTTATCCCAAGCTGACTTCAGTACTAGGATTCAAAACTCTCTTCTTTTTTTGGAGTACGTTTTGTACTTGATTCTGTGTTTGCTAAAAATGGATTCTGATCTTGACAGAATGGACTTCTTTTTACTGGTGGCGAGGATCGGGCTATCAAGGCGTGGGACACAACCAGTGGGAAGGTTGCTTATTCTATTGAAGATGCACATTCAGCCCGTGTTAAAGGCATTGTTGTGCTTACAGGCAGTAATGCTGATTGTGGCGATGCTGATCCATATATGGTGGCATCTGCATCATCAGATGGTGTCATACGTGTCTGGGATGTTCGCATGGCCAACAAAGAGAACCCGATACCCTTGGCTGAGGCTTGTACAAAATCAAGACTAACTTGTCTTGCTGGGTCATCTCTGAAATGTATGTTGTATTCTTGTGCAATGATCTCTTAGTTTTATCTCATCATATTCTTCATCAGAATTTGTTCATATCCACTATCCAGTATGAGAAAAACCAGGAAGAAACAAAATATTAATGATATTTGTCACGCTATAATTGTTTTGATGGTCATAATAACAAAGGTTATTTTTCTATCTATAGTTCACACCCTATGTATTGTTTTGTTTGTGTTGATGCGTCTGTGGTTGGCTGAAAACTTAAAACGATAGGTGACTGGTAATGGACGTCATTGAACAAAGTCCTGCTGCCTCTGCTACTTTTTTGTTTTTTTTTGTTTTTAATTTTATTTTATCGTTGCTTCTTGCTACTTGGATCATAGAGGTCTGCTATTTGGAGGACAGTGGTAGTCACAACTCTTGAGTCTAATTGTTACAGTTGGCTTTTTGTTTAAAATAGAAGTGTTGGACTTAGCTACTGGCATTGACCTTCCTTTTCCATTTGCATGTTAGTGTTTTGTTAGTATACATTTTTGTCACCATTTTTCTTTACCTTCTTTTTACCAGCTGTTAGGCAGCCAAAACTCGGGGCCAGTGCTATCGACAAAGAGCAGGATGCTAGAGCTGAAGATTCATAGATCCATCAATAGCAATGTGGAAAGAGGCATACATATTTTCAAGGCACTCCATTTGGTCTGTAATCTGACTGAGCTGGTCTTGCTATTGAAATGCTTGGGTCATCCTGAGTCCTGATCCATCCGATTTTGGCATTCAAGATTTCTATTATCTGTGTCGTCAGGAGATAGATGTATCATTAATTTTGTCATGGTAGTATTTATTTATCCTCCCTAAGGAGTCCGTTTCACCCCATAATTTTGTTCAGGCGTGTGATTTTCATACAGTATACAATTTTGTGTAGGCTTGTGATTTTCACAATCTCCTATCTTGTGTAATGAAGAGAATTTTTGTCAAGTAGTCGTCTTGCTTATCATGGATTTATAGTTATTGCTCATCGTTTAATCAAATCATAAATTTCTACTTGCTTCCAAATTGTGTTTGGTTTAGTTTCCGAATTTTTGCTACATTTACACCAGCATTTAATTTACTGGGATAAAAAAAACACTTCTATGTGCACTGGCTAGCAGCTAGCTTGCATTTTTCACCACTTCATTAGTTTATAGTTGTCGTTACAGTTTCTCTTTTGATCTGGTTCTCTTTATTGTTTGCTTTACTTGTATCGTTGGGACATGCATGATTGATAGTCCCACAGTGAATGAGAAGATTACAGAGATGATAGTCCCACGTTGAATGAGAAGGAAAAAGAGAAGGCTCTTATTGTGGAGAAATTTTGTGCTATAGCTAGGGAGATGTACTCTTCTCAAACGCATTCTTGGCAAAGATGTGCACTCTATGCGGAGCCAATGGAGTTGCTGTCTATGCTAAATTTAAAAGCCACATTACTTAAAATCTTCAACCAGATTCAGTCTCATACAAGTATGACATTATTCAGACTTTATATTTTTTTTTTATCAAACATTATTCAGCCTAGATCACTCACTCTCTTTAGGAGAGTCTTTTTTATGGAGGAGAATTGAACTATACATTCCATCGAGTATGGCAGCAGATCCTTTATTGACAAGTCATTCAATGGGATAGTGCCCATTGTATGTTTAATTGACGATGAATGCATAACGAATAGATCGCAACAAAAATGAGAAAGTTCATTTTTTCTTACATTGTCTGAGTAAGGGGAAAATCACGTCCCCCTCCTTTTCCAGATCCAAATTATTCTCCTAACTACTCCGAAGACTAATTCAAACTGTTGAAAGCGATAATCCTCCTGTAATAGATTAAGGAAAGTGTTTGAGGGATGAAGTCGTGACCCGAACCTGTCTTCTTTTTGGTACAACTCCGTTGAAATTATCTTCACAAAGACAAGTAATGACAGCTCTAAAGGCCAATTAGACCCAGTGTGAAAAACCATGGAGGCATTTGGCAGATGTGAAATTGACAACTGACCCTAGAATGCAACTTAACCTCCTTTGGTTTTCTTCTTCATGCATAAAACTACACCTTGTTTACTGCAAGCATACCTTCTGTAAAAGTGAAATTTGATGTTCTTATATTCTTGACTGTCCCTCAATCACTACTATAGCCTCTTCGTCCCTGACTAGCTACCTTCATCTTTCTTGCATTCAACAAAAACATAATTCCTTTCGAAGGCAGTTTCCCACCTAGGTGCAACTATATGAAGGCAACAGAGACCAAACTATCAAACAAATTTACATTCAGAAATTCCTTTAGCAACACAATTTGGTTCTTCTTTGAACTCTTTTCTCTGTCCTTAATTTCCAGCTCTAGATTCTCCAGAGTGGTATAGATATCATCGGAGTTCAGATGAGATCGATCCGCAACACGAAACTCATGTACCTTCCCATTTATTTCGAGCCAGCTGCACCCAGGAACTTTCTTCAACCCTCTATCCCTCAAAAAGACTCTCATCTTAGCGACTTCATCCCACTTTCCTGCCGCAGCATATATATTGGATAGCAAGATGTAGTTTCCTGCATTTTTTGGTTCCATGGCTATAAGCTTCTCAGCAGCCAACTCAGCAAGCTTGGGCTCATTGTGCATTTTACAAGCACTCAATAGTGGACCCCACACTCTTGAGTCCGGTTTAAAGGGCATGGTGTTTATAAGCACTGAGGCTTCTTTCACGTGTCCAGAGCGCCCTAAGAGATCTACCATAGAAGCATAGTGTTCCTGATTAGGTTGACAAAAACAGGTTTCAGTCATCTCTTTGAAACACCCTCTCCCTTCTTCTACAAAACCTGAATTAACACAAGATGTCAATAAACCTAGAAAGGTCACATGATCTGGTTTTACTTTGGACTGCTTCATTTGGCTGTACAGTTCACGACAGTGGAACCAATCTCCGTGCTTAGAATATGCACTGATCATAGAGTTCCACGTGATTATATCCTTGTTATCAACTTCCTCGTCATCAAAAAGCTTTCTGGCCATTTCTATGCATCCACATTTGGCATAGCTAATGAGAAGTGCCGTATTTAATGATACAAATGAGTCTAAAGCACACTTAATGGCGTACCCATGAAGGTTTTTCACTTGTTCTAGAGCCCCTATATTCACACAAGCAGGCAATATATTGATTACTGTAACAGAGTCTACTCTAAATCCCTCCAATTTCATCTTCGTTAAGAGAGCCAAAGCATCGTGAAAACAATCATGGTTTACGTATCCTTTGATCATTGCACTCCACGAAACCACAGTCTTGTTTGTCACCAAATCAAAAAGTCTTCGAGCAGTGTCTGAGCTATTGCAATCACAATACATGCCAATAAGAGAATTATGTACGGATACCTGATAATCCGAACCATTCCTAATCACATGAGCATGCATTTGTTGCCCCCACCTGAGTGATTTCAACTCTCCAATTGATGAAATAGCCGGAATTGCAGTACATAGATCAGCTCTAACCCCTGATCTCACCATTCCCATTAGAAGTTGCAAGGCCTCCATTTGGAGCCCATTACGCGAATACCCAGAAATCATTAAATTCCACACAAAACAGTCCCTCTCAGGCATTTTATCAAACACTAATCTCGCATCTTTTATACTACCCAACTTTGAATACATGGTCAACAATGCAGTACTCACGGTGATATCTTTCCATAAACTGCTCACTAGTACCAAAGAGTGAGCACATCTCCCCGCTTTCAACGAGTTCAAATCAATACTTGACCTCAACATGCAAATTAGATCAACCGAATCCGGGTCGAATCTCCCCAATCTCATCCTATTCAATATCCGAAAACCCTGCTCATTATCATCATTCGAGCAATAGGCCAAATCACTGCCCACAAAATCATTGCAATCAAAACCCAATTTTAACAAATACCCACAAATCATTTTCCCCATTACATCATCCAACAGTTGAGAGCAAGAGCTCAGCACAAAAGGGTAAACACATTCATCCGGGTGAATTGATTTCGAGACCATTTCTTGGAAAACCAAAAGGGTCTTTTCATACTCACCAGACCTGTAGAGACATTTGAGAAACCTGGTGTACAAGGGCGTGTTTGGGTCGGAGACGGAGCGGAAGACTTGGTGGGAGGTACCGAGGTGGCCAAGATTGGCGTAGGCGTCGATGAGTGTGGAAGAGAGTGATGGGTTTTGGTGGAGGCCGTGGAGGATGAACCGGGCATGGATTTGCTGGAGATGGAGCGGGTGTTTGCAGAGGTGTAAGAGAGAAGAGAGGGGATTGGATGGGCGTGGTTTGGTGGTGTAGGGTTTGGGTTTTGGAGGGAAGAAGGGGGTGAGGAGAAGTCTTGACCGTTGAATGTGAAGCGGCATGTTAGGTGGCAGTTGAACCCATTTGGCGTTTTTATGAGGTTCGGGGGTTGCTTTGGGGAGTCTCACAGCCCTTTGGACGGAAGGGTGAGAAAACGGAAGGGTGAGAAAAGAAAAGAAATAATATGAAGAAAAAAAAGGTGGGTTCTTCTTTATCAGTGAGAAGAGAAAAGAAAAGGAAAGAAAAGAAAGGGGTGTGATTTCTCTCATTTTATTTAAATAACACTGAGAAATCAAATTCTCACAGGCGATTGGTCTCTTTTCAGTGAACTGAAACTTTCTCCCTCTCTTCTCCGGCAAACTTGGTACTCTCTCTCTCTCTCTCCTCCGGCAATGCACACAGCCACTCGTCCGACGACGATCCGATGAGAGGTGGACCACACTCTCCCTTTTCTCATGGAATCTCGCCATTTTTTTTGGTGAGAAACGGAACTGGACTTGGGAGGGGTTCAGGTCTCCCTCCGTCTCTCACCCTCTCTTGTCTTGTTCTCCTTCCAAACACGAGAGAGAGAGTGAGCTCTCTCCCCGTCTCTTTTCTTCTCTCGCAAACTCTCGAGTCTAGATCCCCTGTCCGAGCCCAATTCGGACAGGAGCCTGTCCCACTCCTCGAAGCCATTGATTTCGCAAATCAACGGCTGAAATGTGCCGAACACTTTTTCCTCTAAAAACAATGTCGTTTCGGTTTGATAAATCTCAACCGTTGATTTGCGAGATCAACGACTTCGAGGGAAGGGATAGGCCCTGTCCGAATTGGGCTCGGACATGGGATCCTCGGTGCGAACTCTCACGTACCAAATGGGCTGTCAGAGTCGGACCCAAGAAAGAGAAATGGTTTTATTTGGCCATACCCGACTGGGCTGGGCATCGGACCCGGTGTTAGTTTCGTTTAGTCATGCACCTTTACGCAGAGATTAGCATCGCATCCCCCGCAGGTATATACCCGTGCGCCCCGTTTGCCAACCCAGCATTTCCGTCAACCGCCGTAGACGCATCCGACACCGTGCCCTCTCTCTCTCTCTCTAGCAGGAATATATACTTGCACCACAGATACATACACATTTCGTGTTCTTTCCCACCCACGGAAGCAATTACTCACCGCGATTCTCTCTCTCTCTTCCCCGCCAAAGGTAACACTCGAGTTTGTTTTCATTTTCTTTTTCTTTTTGCTGAATTTAGTTCATTTTCTTTGTTTTACTTCTGTGTTTGTGGGCAAATTATTGGTAGGAAGCAGGCCCGGCCCTCCTACTAGGAAGCCGACTAATTCTGGATTAGCCGGGGCTGTCTGTGTCAATTAAGGCAGTGTTTGGTGAGCTGGAATTATTGGAACGAAACAATGATTTTTTGGCCTCGTCCAATGGGAATGTAACCTAAGCAATTGTGTTCAACCACCTTGCAATTAGGTGAGCATTACACTCATTTCTGTTTGGCTAAAACCATAGGATCCACTATTTTTCTTTGATAACTCAAGTGTCTGGGCCAGCTTTCGCGCACATCAACTAATCTTGGGGACCATTCCTACCGCCCACTTACGGGGGTCCCAATTAAAGTAAGAGCAAAGCTCTATAAAGACTGGCCCCAAAGGAGTTGATAGCACCTAAGAAGTTTCGAATATGAGACCCTAAGTTCCAAGCCTTGACCACTAGGCCAACCTCTTGGGGTTCATAGGATCCACTGTTGTAAGTGAGACCACCCTATCATTGTAATTTCGAAAAAATTGGATTTATAGCGTAGGCATTTGCCTAAATTAGTGAACGACGCTTCGATTTGTACTGTATATTTTGTCAGGTTTTTTAGCGAGCCAAACGTCAGAAAGAGCATTTTCTAAGGAAATGACAAATTCAATTTGTTTTTAGAATCATTTCTCTCAACCAAACACTGCCTAAGGGTTTGCTTCTGATGCAGGTTGTTGGGGGATTGGAGTTGTTACTGAAGGATTCGTTGTGGGGTGGCTTTGGTTGAGCTGAATTTTTTTTATTTAGATGGATGAGGATGGAGGTAGTTTCTCAGCAGTTGGCGTACAAGCACAATCAATCTCACCTCGTAGATCAAATGGTGAAGTCTTCTTGCTTTTTAACTACTGTGTTTAATCTCTCGCTTCGTTCTTTTTCTTTGCTGTAGACAAATTTTGAGCAGTTTGTTTTTGAGTTTGGTGAATATGTTACCTTTTTATCGTGGGAAGAAGATCAATTAACCCTTTGATGTATGTAAAGGCACTGACACGTTGCTAATTATATACCTGTGAGGCTGTGATACAATAGATTCTACTGCATTAATTTGAATTGGTATTGAAGACTTCACACAAATTTTGGTGTTCATGAGAAGTCGATGGGTTGGCCCAAAAGACAATGGAAATTTGTATCTTGCACAAACGCAGAAAAAAATAACTGAGTGGAGAGAAAATAAGTAGTTCGGGCCTTAAGGAGGAAGCCTTAAACTAAGAGAGCCTATTGTATTTTTAGGAGATTATGACTATCACTTGCATATTGAATCACGCAAGCAAATGGATCATGCTTTTACTTTGCATTGGCTCGACATTGAATAGGCCTCTTCTATCCTGCTTTGACTCAGAAATGGGGTGATATCATTGAAAATGTCTGGATTATATTTGCTATCACAAGTGACGCACAATTAGGTGGAGGTTGGCCAAATCATCTTTGTTGAACAGTAGTTTATGTAGCCTGTGTTTCTTTTGCAGCTATATATCATTTCACCCAACAAAGTCTCCCCGCTTGTAAACCTGTCCTTACTCCAGCATGGGTGAGTGTGTGAACTCAAAAATATATTTCTGTATCCATTACATAATTAAATTGGAGTACTCATAATTATTAATGGACTGTTTGATGTTAACTTCACGCCTTCCAGGTCATTACAACATTTTTTTTGATTGGTGTCATTTGTATTCCTGTTGGGCTTCTTTCCCTTCACGCTTCACAAAGTGTAAGCATTCTCTCTTCTTGTTTGTTACTATGTTCACTTTTATTGATATGCATTCAGCTTTTGTTTTCATTCTAATTATACAGCTCCTGCTTTAAAGCTGGCTTAGCAATTATAAAGCATTTTATTTGCAGGTTGTGGAAATCGTGGACAGATATGATATTGATTGTATACCACCACCATTTAAGAGTAATAAGGTGGCATATATCAAAGATAGCTCAGTTACAAAAAATTGTTCTCGGTTCTTGAAGGTGATAGTCCATCTTGGTTTGAGAGCGTTATTCTTTTTCAATTTTCTCACTTTTTATTTTTTAAGAAGAATACCTCGTTGGATGTTTATCTCAGATTACATATCTCACCTTTCTCTTACGTTCCTATGGTGGACCAGATATATATATCCATGTTATATGTTTTGCGCTTGGCCCCATTCCACTAAACCTTCTTAAAAATTAAGTACTTATTTTCAATTTTCAAGCTTAAAAATAATGTACTTATGAAAATAAATTTTCAATTTTGTATTGCATATTTTTAGATTTCAGTAAGCCCATTAGTTTTAAGCTTGAAACTTGCAAAAAAAGTACTTATTTGAAAATAAGTACTTTTTTGAGAAAGTGGAATGGAGGACAATGCCGACTGGCTGAAATGGTAGAATTTCTACTCTTCACTTTCCGAAAGCATAGATTTGTTTTTGTTATTATATTGTAAGAGTGAGAGCAAGAAAAACTGTTTTGCCCCTTTACACCATTGCACTAATGATGAGGTATAGTTTCAAACTACCTCGCAGTTTTCAGATTGACGGATGTAGGGGGACCTTCATTTGTTAGAGTCTTTTTGGATTGGGAGTTGGATTCACTTGTCCAGTTTGGGGGGCAGCTCATAGTGTGAGGATTAATGGGGATGAGACCAAAGAGGTCAAACGAAAAGGCAAATTGCTAAGGTTCACACTTTACTGTTATAGCAGTCTAGTCCTCTTTATGTGTGGAAGGGGAAACCTTGTTTTTTCGGAAGCCTATTTGGAAGTCGGGAAGTCCATACCTGGTAGTAGCATTTATTTGTTTGATGGCCTTTTTGTATGCCATTTGAACTGCATAACCTGAGAATAAGGTTTCCTGTTGACTGCCGATAAAAATAAAAAATAAAAAAGGTTTCCAGTTGACTATCGGTGTTGTACGTGCAAGGAAGAGGAGTCATCATCGGATCCTTTATTTCTGCACTATGATTTACCTAGAGAATTGAGGAGCCAACTGTTTTCCTACTATTTTTGGTCCAAGGGTAATGCCAGCCTCACTTTTTCACCTTTTGAATGTGGGGAATCTGTGTCATGTGAAGAAGGCAAAGAAGCCCTGGAGGTAGGGGTGACAGCCATCCCCAAGTTTCAAAGGAATGGTGTTATTATTGTATCATTGATTCATAACATTTAAATAATGCAGATTCAGGCCCCTGAAATTTAACTGTTTGTTACAAACTTCTTTGTTCTATAAACGTCCACCCCTGTATTTGACCCTGCTTCCTTCCTTGGCTGGAGGGTCTCCCTTTTCTTTAATCTGGAGTATTTGGAGAGAGAATGTGGAGGGTTGTGGAAGATCTACAAATGATTACCCTTATACCTAATTGACTAAGCTTTGTTCTATCCATTTTTGGTTGAAGGAGTAATGTTGACAAAACTGGAATCGATGAAATATCAGGATTTTTTCTACCGTAGAAATTTCCAATTATTCCGGATGAGTGGTTTTACAAGAATATTCTTTATTCCTTACTTTTTATTTGCATATCGGACTGATCTTTAAATGGGCTGCCTTGATAAATAGGCCATATGCAATAGTTTCTTCCAGTCTTGATTGTTGGAGCATTGACATATTTGATTTGGATTGTTTTACCACTTCTCCTATCTGTCTTTTCTTTCTCTTGTTCTTCTACTTCTCTCACTTCTTGTTCTCTCTTTATTCTATCTCTTCTCATTCTCTCTTTCAGTTTCTCCATCTAGGAGTTTTGTGAATCTTCCGTTTGGTTTGTTAGATTTCATAGAAGTTGCATTTTGGGGAAGAACTAAAATCTTGTTTTATCATATGTATGTTTTTGTCTCCCTAATCATACAAGGCAATGCTCCTTTTAATGGTTATGTACTTACTTTCAAGAACAAAAAAAAAAAAACAAAGATGGCATAGTAATGGAGTGAGTGTTAACTAGAATGTTCCCAACTTAATTTGTTTGTCAATACCTTCATTGGACAAATGAGTTTGATATGTGTCTATTAATGTCACGGCGTGTACAAACTTCCTTTAGAAAATCACGATAAATTTCATGTTAGCGGCTGATAGATGCTTAGTAGGCTCATTGGGGGGAGCCTCCTTGTGAGTATGTCAATCGCTAAGATGGCGCAGGGTTATTTTTCTTCCTTTTTTTGTTTTTTTTTTTGTTTTTTTTGCTAAGAAGATGGTGTTAAGACATTGGAGACTTTGGTAGAGGTGTTCATCTTATTATTACTGTTAGTGTCGATGTCTTGTGGTGAGTCTGGTGACATGGGAACCTACCCTGGGTTAACTAGGGTATCCCTTGGGTGGAACTTGCATTATCTGATTTTACATGCATCACTTATTGATCTTCCTCATAACTGTTAGTTGTCTGGTTATGCCATATGCATTTGGCTTAAGTTCAATCTTTGCTTCTCATTGTGTGTATGATTGAGGGGCTGTGAGAGCCCCGAACGGGGAGTAGGAGAGAACCCAAGGCAATCTTGAGAGAGAGAGAGAGAGAGAGAGAGAGGCAGTAGTAGATGAGACCAAGGGACCCACCCAGATCACTGGTTAGGGGTGAGTGAGATGGGTATGAATAACAACTATGGTAGCCCTAGTGTCCTTATATATAGTGGAGGGATTTCCCTGAAGGGAGTTCGGCTGAAGGACACGTGGAGGGTTCCGGATGGCTACCCAGTTGAGGGTCAGCATCTATGCTCTGAAGGGCCAAGCCTATGACAAGACAGCGAAGCGTCATAGGTAAAAGGTTGTAGGGCTGAGGTCAGCTGGCAAGGGGGGTATGTGTAGGGTTATTAGTGTTTAGCCAGAAAGGGGTTTATAGCCATGTGAGGTCTATGCCCTAGGCTTGAGGATCTAGTATTAGAAGTCAGTCATACGTGGGGCTTCATATCATTCGACCTCGGGGGTCGCCTGAATGTCAGGTGGTAAGTGAGATTTGGTATTTCAATCTAAGGTTTCAGAGGGGCAGCCTTAGGTTTCAGAGGGTTGGTGTGATACGGATCCCAATAAAGTCGAGCCCTTGGTCAGCTAGTCTTCCTCTCTTTCTAAGACTGGCCTAGACCTTCAGACGATCCATTGAATTCAAGCCTCCATTCCATATTCCTCCTTCTGTCCCAAGTCACTTGGGCCCTGCCTTCAGCCCAAGCATAAGCCATTGTCCTCAGGAGTAGGTCGTCCTTCAGCCGAGCCTTTGGGCTATCCTTCGACTGTGACGACCTTCGCTCCTGAGATCTACTTCAGCCATGATGGACTTCACTCCTAAAGTCGTCCCTTCTCCTTCGGTCCTTGGTGCTTAGGCCAAGTACACACACTCATATACTGCATCACTCTTGAACGTGTTTGTGCATTGGCATTGACAACTTGATTTGCAGGTTCCCAAACACATGAAGGCCCCGATTTTCATCTACTATCAGCTGGATAACTACTACCAGAACCACCGCCGGTGAGTTCTTTCTTCACTTACCTAGTAAACTGACAATTCTATACCAACAAAACTATGTATCAAATGCATTTATTATTCGAGCTCTTTTCCATGATTCCAGTCTATAGGAGGTATATGGTCCATTAAAGTTGATTAATTGGTAGCAAATTTTCCACACTATGTTATTTAATTTAAGTTTACCCTTCTGCCCTGCATTTTTATTAGAATGATCCCATTTCTACAGTTAGCTGTACCAGAGTGCATTGTTCATGACCAAACAACTTGGTGTATTATATCTCTCAATTTATCCTCAGTTGGTATTACTCCTGTCATTTCCGAAGGGTTTAGTTTGATTCTTTCCTTTCTGATATATGACGTCTCGTAAAGCATATTGGCCTTACAATTGCTCTTTGAAATTGTTCTTTTGAATTTTGTTGATGTACAACTATCATGTAATGTGCTGTATCCCTCCAATTACGCCAACCTACTTTGATTTTATGGATTACGTTGTAACTTCTCCATCCTTTTATTAATCGACTCCTACATCTATATTAAGCCATAACAAGACAAATTGGTAAGGATTCAGATTTGACCCTCAGTGTAATTCTACGATCGTTGTAAATTCACTTGTTTCTCCATTTGGGAATCTAATTGTCTCAACATAATTCTTTGCTTACATATTTAGACAGAGTTTTCATTGCTTCTCTAGTCATAACATAATTGATATCCTTGATGATAATTGGACTTCTAGCATTCATCTCTGGTAACTGTAAGGGGATCTTTTGCAATAATCCATTGTTAAATGTTACAATCATGGAGCTTCTTGTCTTGTCACTGGATTTCACCAGCAATTTTCATTCTTGATTTTGTTTGGATTCAGAAAACAGCTAAGCTTGTATATTCAAAATTATGATTCAGCTTTGTGCTTTTATTCCAGGTATGTCAAAAGCAGAAGTGATAAGCAGCTTTTGTACGGATTGAAGTACAATGGCACAAGTTACTGTAAACCTGAAGATTCCAACAATGGTCTCCCAATTGTCCCGTGTGGTTTAATCGCATGGAGTTTGTTTAATGACACTTATAGCTTTTCTCGTGGGACATCGGCATTGAAGGTCAACAGGAAGAATATTTCCTGGAAGAGTGACCGGGATCACAAATTTGGAAAGGAAGTCTATCCCTTCAATTTCCAGAATGGAAGCTTGATTGGTGGTGGAAACCTGGATCCAAATATTCCCGTAAGTATTTACAGCACATTGGATGGAATGTTCTTTCTGAGTGATTCTATCTTCAAAGCGTTATGTGAATAGATTATTGAGTACATGCAGTACCTTTTTCGTGAAAACCGTTCTTGCAGTAACTCATGATAGACTGTTGTCATATTTAAAGTGCTAATTCTGTCTGGTGGCCTTTTTTTGTGTAATTGGGTGGCTTTCCCTTAAAGCCTTCTTATTTATATATTGAATTACTTATCAAAAAAAAAAAGTGCTAATTCAGTCAGACTTGTATTCTTACTTCATTGATTATGAATATTTTGTTCATTTTAGATCTGACGAATTACGATTTTCGTGCTTAAGGAATGAACTATACAAACCATGGACAACTCCAAGAACTTTTCATATTAATCCAAATGATTTTTTCCTAGGCATTTACCTCCGACCCCTATCGGGGATCGAACTAGTTGCCCCATGATTGAAATAAGGGAAATCACCGTCCTTGATTAAAAAGAGGTTAATGCTTTGATAGTTACACTGCGACCTTGGAGTGAAAACTTACTAATTATTTGGCCTAAATAATTGTCCCTCTGTTTTAAATGCGTGTCAGAGGGAATGGGACTCAATTTCACCATTCCTTTAGACCATTTAAGTGCATACTGAAATCAAAACAACAGTAAATGTCGCAGCTGGAGTGAATAGTTTTAAATAGCGGTAGTTGACTGTGTAGCGATAACGGTACAGGTGTAGAGGTAGCGGAAGTATCGAATGATACGTAGCGGTAATTGGGTGTAGCGGTCATGAATTTTTTAAACTAGTTTTTGGCACCAAAGCACCTGTAGCGGCCATAGTGATCGTGTAGCAAGCAAAAAATCAGATACAAAGCGATACGTAGTGGGAACCGGCCAATACGGATGTGAATTTTGGGTAGAATCGTATAGCGGGGTGTAGCAATACTGGAGGCTGGAAAACTGCTACGTAGTGGCCTATGAAGCACAGGTACTTATAAAACCCCAACGTACTCATACCCGTAACGTACCGGGTTTCGGTACTTTGTGTGGTACTTCTAAACCCATACATGGTACATGAAACACGTACCGAAACTTTTCTCTTCGACTTTTGCCGAACACCTGAAGTTCCATAATATATATCAAGCCGTACCCAACACAAAGATGAAACTAAGTTGATAAGACTTTCTTTTCTATGCTTGGTCTAATTGTACGATAACGATTTTTGGTCTAAAGGTTCTTTAGTATAATGGTATTAAACTCTGATTTGTACCTTAAGTTTGGTATTAAACTACTATTTGATGTTAGATTCTGAGTCGCCCAAGTCATTTAGCAATTTCCTTTAGTTGAAGTGTAATTATTACGTGTAGTACATTGCTGTTAAGTTATAATAGTAATACATTTGTTATTGACATACCCCAGCTGTACCCGTACCCTGCATTTTTTAGGTTTTGCTGTATCGATGTATGCATATCGTACCCATACCCATACCCGCGCTCGTACCTGTGCACGTGCTTCTTAGGTAGCGGCCGATATGTAGTGTATCATCCGGTTTTTGAATCTATGAGCTAGACTGAAGATTGATGCCCTAGTCTTTTTTCTGTTTGCTCGTGTTTCGAAGAACATAGAAAATAAAATTCCTTGTGTCTCACTTCCTGCTTCTGGAGGAGGCAAGCATGGTGCTCATCTCCACAGTTTCTTGGCCAAATCATGAGTGCTAACCGGTTCTTCTGTCATTTTCCTTTTTTTGGTTGGTTTTGTGATGCTTCATGTCAACCAGCTAAGTGACCAAGAGGATCTGATTGTATGGATGCGTACTGCTGCACTCCCTAGCTTCCGGAAGTTATATGGGAGAATTGAAGAGGATTTGGATGCGGATGATGTTGTAGTAGTGGACGTTTTGAATAACTACAATACTTACAGTTTTGGTGGGAAGAAAAAGCTTGTTCTATCAACATCGAGCTGGTTGGGAGGAAAGAATGACTTCCTTGGGATGGCCTATCTTTCTATCGGTTCTTCCTCTATATTGATCTCCCTGGTCTTCCTGGTGCTTCATGTGAAAAATCCAAGGTAAATATTTCGAGCATGTGCCAGACGGCCAGATAATTGGCTAATATCCTTGCTTGTTCATTTTGATTTGGTGGAAAATCTGAATAGCACAAATCTTTTAAGTGGTGCTAAATGTTGTCAGCAGATTTTTAGTCTTGAGTTTGAGCTTATTCCTTTAATTTATACGAAGAGCTAGTTTTACCAGCAGCTATACTACTTTTTTTTTCTTCTCTCAACATTACCAAGATGTTTCCTCTCTGAATTTTATAGGCTTGGTATTTTGTTGTATTATTTCTATCTCGATGGGTTGGCCAGTGATGGTGCAAGGCAGCTGTAAATAGGTGAACAAAAGGTACATTGGGGAGGAAGATCATTCCTTTCCAGTTTAGAAGTTGGCAGAAGAGGAGTGGAACTAGTGGGAGTACATTTTTATCATTATGTAATCTTGTTCAACATCAAAATCTCATAAAAATGTTTGCCCTTATACTTATGTTGCGTATTCTGGCTTCAGTAGTTGGTACACCGTACACAGTGGTGAAGACATGTTTTAATCTTCACCTCCAAAGAAAAAGAAATGAGAGAGAGAGAGAGAGAGAGAGAGAGAGAGAGAGAGAGAGAGAGAGAGAGAGAAAACGATTCATTGGATTTAACCATTAACATCCAAGGCTTTGAATATAGTCAAGCGGGGAAAGCGTATCAGTCGCCGTATCCAAGTGATTGCGCAGTTAGAGCTTATTGAGTTGAGTTTGTTGTATTCCCAGGAAAAAAAATGATATTTTAGGTTGCTCTCTTTCTGAACAGCGTATAACTGAGTTGTGTAAACCTGCCTTTCTACAAATGTTTAACACCTTTGTACTTGTATTTAGAACCAGCTGGCCTACCAAGCTACGACAGCTTTATACCTAATTGATTCACTCATTTTTTATTTTATTTTAGGGTTTATTTATATTTAATTTCTTGAATTTTTTTCATTGCTTCGGTATGCAGGCCTTATGGTGACGCAAATTATTTATCTTGGAACTGGAAAGGCATTTCTAGCTGAAGGTGGTGTTGCTTTATTTCAAAATATTCATTTCATACCACACATGCATCCAATTAAAAGCCTGATGTAAGCATGTAACTGTATATTTTCATAGGAAATGTCACGAAACTTTAAATGTTAGTGTAATGTAAGTTCTAATTTGGCCAGGATGTTGCTTTTGGTGGTTTTATAGATGGTTAGTTAATACTAGTATTCTTTCTCTCTCTTTTTTTTAGGAAAGTTAGGTTAATGTTCTGTGTGAATATCATTCTTTGGTATGCCTAGAATTTTGGCTTCTTGATCGATAGATTTCCTGAGACCAGCCACCATCAAAGCGAAGGTTCTGAATACCGTACACAGAAAGGTACCGTTTTTCTTATTAATACGGCACATACCAATACTGGTATAATTTCGGGTACGGTTTCAGATTTTGCGCAATGAATATTATATATAAATATGTATAGTTATATGTATCCTTAAAAAGTTCAAAAAAATTCAACCAACATGAAAATATGTACCCAAAAAAAATGTTAGTCATGATTTATGTAGCTCATATTTTAGGAAATAAAGCAATTTATTATTTCAAGTATATGAGTCTTAGTTGTGGAATTACCTCCTAAAAAACGAAATAAAAAATAGTATGACCCATACCGTCCGGTATTTTCTAGTATGGGGGGTATGTATTGGAAACGGGATGAAAGTGGAGGGGTTGGAACGGGATCAGAACATTGATCAATACGGTAGTTGGTGATGAACCTTGTATAACATATTCTCCAATTTACCGTGTAGTATTAATTTGTGATTTTCAAACTATTACTATGGTTTTCTCATTTTTCCTGGTTAATGTGCCGTCAGATTAAAGAATCAAGAGCAACAATGAAGCGCATTACACAATAGATCAATCTATCCATAGATATAAATATTCTCAACAATCTCAATCTTAGACCAATTATTTGTCTTGACTTATTAACTCGCCAAAACTCGTCCATAATATAGTGGATCATATGTCCTAATTCGGTCATTAGGGCGTATGATCGATACTTTTTCACGTCACCACCGGACCACCATTCCCTGCAGCTCGCATCTCCTTGATCTCTCTTGCGGGTTTCTTGAAAAGGATCGGCACAACCTCGACTGGATATCTTAGATACGTATCCCACCTGCATAGCCGCTTCTTCTTCTTCTTCTTCTTCGTATAGAGACTCATCGATCGATATGTAGCATACAATCATACACCCAAAAAGATAACCCTAAAATGAATTAGATATTTTTTGGGGGGGCATGTAGTGCTTGTGCTCCTTGAGATCTCTCTTCGAAAGACTTTACCTTCAAATACATTGGATAGTAGGAGACAAGGGCTAGCTAATACCGCATATATATATATATATATATATATATATATATGCAGGGTTTAAGAAGCCTATATACCCTTTTAAGCAATAACATATTTGTTGATCCATATATAGGACACAATTGAAAGAACCACAGGGAGAAGATACAATGCCTTGTTTGGCACAATGTCAGCGAACCGGCCGGATTCTTCTTCGGCAATGGTCTCCAGTTTAGGAAAACTTGATGAAGGTTTTTGAGGAGAGATGAGAGGAGCTGGCGCAACCTCAACCCAATTCTGCATGTATGAGCTGATTTCTTTGGCCATAGCTATATATGCATGAGAGAATCCTTTTCTTTATTTCTCTCTTCAAATGGACTTCAAAACACAAAGAACAGAGAGAGAGAGAGAGAGAGAGAGAGAGAGAGGTGTGGGGGTTGAATGCAGGGGATATTAATTAGAACCCTAAAAAGAAGACAGAGAAATGGTTTGGAGGAAAAAGGTAGAAATAAGGGCAAGCTTTATACAAAGTGTTGCGCTACAAAGAAGGCGAATTCTTAGGGTTCAAAAAGTGACGGCAACAGTGAGGCCAGGTGTGTGGCTTGTAAACTTTGGTGGAACAAACAAGTCAAAGCTAGCTTGATTTTGTGAAATAAAACAAAACTCCTTGGACTCGACAAGGACTTCGAATTAAAAATAGTTATATATACACACATTTTTGTTTTTTCTTGAAATAAAAGAGGGGTATTTAATTTGTTTTCCAACTCTAGCTCCAATTAAGTGAATAGCTATCAATACATATCACAACTTAAATTGCAAGAATATTGTATTCTCTCAAAAGATGCGCATAAATCAAATGGGTGCATGATTCTAGGAATCTAGTGACTCCTTCGATCAAACACCTTACATATATGTTGGGACTAGTGATGCAAAAAGAATTGTGGCAAAAATTTGAGTGCAACGTTTAATTGAACCATGAAAAATATGTGTAGTGAGGAACAAGCAACGAAAAAAATGGAAAAAGTCTAAAAAACATTAGAGCATCTGCATTGGACTTGAAAACTCCATCAGTATTTCTAGGCAAGACTCATTTGAATGCAATATATGTTGGACTTGATACTTATAAGCATGAAAGTAAAAAAATTTAGGCCAGTTTTGTACTTCAATGGAGCTACTAAACTGATAATTTGCGATAAAAAAAACAACTCACAAACTGCGACAAAGGTCTTGTCTGAAGTCCTTCGCTTAAATTTTTAAAACATTCTCTTCATTAGGTAAGGTGGCGTTCCAATTTTGCTTCTTAAAAAATAAATATTTATTTGTAATTTTCAGTTTAAATTGTTATAAGCCTGTAACACATATGAATAGAGAATAACTAATTTACGGATCAGCTATATTGTAAACAAGAGGATTGCAGCACCCAATTATCTTTATACACCTCATCCCAAATTTACCCTACAAATGTGAGACAAAAAATAAACAAATGTTCTCTAAACTGCAGTTCAAACTATTCTCCCAATTTTAACTATGATTATAGTAATTTTCAGGTGGGCCCTCTTAACTCTTTCCCGATAAAAGTTGAGATTATGCTCAACCAGTCCTACTTTTTTAGTTCATGTCTGGGCAAATCTTTGCCAAATAAGTGCATATCTCACTAGGTCTCATACAAAAATTTTCATGCACCTACCTTTCATGCGACCATTTAATACTCCGCTACATTTAATACCCCCCTCTCTCTCTCTCTCCTTCCTTTTTATCTGGTCGATACAACTTGTATCACCTATTTTTTGTCCCACCAATAATGTCTCAAATGTTACTAATATATTTGTTTGACCTTTAAATTTGTCTTTTTCTTATTGGGTGTGCCACACCTGATCGTACGCTTTACTCCCACCTCTTTATATGCACCACAACTAGAATCACGCATATACATTGAAAAAAAAAAGCATGTTGATAAATAAAATCTTTATTCTTTTGCCCGCTCACGTTGATATATTTTTTTTATAAGACTCAGCATTTAATTGTAAAATGAACACTATTACTTTTGTGGATTTTATTAATTGTTAATTTTAACACTATTAATTATAAATTTATACAATAATTATATTAAGTTTATCACTATTTATTATTGAATAAACATTGCTAATTATTAATTTTGGCTATTAATATTAATTTTAACACTGTTAGTTGTCAATTTTAACAATTAATCCAAAAAATCAATTCCCAATATTTAAATGAATAAAGCTAATTATTAATTTTAACATTGTTAATTATAAATCTAGACTGTTAATTGTCAATTTTAACACAGTTCATATTGAAATGGATATTGCTAATTGTGTATTTAGACTGTTAATTATTAATTTTAGTACTGTTAGTTGAAATAGACAAAAATAAGACATTGAATTTTTTTTCATAATTTTATATTAAATATTGGTCTTATTAATTAGATATCGATCTACAAGTAGATTTCAAATATATAAATTTTTTTAAAACAAAAAAAAAGTTGTAAATATTACTCCCTCTGTCCCTTTTTTAGAGTCTAGTACTTGTGGGCTCTCCGACCAGCGCGCTCAAGAGTCGCCACCCTGATTTTTGATATGGATGATCTGAGAAACCAAGGGTTTGATTTGAAAAGAAGGCTTTTGGCCTAGCGAAAACGTTGAGACTTTGGGTTCGGAAGCCACATTACGAATGGAAAAAATTTTGTTGAAAAAGCACCATATTTGCCTGGTAAAAATCGGTCTCTACTTAACATTTTCAAAGGGGAAAAACTTTGAATATCATTTGGAAGACTAAACTCTTAGAAAACAAATAAGGAGAAGGGACACGGGATTGAATATGTCACTTTGGCGTGCCAGTGGAGCTTACTGTATGGTAGATGATAAATGAATGATGCGTAGAAATGAAATGACAGTACAACAACAGTCTGCCTCAATTACAAACAACACCGCACGGTGTACCAAGATACCACGCACGGTTTTCTGGTACACCACCCGGTGTACCTTCTCATTGACAACCCACTATTGTTACTCAGAATCTCACACGGTATACCTAACCACATCGTACTTTGTTCCTCAAAATATCATACGATGTAGCTTCAGACATATTTCAGAAGAGCTACGTATTTTCAGGATAAAGCAAACCATTGATCCAAACAGCTTTCTTATTATTTTTATTGATTTTATTTTTCATAAAACAGTTTGCAAACCTTTTTTGATGCACTTGATCATTGAGAATGATCATAAAAAACCTCTTTTAGAAAATAAAAGACATGATTTTTAAACGAAACTTCATTCTGAAATGCACCTGCAACAATCTCTCAATAACATTAGCGTAGCCGACAGTAGATAGATGCGATCAAGACAAACAACACAAATAAATGATGAACAGCATAACATCGTACGTCAGATTCCACTACATCGTGCGGTGTATCACAACACCGCACGGTGTAGTGTTTCCAAAACAATCACAGGTTTTTGTTTTGTTTTACTTCTGAAAATGGTTTTTAAGTCAACACTTAACACAAACAAGCTAAGTGTGACTGCAGAAAGCTCCCCTCAGGGCTAAGACTAGGCTTAGCCCAAGGAAACTTGCTTTTATACCTTCGGCTTTGAGTTTGGATGATGATGGATGAGTATAAGTTTGCAGCTTCGAAGTGGTGGAGTTGCAAAGCTAGTAGTGTGCTAAGTTTTGGAGGGGAAGAAGAATAAAAAATTTGTTGAGAGAGAAAGAATGTCAAGAGAATGTCAGAGTAATTTTCTCAAGACTTGGAATGGTACCTTTCATCTAAAATGAAGGATGTATTTATAGGCAAAAGCCAAGGAATATCAATGCAAATGAGGGAGGTGGCTTCTGGGCTGGTTAGAAGTTATATTTCCTGCTAAGCCGTTTTTCAGTTATCGCTCCAGCAAGCGTGACCGACAATTTTATGAGCCAGTCAGAACTTTTTCTAGAAACACTGTATGGTTTAGCAAGTGTCCTGTGCGGTGTTCCAGGTCCAGTTTTGGGTTTTGGCTAGTTTTTTGGGCTTTTCAGACTTTGGGAGTCTACATTCAAGCTCTCTATCATTTCTTTATTTCATCGTCGGGAAATTTAAAGAACCTTCGAGGTCCGAATTAGGGTGTCTATACTAGTATTCCATTTAGGGTTGTCTCTTAATAAATGTCCATTTTGGAAAGATAGTAGGTAAAAATTGGTATATTTTTTAATTTGCCACTAAAAGTATATTTTATTTTGAAAGGTTAGTGATAAAAGTATAGTGATGATGTCTCTATAGAAGATAAATAGGAAAAATTATAACTTTTAGAACGTAATGATGATGTCTCTATAAAAAATTAAATTTACGAAATATGACTTTTAAAAAGGGACGGAGAGAGTATAAGATTTTAAAGCTTTAAAATGAAAAAGGGAGAGAGAGAGTGATGAAAGAGAGAGGAGAGAGGGAGAATACGAAAAAGGGGGAGGAGAGAGAGTGTAAAATGGAAGAGAGAGAATGTGTACGCATATATGGAAAGAGAGGTGCTTTCCTTAAACACACACACACACACACCCTCCCCCCAACCAATTTTCATTTTATAATTCTTTATTTGTTTACTTACTTACTTTATTTACTTAATTTCATATCTTTATTTATTTAAGCACCACTCTTTAATTTTAATTTGGTTAACTCAAATTATATTTTCAATTAAATTAAATTTTATATTTAATAAAGTTATATTATTTTAATTAGTTATTTAATTTGTCTTAACAATGAATAATAAAAATAACTTCTAATCAACAATAATAAATTTAAACAAAATTTTATTTTATTATAATTGAGTACATATTGTCAATACATAAAAACACAAATTCTAATCAATATTTCCTCCAAATTCTGCTCCCGGCGCGCTTGTACCCATTACTTCGTGTCACAATTGCATACATGTTCTATAACTAGCAACCCATCCTGTAGCTTCATTTGATTTATGCTCCTGCCACCATGTTAGGATGGGTGGTACAGGGTAATGAGGTTCTAAGAAAACTTGCACGAAGTGATAGCCAACACAGGTAATAGCAATTTTTCAGGGGTCTTCGACTAAAATTGGAGGGGACCTCAATGGCAAGTGAGTAAAGCAACCGAAAGCATTCTTCTCAAATGTATGAACTACAAGGTTATACCTTGTTGCGATGACAACTCTCAAAGTCATAACCTCCATATATATATACATACACACGCACGCATATATTTATACACATTCATACATGTACACAACTAGGATAATCACACTAATTAGGCTAACACACTGATTTACATGCATTGAACTAATATTGCAAAATATTTTTATTTATTAAAATTTTTGAAATATTACAACTCAACATTTTTGGACCAACCGATCGCTGCCTTATCTTGGCACACGAATCAACATTTCTGTCTGGTCTTTTTTTTTTTTTTGTCCTTTGTTCACACTCCAAGCATGAGGTGTAAGCATTGCCTCTAATGAATCCGACTGTTTTTTTTGTCTTTTTTTGTCCGTTGTATATTAAAAATATAGTTAAAAAATTAAGTGTTTCAATTTTCAATCTGTTTGAACCGGTGCAAATATATTATTTTTTTGATCATTTTATCTTAAATGGTCATAATGAATTTTTGGCTATTAGGCCTTTCAATGGGCACCCTAAGAGAGCTCTGAAACTAAATAAGGAGTCTTAGGGTGCTCGTTGAAAGACCTTAGAGCCAAAAATTTATTACAACCATTTAGGATGAAATGATCAAAAAAATAACATCTTTGCCCCGGTTCAAACGGATTGAAAATTGAAACACTTATTTTTTTATACCGTTTATATATTAAAAATATAGTTAACAATTAAGTATTTCAATTTTCAATCTGTTTGAACCGGTACAAAGATATTATTTTTTTGATCATTTTATCTTAAATGATCATAATGGATTTTTTGCTGCAAGGCCTTTTAATGGACACCCTAAGAGAGCCTTGAAACTAAATAATGAGTCTTAGGGTGCTTGTTGAAAGGCCTTAGAGCAAAAAAATCATTATAACCATTATTTAGAACAAAATGATAAAAAAAAATATGATTTTCTTTCCGGTTCAACTGGATTGAAAATTAAAGCACTTAATTTTTGAACTATATTTTTTGATATAGAAAGAGTGTATTTATTAACGTTTCAATTTTCATAGATAAAAATAATTTAGTTGAAAATATAATTCGAGTTAACCAAATTAAAATTAAATAAATAATTCAATAAAATAAAGAAAGAAATTAAATAAATAAGAAAAAAACAATTAAAGGGGTGGGGTTGGGGGTAATCGGGGGGAGCAATCTACATATGAAAGAGAGAGGAAAGAGAAAGAGAGATAAGGAGTAGAGAGAGGGAACAGTTCGTGCGCGTCCAATAAGACTTTATGGAAAAATACTTGTGCGTTTTTATGCGTAAGAACCTGATGGGCATGACCGGCCGAGAGCAAAGTTTTGCCCCATAATAACCATGGAGCAAAAAGGTCTGAAGCAACGAAGAGGCGCGAACTAAGCTAACAGCTAAGTTCATCTTTTCCTCCATTGGTTCCGATGATTTTGAATCCGCGATCAGTGAGATTATTAGTTCTCTTATTGGGATATGCTAGAAAGGATTTGGGTATTAAGAACATATCTTAGAAATGGCCTCTAATTTTATCAAGATTAAGGTTAAATTAAAAAAATCCAGTAGAAACAAAAAAAGTTTCTGGAAAAAGAATTTAGACTTTCCAAATCTTGTACTCTAAATTTTGTTTGATCCATATATAATCTGGTACTTTAGTCTTATCATTTTAGTATGTTTTATTTTCCAAAATGCATGACCAGATATTTGAACATTTTTAATCGTGTTGTAGATATGGCAACATTCGCTGATGGTGGTAATACCACTTTGCCTGATGAGTTTTTAGAGGATCAACACTTTATTGACCTAGAATCCGCTGTAGATATGGCAACATTCGCTGATGGTGGTAATACCACTTTGCCTGATGAGTTTTTAGAGGATCAACACTTTATTGACCTAGAATCCGCGAATAACCCGAACAATGGAAATGTTTGGCAAAATAATAATATTGTCAACCTGTTAATTCTGTTTTTGACAGTCCAGTTAAACCATGTGAAGGTACGGTATCTGAGGAATTGGAAGAAGCCGAGACTTGTTACAATGCATATGCAAGGCGAAAGGGCCTTAGCATTCGAAAAACACAAATTCGACTGTCTAACAGGTACAAGTCATTGATCGAAGTATACTTTTCTTGTAATAGAGAGGGATCCCATCGAACATCCTAGTTACGGAAAGAAAAATATACTAATTTTCGTAACTGCTCTCGGACCATGATTGGATGCAAAAAGATAATTGTATGGCGAATTGCTTTTAGATAGATGCACGGTCTAGGTTTGCATTTAATTACTACTTTTGTGATCGATGTGGTTTCTTTTGATGCCCCACATACTTAACTAATTGCTATGGTATACCTTTTGTTCTTTTTATCGGAGTCAACGACGACCACCAATACCAGTCAATTAGGCTTGGTTGTGCTTTACAAAGGTGGTTAATTTCCCTGGAAACGGTTCCAAAGGCTTGAGCAAACCTACGGCCATTTTACTTTTCAGGAATCCAGATAGAAAATTGATTTTTACGCTCCCTTCTTTTATATTTATACTCTCTTTTTTGTCTTTTAGCACCAAAAATATATACACTTTCAACACTAAAATTCAAAAAATGGAGTGTATAAATCAATTCACATCTAGATAAGTAACGAGGGGAAAACCAAGAAAAAAAGAAGAAGTGAGATTGTAAAAGAAAAAAGAAAATTTTGATGAACATGTAGATGTATTTGATGTACATGATGAAAGTGGCATTAATTGTTGTAGTTGTGGTAATAATTAAGCCTATAAATTTATAGGAGTATTAGAGAACAAATTAAGCTGTTTTTTTATTTTTTTCAAAAGTTGAGATAGTAGTATTCATCAAAAGATCTCCATGGGGGAAGGTTGGGAGTCCACAGATCGGACACTCCAATAGAAAGAGCGTATAAGCGCATAGATGTGTCGCCCTATAGAATGAGAAGAAACCCCCCGGAGGAGGACAAAACCCCCTGAAAGAGGACATTATTAAAACAAATAATAACAAAATAAAAGAAGCACCGCCGAGACATCTACCGCCACTCTTTCACAACCATCTTGAAAGACCCGTAACCACCACCTCTGCTGTACAAAATAAGAACACATCGTTGGGAGGTGATCGCCTTGCAAATGCGGTAAACGTCGTTAGATCACAGATCTGAGTAGATAGAGGCTGAGAACGGTGGTGGACAACATCTTATCCACAACTACTGAATCCGAAGCTCCGGAACATCATCGGAAAACGATCTAGGTGAAAAGTTCTCAATGGACGTCTGAACTTCAGTCACAGGATTGATAGAGAAGACGGTTCGACCGTGGGGGGAAGAGAACAGAAGGAGAGAGATCAGGAGGGGGAGATCGGAGGGGAAGGATCCCTCCCCTCCCGCCACTTGAGAAGGGGGGGAGGGGAAGGAGGGAAAGGACTGTTGGCAGCTAGGGTTTGAAGATTTTCATAAGAGAAAAATATCCATCAGCTATGTAGACATCTTCAATAACCAGCATTAATTGAGCAGGAAGAGATTTGATTGGGAGTGATCAATTGGGACAATTGGGTGCTGCAATCCTCTTTTTAACAGCTCATGTGTAATAGTAAGTTTTACTCGAATTAATAAGATAATTATTAGTATCTTCAATGTATCTGCAAAGAACAGTAACAGCACGAGTACTCTCTCACATCATTTGCCACTCTAAAAACACATAATCAAGCTAGCTAGTATATTGCCATTCTAACAATATACCTAACATATATAGTATAATTACGAACTAGTACTTTTTGGCATGAAGGACTATATATTAATTAGCACGCTGACAGTTATGACTGCATGATGTCCAAGGCTTTGGCACTTCTAAGAAACAACATGGCTGATTTTTCGGCAAAAATGAGGCCGAAGCAGCATCGGCAGTTTCAATGAGTTCTCCTGAATTAGTTTCTTCTTCGTAGATTGTTTCTAGGGTAATGTGAATTTGGAGCCTAGAGAGAGGAAGGAAGCGTGGCGGCAAAACCGCCGAGAACGGAGTAGTCTTGGGGGAGGCCATGGGTGGTGGGGTGGTGGTGGTTTGGGGTTGCACAATAGGTGGTTGGGCTGGGACTGGGGAAATTATCAATACTGGAGCCATTTCCTGGACTTGGAACGAAAAGGTGGTTTTTGCTCAACAGAGTAGAGGACGTTGCCAATATGGAAATGCAAGGTGCTTGATATATATATATATAGAATTGAACCCTGCTATGGAAATAGACCATAGCCACCGACGAGCACACGGGGCCCGGAGTGGGGACATGAATGATTCGAGCCGTTCAAATTTTTTTAAAATCGAGTGGGCCCGTGAAAAAGAGTTATGCTATATGTACCGACTGGGGGGAGGGAAATCGTACCAACAGCGGGCCGTCTCCGGCCACCGGACGGCCGATCCAAGCTGTCCAAAAATTCTAAAAAAAACACCAATGGGGCCCACGCGGGAATCAACGGCATCCAAGGTGTAAAGAGTTGCTCGGATCAAGCACCCTACACACCTTGGATGTTGTTGATTTCCGCGAAGGCCCCATCGTTTTTTTTTTAGAATTTTTGGACAGCTCGGATCGGCCATCCAGTGGCCGGAGACGGCCCGCCGGCGGCCATTGGTACGATTTCCCTCCCCCCGGTTAGTACTTATATCATTTTCGCGTGAAAAATCAGCTCAATCCGATATGTGTAAATGCTCAATCCAATCTTCTTCTTTTTAACGAATCTGGAATCAAAATGGAAAAAATGAAGGTTGGATCGAGCATCTACACATCGGATTGAGTTGATTTTTCAAGGACCTACTCGGGATTTTTTTTTTAAATTATTGAACGGATCATCCGTGCAGGATTCAGAGTGAGCCCCACGTGCCCTTCGGTGGCCTTAGAGTTTCTGTGTAAAATTACACATACAAGTTGTACATGGTTTTTGTCTTTTGTATGATGACTTAGAGAGAAACTTGTTCACGGTCCTGCAGTAAACAAGTTTTTTGCGGAAACGTTCAATTGCAGCCGTCTGTTTCGGCAATTAACGGCTGAGATTGCTTTTCAATATTGACCGGTAAGAATCAATATTGATTTTCAATCCGGACCGTCCAAAATTATTTTGGACGCGCGAGATTTGGCTCCGTAAACTCTTCTTTACGGTAAGCGCCGTAAAGAAGTTTTTCTCGTAACATTTGCTTGGTGATGACATATATATATAATATACTTTTCTTAATTACTACTCCGTATTTAAGTGATGGCTCCAAAACAAATAAGTTATAGTAGTAAACTCGTTGGCAGTGATAAAGCCAGAAATATTTTATAAGGTGTTCAAAAGGTTCTTTCCATCCCATATTATATGTTCATTTGCATTAAAAAATTATATACTTTAATTCCTAGGGTGTTCGACTGAATACCCTTGCTTGTATGTGCCGCCGCCTCTAACGCGAGTTACGTCACCTTCACTAATTGCTTACTATGAATCAACTTGTGATGCTTGTAGTGTTAGTTTGAGTCACTTTTTCCAATAAGGTCACAGTCCTTTCCACAAGAGGGTGGCTTGGGACCCCCTTGGTCCACTACTCCTTTGTCTTGCACCAACTTTCCGGGTCCGGTTGTAGAAATAAGATAGATAAACCCAAAGTTCCGCTTTATCTACTTCTGTCCGAAAGTCTTTCCGTTTTGGCTCGATCAGCTCATAACGCTTTTTGCTTTAATTCGTCGCCCTCAACAGCACGGCAAAGTGACTACTTGTGGAAAAAAATTTCCTGACATCGAGAGACCGATGGCATTGTTTGTAGGACTGAGCTCTCAATTAAGAGCTGGCAGCCGTACCTAGTTGCAAGCGTGCCGATAGCATTGTTTGTAGTACTAAGCTCTCAATTAAGAGCTGGCAACCGTACCTAGTTGCAGGCGTGCTGATGGCATTGTTTGTAGGACTGAGCTCTCAATTAAGAGCTGGCAGCTGTACCTAGTTGAAGGCGTGAAAGTTCGGGCGGTGTTAGCATTGGTGGTTATGGTAGTGGGATGACAAAAATAGATAAACCTCACTAAAGAATCGTTCCTAGTTAAGATCGGACTGGAAAAAGTTAGTAGATAGATAATCAAAACACTGTTGTTTATCTGTCAAACAGAATAAAGGCACACCGAGGCTCATCTTTGTAAAGTGGGGTTGGTAAGATACATTTAAGTAGAAAATTTACACTCTTTCAACTGTTAAGGCAAAAAGGGCACACTGCACAACAGAAAATTATTCCACTATTGGGTACCGCAACTACCACTTATGGAGCAACCACGTGGAGGTGCTCCAAGAGCATTAAATAATCATATGGCAGTACCGCTTGTGTTTCAATGATGCCAAGAAAGAACATAATATCATATCAGCCTCCTTTCTTCTCCAATTGCCATAAATTATCAAATAGAACTGGAAAAAACTCGTCCAAGGGACTCTGACCTAAAGAAAAAGAAAACAGGCCCTCCTCTTCCTTGTCCGGGGCAGGAATTTCTATCCCGCGGTAAAGACACTGTTTTAGTTAACTATAAATCTCAACTTCGGGAACTATACCAAAATCACTGACCTTCAAGCGCCGAAGCGTTTGGCTCCATCTCACCTAATACTAACAGTTTAAGCCGTTTCATCAGTTGTAAACATGTTCTGTATCTACTGTTTCAAACTTCAGAATAATGCATATGATAAAAATCATCTATACTTCATTCACAGAGCAACCATGTTTCAATGAAACTATACCATTTCAGGGCCTCATAACTCAGCCAGTTTAAGCTTAACAGCTCCACTATTTACTTAACAGCTCCCCTATTTACTTAGCATATTTCTTTTCCCGATTGGAAAACAACAACCAAATTACAGTGAGGGGGAAAGAAAAGAACAGACAATTACTGAAATGTATCGTCAATAAATCATCATCAACCTCAAATCTAATCTTTGTCCAGAGGCAGGGCACGGAATAATTTTTCCTCCTAGGGTTGGATGTTCTACTGTACTAAAGTTAAACCGGAATTACGTTCAAGATAAGGCTCTAAACACCAAGCAATCACATTGCAAACGTGTCCAGTTTCTGCACAAGATCATGCGGACTATGCATATGCAAGTACACAGACTATACTTATATATACGGCAATATGAACTTTTGCATGCATTGGGTATCATCTCATGGAGATCATCCCTTAATAGGAATCTTATGTTAACATACTAGGTATCTGTATTTGTCACTCCCGTATACAAACAGGATCTTACTTTTCTCCATCTCTTATCCAGCAATGACCTGTACAAGTCGGTCTCTAAAGGGAACATGTGAGGATATAAAGTAGAAAGAACCAAGACTTTACTTCAGATGGACCACAATGACCAAGAAGCTTTTTCCATCTTTGGGTCCATTGACAAAAACAACATATCAGTATATAGAGACAGAGGGGGGAGAGAGAGAGGACACTGAATGACACTGTTGCATAAGCCACATTTGTCCAGTAGTCAAAAGTTTTGTTAAGAACTATGTGAAACTAATCTGCATGTGATTGTAGGACCATCGACAATTGCTGAATGATCGATTATCGTTTTCTTTGGTTACCCATCGAGGGTATACCGTAATATTAGTAGTTGATGTCTGCTCAATTTTCCAATTGTTTCACATACATTTGAACTCCGTAGGAGTGTCAGTATTCTCCAATCAAACTGAAGCTCCATTTATGCTATGCAACTTCTCAAATCGAAAGAATCAGAGTAAGCATGCATTAGCAAAAATCTCACAAAATCAAACACGTACACACATAAGGCACATATTAGCTAACAACTCAAGAGTCCATGATTACCAGAAATAGTAGCAGTTTTCTCTTCCAATATCAAAATTAATACTACTATGTCTTGAGGCAAACAGCCAAATGCAATATGCTGACTCGTTCGAGTTAAACAACAAAACATAGATCTTCAAACGCATCTCTCTCTCTCTCTCTCTCGATCTCTCTCTCGATGGTCCAATTGCTGATTCAAGCTACTAATCACGCAAGGAAGAGGTAAAATAACAGCAGCCTCTATGCACAGATTACGCCAACGATTTAGAATGTTTCTAATGTTACCCTAATTTTTTTGATCGGCGTTTCTAATGTTACCCTAAGCAATGCACTAGACGTATGGGGCCCACTAATAAACCGATTTCCTTCGTTTAAGACTAACAAATAAGTTATCAAAAGATGATAGTCATGCCAGAATTTTTCTCACCAAAGCAATTATCATGCAAGACTTATTCAGAACCAAAGGGAAAAAACGATAACCCAGATTGAAATAAGTAAACAAAACCTAGAGCAACAAATAATTATTTATTGACACACTTTATCCTTGTTACCTAAATCAGTCAACTCAGCCTTATATAGGAAGGCACCAGGAAACTTCTCACCTTTAAAATCAAGAATAACTCATGACATCAATGACAATATTTGGGGTTCACTAAATTTGATTGAGAATATGTGGGGTTCACTAAATTTGGTAATTGGCAAAAGGTTGCTAGTTTTGGTTATCTAAAGTCCAAAATTTGATTATTTCTAAGGAGATTGCTAAGTTTAATTATATCATTGTTAGCCATATTTTGCACAGATATTGTTAACTTAAGAAACGTATTACTTTTGATTGTCATTGTGGATAGCCTTAGGGCTGTGAGTGGTGGTTAAGGTCAGAATACACTAAAGAGCAATACTATTAATTGTTGAGGTAAGCTCCAAAAACTGAACTGAAAACAAAATCATCCAAAAACCACGTCAACCCACCATCAATAAAATTAACGATTACAATGGAACAATAAAACACTTCTTCAATACACTATATGGTAATCCGTAACAATTTAAGAACTTCACTCCTTCAAAGACCTTTTCCTTGAACACACTGAAACTGGCGAAATTAGTAGCCCTAATTGAGTAATGTCCTAGCTATTGGAAAGACAGATCACAAAGCAACCTTCCAACAAGGCCAGGGCAATGCGCCTTTCTTGGTTGCACCAACCAATGATTACCGTCTTACTGAATTGGGTTAGGGCCAGGTATGATTAGATTACAGTTGTGCTAGATTTATCGAGCTGAAAAACAGGACATCCATATTACTTTCTAACCAAGCTTGAAAATACCAACCCGAGAATCAAGTCATTCAACCTCAGCTCAACCCGCTAACCTACTTAATGTTGTGCTTTTATGGGAATCACACACAATATATACAAAGAAAAAACTCCGTATCTGTATTAATCAACTCAAACACAAATACATGAAAAAACCCTCAACACTCTGGTTCACTCACTCACTCTGTTTGCTACGTTCCACACCTCTCTCACTATCCTATACGCAGATGTATACAAAGGCCAAGGAAACAAATCAGTAAAGACAACGTGTGAGGTGGGTGAGAAGTGGTTGCCGTCACCTAAGAAAATAATCCTCTACATCTAACTCAAACCCACTTGGAAGGAACTTGACTGGCCAAGTCAACACTTAATCTAAGAAATTTACTAACTCAATATCTGAACATAAAATAGCGGTAGAACGATCCCAAGAAAAAGAGTCATTTAGTTGTTTTCAAATTTTACGGAATCCCAGCTATTTACGCAGGTTTTATGATCTTCTCTACCGGCTGTAGGAGGATCTGTCAATGAAAACGCAAATATTCGCAAATAGTAGTACTTCTCCTTGATAGGAACTTAACCTGCTTAGGCAAAGGCAACCCGTGTACGAAATGGATTTCTTGCACTTTCTTAACCAAATAGACATGCTCTCATGGAGTAATCTTAACCAAGCTTACCGCAACTCATTTTCAGAAGCTGGTGAAGCACGGAACAAATCAACTATCCAAACTAATGCAACCATCGGAACTCGAGGTTATTAATTGACACATGGCATCTAACCAGCCGCCCCCGGGAAGTTTGTAAAAAGTGAAAAATGGAAGCTTTCGATAACAACAAAGGAAAATCTTTGAGGGATATAAACTTTTCTACTCATGCATTGACACATTGCACCATTAGGTCCCACCCATCAGTGCAATATCACATATAGTCCCACAACTGAAATTCTATCCTTGAAGTGACTAGTTAACATCAAGGCCCGCACAATTAATACCAAAAGTAAGAGGCGGCACTAAAAGCTAAAACTGATTTAACTTGTGTGATTGGGACCAGTGACTAAACTTTAAGCCTTACCATGCCCTCACAAATCTTATCTAGTGGTTCCTTATAAATTCCATCCAAAGGGTGTGTGTCCTTGCTCATCCGCAACCTCACCTTCCTGTACAAAACACCCTCTCGACTTCCTCATCTCTTAGTGTCTTAGCTCCTAGTGTCATACACTTTACACCAATAAAATGGCAAATGCTCGCATTGCAAGGTTTGTCACTGAGGTAGCACCACCACAACTTGTGTGTGTCATGAGGCAAAGAGCATCAAAGGTTTTGGATACAATTAATGAAGAAGAGAGAGATATCAGCTCCAATGATTCTCTTTCTTCAACTCCAAAGAGTTCATCATCATCTTCTTGTTCTACCCCTACTTCTGCTTCATCTTCAAACGAAAACATATCTAAGGGCTTTGTCAAAGAGGTACAAAGCTATCTTGCAATATTTGGCCACTAAAGAGGTACAAAGCCCCTATCTCCAATGGGGTTTTCAGCAACACAGTTAAGTTGCAGTCTCTTCTGACTCAATTGCTTGGTTTTTACTCCCAAGTTACAGTGTGAGAAGATCTTGTATCAAAAGCCTTGGCGTGATATGACTGGACGGAATAAACCTACTATTTGTACAAGCAATAATATTATGGCCTGAGAGACTGGCTGTAACTTTCTTGTGTATACCTAGACGGTTTTCTGAAGAGTATTCGATCTGAGTAAATGATTTGATGTTTAAAATGTTCTTGCCTTGCTTCATTGCTGAATTAAAAGTATCAGATTGTCTCAGCTACAAAATAAGAGACCCTATCTACTTCCAAACAGCAAAATAAAAGGCATAGGCATAGGCATGGATTTGCTGAAATATGTTTTCATAGATGCCATTA
Source organism: Rhododendron vialii (assembly GCF_030253575.1). NCBI lineage: Eukaryota > Viridiplantae > Streptophyta > Magnoliopsida > Ericales > Ericaceae > Rhododendron > Rhododendron vialii. Next base: position 14,108,190 of record NC_080569.1, read on the forward strand.
CAGCAAAATAAAAGGCATAGGCATGGATTTGCTGAAATATGTTTTCATAGATGCCATCAAATCAAAATTGTTTTGATAAGGAAATCAAAATTGTTACCCTATTGCTAGTGCAGCTAAGAAGAGTAAGCCACAACTTCCATCTTATTTTCTAGTGGTCAAAGCCTGCTATGACTATAGCAACACCTTTTCTTATCTTTTCTTTTCCATTGGTCAGAAAATACAACAGTGCAACCTAGACTGGGGGCAGCAGTATCATGATGAATACTAAAAATAAAAAAAATAAAAAAAGAATCATGCATTGAGAAATGTAGGACATGATTTGAACTCTAAGCAAGTAAGCAACCATCCTGGGAGTCAATACACTCAGGGATTATTTGGGAGGACGCCTGCAAGGCGTTGGTGTTCATTTAACAAATTTGCAGTCTAAAAGTGCAAATTTGCAGTCTAAATTCTCATTAGTGTTAGTGTTCATTTAATAATTTGCAGTCTAAATTTGTATGTAGCTTGCAAATTTGCACTTTTAGACTGCAAAGTTTACAAAAGTTCCTTTATTTGAAGTCTAAAAGTGCAAATTTGCAGTCTAAATTTTCTCTAGCTTTAGTGTTCATTTAACAAATTTGCAGTCTTACACACACACCCCCACCCGGCAGCCAGTCAACCTCCACACCCCCAGCTGTGTTACATCTATGATCTTTGGTCATATTTGACACCATCGTTAAGACTGGGATTAATTTCTTGTCGCATAAAGCTTGCAGGCTTGTTTCGCCTGTATATTACCCTTCAAGTTTGATGTGTTCCGCCTCCTTGAAAATGGACGCAGCCCACTGGAAATTCGGAGGACTCATGTTCGTAAAAGAGGATGATCACCTTTTCTTATCTTTTCTTTTCCATTGGTCAGAAAATACTAGACTGGGGGCAGTAGTATCATGATGAGTACTAAAAATTAAAAAAATTAAAAAAGAATCATGCATTGAGAAATGTATTACATGATTTGAACTCTAAGCAACCATCCTGGGAGTCGTACACTCAGCGATTATTTCGGAGGACGCCTGCAACCCTCGCTACACAAAACAAATCACAGACTAGAGATCAACATTCTAATTTAAAATACTCAACTTGACAGGCATTAAGTCAATTACCAATGTTCCCTCTGCAAAATTTGAAAAAAATTAGCCCTCTTCTTGTGGCCTTGATACTCATTTGTACCTAAGCATAAGTTGTTTGCAGCATGTACGAAAAAACTATCTAAAAGGATACTAGTCATTTTCAACATAATTGGTACCACTTTTAAGTTTTCGAGAACAGATTGATTTCCTTTTCTATATTCGTAAAGTTTGGTGCTGTAATATCATGAAGAACCCCAAGGGTGAGCTAACTCCAAAAACCCCTTCTGCGATCAGATTGCTGGCTGCAACTAACCTGCATGAAGCTGGAATCTCTAGTAGTCATCAGAATGCCCTACGACGGTGAATTTGTTCCCAGGCCTGACATGAGAAATTGAAAATATGAATAGCGCTTTCCCCAACCATTAGGAACATTACGTTTTGAACCAACACCTGTATGCCATTATTGAAGAATTCTAGTCAATCGAAGAGTCTATTTAAGTTTTCAAGAGTCTTCCTAGTTTTTAGGAGTCAATTGTCTTTATTTTTCATTAAGTTCTAATCTAGGAAAACTAAGTTTATTTTTCCTATGTTGGAGGGATGTTCCAACAAGTCCTATATATACACACACACACACCACGGATCCAGTGAGGGATCCCTTACCAGTCTACCGTGCGGAGCTCCCCTTTCCCGATCGAATTGCGATGATCCGAGCCGCTCAATATGTTCAGAACGTGATTTTAAGGGTACCCGCGAGAAATTAGCAAAAAAAATGATCGGGAAGGGCTTGATCCGAGCAGTTTTTACTGAACCGTTCAATAAAAAACTGCTCGGATCAAGCCTTTCCCGATCATTTTTTTTGCTGATTTCTCACGGGTACCCTTAAAATCACGTTCTGATCACTTTGAGCGGCTCGGATCGTCCCAATTCGATCGGAAAATGGGAGTCCCGCACGGTAAGCCCGTGCGGGATCCCTTAAGGGAACCTAACTATATATATATATATATATATATATATATATATAGTTAGGTTCCGGTGAGGGATCCCTCATTTTATTAAAATGCGGGACTCCCCTTCCCGATTGAATTTCGATGACGCCCTTCCCGGTCATTTTTTTTGCTGATTTCTCACGGGGACCCTTAAAATTACGTTCTGCACACATTGAACGGTTCGGATTTTCAAAATTTGATCGGGAAATGAAAGTCCCTCATTTTAACAAAATGAGGGATCCCTCACTTGAAAATTCCTATATATATATATATATATATATATATATATATATATATATATATATATATATATATATATATATATATATACTTTGCTATGAATGAAATGAGTAGTTTTTGAGTGTTGAATTAAAATAGCCTTTGGCTTGCGAGAAGATATTTCTTCTTGTTAACTCTTATCCTTCGGTGGATTCTGATAGGTGGCGAGTTCCCCGTTTTTGTATCTCTTAGGTGGATTCCTTAAGAGTGGTGAGCGGTCCCTAGCCCTGTATCCCTCGTTAAATCCTCAAGTGGTGTTAATCTGTATCCCGTTGGGTCCCTAACGTAGGTGGTGAGCTTTACCCTTTTATCCCTTTATAATTTTCTTTTCTTCCTTCCAAATTTCCGTCGTTAGAAGTTTTCAGACACACAGTGGGTACAAACACGAAGTAGGATAGGATCACAAAAGAGAGAGAATATTATTAACTTGCACTATCATGTGACTAACTTGGTTTACAACGGAGAGAGGCCTGGCTATTTATAGGCAGCCAAGACATCTACTTACATCACTACGTGCATCAGCATACAGTATTACAACATAGTTGACAAATACTATTTAAGCCAGGAAAGTAAAAACCTATAAAGCTAAGCCTAAAAAGCCTACAGCAAAAATACAACCTGCTGAGGACTTACGGACACCTGCTGAGGACTTACGGACAATAAAGTAAGATTACACTATTACACCATTGACAAGTAAACATAAATACAAACATCTGTATAGTAAACACTAATAATTTCACCCTTGCCGAAAAAGGCTGAAACTTTATTGTACGCAAAGGGACAGCTGGCTTGAACACATTGGTGTTATTCTGATTCACTCTTTCCAGAAGAGTCTTCAGTCCTGTCTGTGAGGTGATACTGATCTAAAAGATAGCGGATATTTTGGCGCCATTCTTCCGGATAAGTGTCATTGAATTTCCAATTTGCAGACTCATAATGGAGGAGAGATGAGGGGACCTCTATTAGTGCCAATCCATTAAGAGAACACATTGTTTGGGTCATGACAAGATAATTTCCACTGTTGATCCACAATCCTTGAGTCACTGGATATGTTGAAAGAAATATAGTGTGATACTCCTTTCGCCAAGTGATAGAACCATCTGGATTAGGGTGACTCCTGTTGTTACGACTTGTCCAGAAAGCAAACTGGAGATCTTCATCTGGATTGCAGGGGGTGCTTCTGAATTTTTGTTGCCAGAATGATATGCTTCCAAAGAGCAGGAGAAATTTCAGGAAGTAATCTTCAGGAGGACGGATCTGACTGAACGCTGCATGTGCCAAGTATACCAAGACGGCTGACTTATTAAAACAGACGCTTATAGTATAGACATCAACTAAATACCATAAGAGAAGATACGCTTCTTTCTTAAAATGAAAGACATTATGGTAAGAGATCTCAAACGGGGTAAGGAAAGGATAGACGGGATGAAAAGGTAGACCTTTTATGGGACACTCATCAAGACCATATTTAAATATACATAGATGTTGAAGGTTTTGACACATTTGAACACAACGAGAAAGAAGGGTTAACTCTAAAAGATAACACTGGAGGTGGACAGGAAAATTCACTGGATGGAAACAGGAAATCATGGGAAAACAACCAGGGACAAAGAAATGTGATTTTGATTTTGAAAACTGGTTGATTTCTTTTTTGAGTCTAGACAAAAAGTCTGGGAGGACATTTGTTTTTCCTTTTATGTGAACAGCATCAAAACTCCAATTGGAAAACCAATTTGCCCATCTGAGTAACTGTGCCTTTGGAAGGTGTTTCTGTTTGAACTTGAGCATGTTGGGAAAGCTCATCATATCAGTCTCAATAAGGAAATGATGACCGATTAGATGAAACTCAAACTTTTCAATACTCTTCTTGATTGCCAGAATTTCTTTGTAAGTGGAGTGGTAATGAAGTTCTGCTGTGGAGAAAGCACCACTCTTGTAACCACAAATTCTGCGCTTTTGTTCTGTATCTTCTTCCAAAAGAACTGCTCCCCAATACAGATCAGAGGCATCTGTCTGAAGTACTCTCTTCCCATTTGAAGGTATGGTTAAAGGTGGAAGGGTTTTGGCTAAGGTTTTGAGGTCTTTGATGGCTTTAGTGCAGTGGGTTGACCAGGGAGGAGGAATTTTCTTTAGTAGAGCTGAGAGAGGGGTACGGTATTGAGCAAGGTTGGGGATGAAATCAGCCATATAGTTAACAATTCCTAGAAATTGCTGAACCTGTTTGACTGTGAGGTTTTCATCTGAAAAGTGGTCAAGCTGGGAGGCTATATGAGGTTGGAGAGTATATTGACCTTTAGAGATATGCATCCCTAAAAAATCAATTTCTGGTTGGGCCAAAAGCATCTTCTTTTCTGAGAGCATAATGCCATGGGTTTGGACAAGGGAATGGAAAGTTTGTAGTAGAACAGCATGGGATTCAATATCTGGGGAGAAGAGTAAGATATCATCAATGTAGACAAGAGCTGTGGATAATATAGGAGCAAATACCCGAATCATGGCCTTTTGAAATAAAGATGGAGCTGTTTTAAGACCAAAGGGCATGACTGTCCACTGAAAGTGGTGATCTGGAATGCAAAATCCAGTTTTGGGACGATCATCGGGATGAATGCCAAGTTGCCAAAAACCTGCTTTCAAATCAAATTTTGAGAAAATCTGAGCTTTAGGCAAGTTTGCAAAAAGAACACTTCTTCGAGGAAGAGGGAACTTATTATCCTGCAAAAAATGATTAAGAGGCTGGTAATTGATAACCAGTCGGAGTTTTCCTCTTATCTGCTCTGTCCTTTTGTTTACATAGAATGCTTCACATGCCCACTGAGAGGTTGTGGGTTCAATCAAACTTTCTGACTGAAGTTGCTGGAGCTCCTGAAGAGCAAGTTGGTAATGTTCTGGGTTCATTCCATGATGTGTGGCTTTGGTGGGGTTAATATCTTCATTTTTCTTGAAAGGAAGGGAAATGAAGAAATCTGGGTTTTTCCAAAGCGGGTTGGAACATTTGGTGAGGAACTGGGAATGGGTTTCAGCACAAGAGGTTTGGATTATGGCTTCTTTTATGGAGGAAAAGGTTTTTATGCTGAAAAGGTTTGGTTGAGTGGTCCAGGGTAACAAATAGTTTTTGTATTTCAATCCTTTTTTGAGCCATGAAACTTTGCTGAGATTTTGGAGGATATCAAAGCCTAACAGTAAATCTTTTCCTGGGAGATCAGAACCATAGACTTGGTGTTTTATGGTGTATCCAGGGAAAAGTTGAATGATAATAGGCTTACTGATTAGAGAGATGACAAAAGTTTCTCCATTGGCTGCTGTAAAGGGTCGGAAACATGACTGCCAGTAGGACCTGGGAAGAATTGCTGGGTTGAGGATGGAGGCTGCTGCACCAGTATCAAAGAAAGCGATAACTGGTATGGGTTTTTCATATTTTCCAAGTAAGATCTGGACCTTGGCTAAAGGTTGAGCTAGCATGATATTTGGAAAACAGAGTGTTTGGATTTCATAGGGGAAGGAATCAGATTCATCAGGGAGATCATCTAGATCATCTGATTCTGAAGAGGAATCATCAAAAGTGAATGCCAGGACGGCATCATCTGTTGCTTCATCTTCGATGGAAAATAGGGACTCAACATCAGCATCTTCGAGATCACCATTAATGAGAGCCAAAGAGTTCATCATCTTGTCTCTAGCTGCTTTGTTGGGACACTGTTTCGCATAGTGCCCTTTCTTTCCACATATGTAGCAGCGATCAGACTTTCGCTGTCCTCTGAACTTTTTCTTCTTAAAGAATTTCCATTTCTTCTTTCGTGAGAACTTGCGAGACTTGAAGGACTTGGGGAACCTGCCAGGAGATTGAAACTTCCATTTCTGAAAGTGTTTAGACTTCCGGTGTGAAGGACGGCAAGTGCACTTCTTGTCTTTACACTTTATGGATAAGTCTGGCCGATCACAAGCTTTGCCAAGAAGTTTTCCTTGTTCTTCAAGAGTTCTGAGGAATTTCTGATGATTGCACAGTTTCTCTAAAGCAATCAAAGAGTGTTGATAAATACCGCCAAGAGAAATTGAGTTCAGCGTTAATCCTTTTGTCTGGAGGAGCCTTGTTGTCTCATTTCCCAATGGTTCAGGAAGGGAATTGAGAAAAGCTTGCTTGAGATTAACATCATCCATTCCGTTGAGAAGATAAAATCTCTGAGACATACGGTCATAGTGAGTCTCAAGATCTTTCCGTTTGAATGAACAGCATCTCATGCTGAGGTATTCTTCTCGAACGAATTCCTTGGTGTTGTTGTGGTCTCCAAGAAACTCAGTATGGAGGACTGAAATAAATTGGTCAAGTGTTGGCAGCTGCTTGAGTTGTAGCTGTCGGTATTCACCGAGAGCTAAGAACCATTGACGGAGACGGCCAAGAAATTTTGCTGTACACTTAGTAATGACATTACTTAGTGTAGCATTTGGAGAAAGCATAGCTGCAGTACACCAGGCATGAATCTCATAGAGTTTATCCAACCATTTTGAGGGGGGAATGGTATCAAAAGAGAAACCTTGGGTATGGATATTGGCATGGGAGAAGGAATCAAAGGTTGGAATTTCTGGAGGTGTTTCAAACTCAGGATCCTCTTCAATGATAGGAGGGTCCTCAACATCCTCTTCTGGGTTTTCAGGGTTCATCATGAAAACATGAGGAGTCGGTATAGAATCAGTAGATTCAATATCTGAATCAGATTCGATGGTTGGTTCGGGAGATGGGGTTTCAGGCATGGTGGCTAGGGTATGTAGCAAGGTGGAGATTGGATTGTTAGAAGGACTAACAACTGGCTGGACCATTAATTGAGGTGCTTTGGAATTTGGGTTAGATGGTGGATCTGTTGGTCTAGAAGAAGTGGAGGTAACCGGTGCTGTAGTAGAGGTGGATGGTGGAGATATGACAACTGGAGGTTGGGTAGGTTTTATCTGGGGCTTTGGGAAAGGAAGTTTTGGTGGAGATGGTCTTTTTGGTGGAGGAAGGAAAGCCGACGGGCTTCCAAAGAGACTGGAGCTTGAATCACCAAATATTGAGGTAGGGTTTAAAGGTAAGGGTTGAGACATTTGAGGATACCCAGAGAAACTTTGTTGGGGATAAGTTGAGAACATATCAAATGGATTTTTCTGTTGAGAATACTGCTGAGCCTGGAGTGAGTGAAGCTGGTTCTTGAGATGCTTCATTTCAGCATCCTTTTGGGAAAAAGCTGCTGAAAATGCTTGGTTGGCATAAGCCATCTGAAGGAGTTCCTGGTGAACATGTTGGATTTTCTGCTGCAAATCTCTGATAAGAAGTTCTAATGTTGACAACTTCTTATGGACAACATTTTCCAAATTTTGCTGAGAGTTAGCAATTCTTTGGAGAATTTGATTTTGTGCTAGAGAATTTGCTGATTGCCAATTTATGGCTGCTTCTGCTGCTGATACTGCTTTAGTACTACCATCAGGGTGAATGGTAGTTGAATCAAGAATCTTATGACGGTGAGTGGTTCTTTCTTGAGGGTTATGATATTCCAATGGAGGAAAATCTGCATCAGTGAAAGATGGGGATGAGGTGAACATGAAACAACCACTGGGTTGAGCTGAAGGGTCATTTTTGGATGGTAACTTTGGAGAAGGTGGAGATTTACAAGGTATAGGAGTTGACTGGGGTGACTGAGGACAAATGGGACAAGGATTGTCAGACTCATCATTGTCATCTAGAAAACTTTCTTCGGAACATTCATCACAGTTACAGGCATCAAAGTAACAATGACCTGTTTCTGGGTGCTTGAAATAGAAGACTGGAAGACCACTAGATTGAAAATATTTAATTGGAGGTTCTGGTTTAGAACCATCAACAAACATGTCAATCCTTGAGGGAAAGATGACTGGATTGGTTGCAGGTGAGGCAGACGTTTCTCTTGGGAAAGAAATTTCTACCGTGCCATCGGGTTTGGTTTCAAAAAGTGGGTTTGAAGATTGGACAGGTATGGGCTGGTGTTGGTTATTCTCAAAAGCTGTAACCCATTTTTCTGGGAGAAGCTTAAGAAGTTCAGATCTGGAAATTTGTCGGGGTACATGAACACACGAAGCTTGGTGAGGTGCGTTGACAGTTAGGAAAAGGGCTTCATCTGTGGAGGAGGGTAAGGACATGTCAAAGGCATGGTTTTGAAGTCGGTAGGCCATTTGGTAGTGAAGGGTTGCAGCATATGTAGTGGAGATTTGGGAGGCACCACCAATTTGGACTTGAACTTTTAGAGCTGAGAGCAGATGAGGATCTGCTAGTGGCATGTTGAAGTTGGGGTAAAAGGTAAGATGACAGTTCCAGCATTTAAAGTGGTTTGGACCGTGGCAATACATGCATGCTGATACTTCATAAACCTAGTATCAACCAGAGCAATTCTGGAAGTAATAGGTAAACCTTTTCTGCCATGGAAAGTAACGGCCAATCTGATTGCTCCAAAGTGAAGATGGGTAAATCCTTGTTGTTGCCAAATGCGAGGCAAGTCAACTGGGATTTCTAGAGGTAAAAGCTGTTCAGCTTCTGTAGCTGCTATGAAGCACTGATCAAACTTAGAGGCTTGGACATACTCTTTTACTGAGGTTGGACGCTTTGTAGAGAAGAGTTGGGTGACTGTCTTTTTTACAGAGGTTTGTGGACGGACAAAAGCATTATATGGGTTGAGGAAAGGAAGATCAGTAAGAGGAACCTTACTGTCGTCAGGAAGATACTCAAACTCATAGAGGTACTCAAGATTAGAAGAAGAAGTAGAATTTCTACTGGTAGATGAACTTGAAGAGACTAGAGAAGATGTGGTAGGGGAATTAGGTGAAAGCCAACGGTTCATTTAAGATAAAGGCTCTGGGTCCTTCACTTCCTCATACAATAAATTTTTTCTTTTAACTGTAAAATCTTCAACTAATTTTGATTAACAAAATTTCTGTATACTAGGGTAGATAAACCGAGACAAACTGCTTTCTCTGAAGCCAAACGTCTCAAGGTACTTTAACCCACTGATACAAGAATTTTTTTCAATCAAAACAGTTAGTGAAGTTTCTGGTGTGGAAGATCCTTAGAAGGCAACCACAGAGCATACGCTTCAATTTCTTTTTTAGAAAAAATTTACCGTAGTATTGAAAAAGAAGTTCCCAGAGGAGGGGGTTTAAGCTAGAATGAAAGACATGGCTTTGATACCAAGTTTTCAGACACACAGTGGGTACAAACACGAAGTAGGATAGGATCACAAAAGAGAGAGAATATTATTAAGAAAAGGACCGGTTTGGAATCGGGGTAAAAGAAAATCTTTTGGTAAGTCCAAGAAGCCAAAATTCTTCTCTAAAAAGGGCAGGAAGAGGAAAAAACCCTCCGCACCCCCTAAGAAGGATGCTGCTTCATGCAAATGCTTCATTTGCAATCAGCTAGGTCACTATGCTAATCGTTGTCCCAAACGAGGAAGCAGTGAACAGGCAAAACTCATCGAAGACTTTGAAGTCTATCCAATCGATGAATATGAACTTGATAGTGATGACACTGTCTACGAGTTCGACCACTGGACAGATGAGGATACTTCATCTAACTACGAAAGTAGTAATGCCAGTTCCGAGGATCTGATGAACAGACTTGAATGTCTGGACATATAAGATACACGGATGATGTCACGGAAACAAACCCCGAAGTACTCACAAGGTACAGGGAGTTTTGTTCTCTACGTGATCCCAGAACACCTGGTCATGCTCATTGGAAGGGTAAAACCGACCTTGAAGTTATGAACTCAGCCAGGAAACGTGTCTGGTATATAAAACTTCAGGATAGGCCTTTGGCCGGTCAAGAAGCTGAAGTACCTTTAGCTTGCCATAGTGTCCAAATGGATATCTTACAAAAGCAGCTAGAGTTAAAGCAATTGGAATTGCAAATATTGCAATTACAACTGGAGAATAAAAAGAAAGTGGAAGATAAACCAATCAAAGAAAAATTGGTTCAACCACCTTCTCCTTCTCTAACAATTGCGCAACCATATCCTTCTGACGATTCTTATGAGGGTGACACCGAAGAATCTGAATCAGATGAAGAATATGAGTCGTATTTCCCTGAGGAAAACGATAACGAATCTGAGGATACTTCAGAATCGGAACCATCACAGTCAGATGACGATTATACGTCTAAATCTGATGATGATGAGGTTGATTTCATAAAAGAAGCTGAACCAGCATTTTCCATAGGAAAAGCTACAGGGGTTCGTTTCTTTGAAACAACTATCCACGCTCAAGGACATAATGACTATACAGTCAGTGCTCTTTACGACACTGGATGTACATTAAATCTTGCTCGTGAGGAAGTATTGCCTCCTGAACTATGGATTCAGGGTCCAGCTAAGTCTTTGACTTATGCAAATTCGGCAACTTCTACCATTGATCGATGGGCACCAAACGTGCAAGTAACTCTTGGAATCCAAGTGTTTACTATCGATTTCTGGCAACACAATTTAATGCGATATGAGATTATCATAGGTAACTCATTTTGGTCTTCCAATGGCCCATTAATTGTGTATGACGATACAATTATCCTTCGCGATAACAATATTGTTCGTCTTAATAAAAAGCCTACGGAATTTATTCCTCAATGGCTAGCATCAGAAGTAAACGCGCTGAAAAGTGGTGAATATCACCCTACAAAAGCCGGAATTCAGGAAACTATCACTCACGTGAGACAGTTACTGAATAAAAACTTCTCGAGTAACCCTTTGGCGATGAGCAACCCTTCTCACCCAAAGTGTAAAATTACTCTCATGCCAAAGGATACCTTGGCAATACGCAATCTTAAAATTCCAATAAGGATAAAACCTTATCCCGCATCACCGGATGGAATACGAGATATGCAAGAACATATCAAAGAGGCCATGGACCTTTCTTTAATAAGAAAGAGTACATCTGAATGGTCATCTCCCGCTTTCATTATGGTTAACCATAGTGAAGAAAAGCGAGGCAAATCAAGAATGGTCATTGATTATACTAAGTTAAACTTATGTATAATTAAAGACAGCTATAGAATCCCTAACAAGGATGAGCTATTCTTGAAGCTTAGAAATACTAAGTATTTCTCCAAGATGGATTGTAAGTCCGGATTCTTCCAAGTAAAAATGGAAGAAGACTGCATTCATTACACTGCCTTCAGTACTCCCATAGGGACCTACGAATGGTTAGTAATGCCAATGGGATTGGCAAATGCCCCAAGCATCTTTCAAAGAAAAATGGACGATGCACTTCAAAACCATATGGATTACTGTATGATATATATTGACGATATTCTTGTTTTTAGCAGAAATGCAGAAGAACACAAGAAGCACCTAATCGCAGTTGCAGAGACATTGCGAAATGAAGGTATCATCATCAGTGAGAAAAAGGCAGAATTCTTCAAAACCAAAATCGAGTTTCTAGGAATAGAAATCGAAGACGGAGAAATAATCCTGCAGCCACACATTCTCACCAAAGTCAGAGACTTTCCAGAACAGATCAGTGACAAGAAGGAACTACAACAATTCCTTGGCATAATCAACTATGCTTCGTCAACTTATCTGCCTTTTATAGCTGAGCTACGGAAACCGTTGCAAAACAAGCTTAAGAAAGGAACACCTTGGTCGTGGAATATCCAAGACACTGAATGCGTCAGACGCATCAAACAAGAGTGCACAAAAATGCCTACTCTCACTCTGCCCAAGAATGGTGACAAGATACTTGTAACCACAGATGCAAGTGATATTGGCTGGGCTGGAGCTCTCCAATTCTACCAACTTTTGGAAGATGGAAACTACAGCAAAACCCTTAAAATTGCCAGATACGCAAATGGTACCTGGAACGACACTGAGCGAAGATGGAACACCTTCGACAAGGAGCTCAGAGCCATCAAAAATGTTTTGAAAAAATTCAGAATATTTTTATGGAATCCATTTATCCTACAAACTGACTCAAAACCAGTTATCGGATTTTTGGAAAAGAAAGAGATTCAAAAAGATCGATCTGACAAACAGATTCGAGATAAGATCTCTATCATGTCATACGAAGATCGTATGACCATTCAACATATCTCTGGTGCAAGAAATTTCATCGCAGATGTGTTAACTCGACAATTAGCTGCATCAAACACGAACACAGCACATTGTAGTGAAGAAGATATTTCTAACTCTGCTCATTGTTCAGTTTCAGCTATTGACTCGGAAATGGAAGGTCCCAACCACGAAAAGGAGATCCTCCAGATGAAACTTCAGCTAGCCCAGCTCGAAGCTGAAAAAATGAAGTTAATGACTCAAGAGGCTAATAAGCCCATAATAAGTCAAGAGGCTAATAAGCCCAAACTTCCCCCTCACAGCTATAAACAAGCTGTGGAAGCAACTGCCAAACTTGTGCCATTAGGCCCGAAGAAAGCAGCCCAACAAGCAGCCTCTCGAAAGGCCCAACCCTCTCAAAAGGGTATATTCATCCATGAGCCCACTGCTATGGAAATCCAAATGCCCGAGCCCACTGGCAAAGGCAAAAGCCCATTGCAGCCCAAAATGAAATTTGACCCAAAAAGCCCAGATATTAGAAAGGCCAAATTTCAGGCTCGTTTATCCAAGAGACCCTTCAACATCTTGGATCACATGAATAGCGAGCACAACCATAGGTTGGCCGTATCAAATCCTCTCTCTCTGGAACCTCAGATTGATGACTCAGGCCCATCCATACAAGCCGGGTTAAAAATCAAAAAATGGAAAAGGTCCAGCAGAAGATCTATCACCAAAGAACAAAATGAGATAATTACTCTCGTGTTCACTCAAACTGGTGATTCTGCTATATGCAGAACTATTGAGGATGAGTTCTTTCGCCTCAATAAAATGACCCAATCAAATGGCATTAACATTCGTGTCAAAAATGCCAGCTCTTTTGAAAAAATTATTTTTAAAGAGGAAATTGATTTGGAAAATTGGGATAAAGAAGCCCCAATAATTTGGGAAAAATTTGGACACCAAATCATCCCAAAATTTTTTGGTCTATATGAAAGATGGAATTTATTCCACAGAAATATAGCCACCAACAATTGGAGCTATTTCCTCGAAACATGTTTTCAAAAAACTAACAAACTTGCTTTCGAAGAAAATGCTATGATCTTTCAAGAAAAGATATACATTACTAAAGAAATCGAGTCTCATATGTTTCTCGAAATTCTTGACTATGGTTTTCTTGGGGGAATCAAAATCCCATTCGAAGGAAAAATCCAAAAAATGATCGAACACTGTTCCAGTAGTGTGAAGGAGTTCATCAACTTTGTGATTAATACCCTAGAACAAAGAGAGATAACACTCTCTGGCTATGGTATACAGGTTATTTCAGCAGCACCACTCTACGTTTTCAACAGATGGCGTACGATACAGGATTTTTACAACAATCCTCCTGCTGTTCATCCAAGTCTCCATTTATTCAAAGAAAGTAATGAATGGATCGACACGATCGAAGATAACTACAAATCCTCTCCAAGTATGGGAATTAATTCTCAAGAAAGAGGAATAGGAATTCAAAAAATTAATGATGAATTGGGCAACCAAAGTCAGCATTATGTTTGGAAAGACGACGAAAGATTCGTTTTCTTTGCACACCAAGAATGGCCAAGAATCAAAATCCACTATCTTTGCTTAGAGGACAAGATTTTTGCAAAGCAGATGTTGCGGACCCCATCTCCACCGAAAGATGCTACTTTTGACTCGGATACTGAGCAAGAAGACATCAACAGTGAAGAAATGGCCGACAATCCAGACTGTGAGCCATGTGAAGAGATTCCCACCACTAACATAATGTAGTGGAGTCACTATTCACCTTTTGACCCATAGGGTCATGCTTTATGCTTTCGGTGTGGCGTGCTTTCCTTTTGAGCTGTAACACTAAGTGGGGGTTCCCACCATGTGAGCCTTAGCTCAGGGCATCTAGGTCCTCTCCTATTTAAGGAGAGCAGGTTTTCTCTTACAGATAATCCGATTTTAGAGCTTTCTCTCTCTCTCTAAAAAAAAAAAAAAAAAAAAAATCAAAGTGTTCTTGTAAGGTATGTGTGAGTAGTCCTCTAGGGGCTCCGATGGGGGCTCTGAAGGCAAGAGCATAGTAGCTCATATCTATGTAAGTCGTTTGTTTTGAATAAATTTCAGGTTTAATAACTACTTTTGTTCTTGTACTACTTGTGTTATGTCTATGAGTTTAAAGGGTTATTGCTAAGGCTTAATTTGGTTTGGCCCCTGTATGATTGTCAGAACAAAAATTTATTTTTGAAACGCCCAAAGATTTTCATGGCAACAAAACACCATATTCTACCAGAAGTCTTTTAAAAATGCCGCCCCTGTTGATAGCACCGCCGCTCTGCCGCCTCCGCTTTAGTCGCCGCGATGGACAGCATAGACGTTTTAGGAACAGGCTTCAGGCAACGCTTTTATGAAAATGGCAAAACTTAAAGACGGGTATTCGAATAAGGTTTTGACCAAAAACCCATAGGGTGCCAGAGTTCTGAGGATCAGTTGTTCTTTTATAAATTTTTGGCAGTATAAGACCATTAACCAAATATTAGCCAAAGCCTTTCAATCTCTCGATAGACCTATACACATAGTATTTTTACAAAAGATTTCTAGTTATTCGAAGTTTATGTCAAAATAAAACTTCCTTTTCATAGTAGAGCTTCTTATTCGCTCCTAGTAAGTCCTTTATGACAAAGAGCCATATCCCATGGAGTACCCCGTTCTTTCATCTATTGCATAAACACCACTTGCATATAGTATCATGCATTTGAAATGAAGATCATTTCAAGAAAATCCCTTAAAATAAGGGAAAACCATGCTCCAAAGGAGCAAATACGGGCCAACCCGACCAGATCCTGCCGGCCAAACGACGGTCAGAAATGGTATCAGATCCTCATCCATAGGTTCGTTTTTGACATTGACTGTGCCTCCATATCTTTTGTTCCAAAGATGTTTGCTTCGCTCGTAAGCGGTATAATCATCTTGGACTAATATGGGTTTCTTCTTATGCCTCCTTTTAGGGTTTTTACCCTTAAAGGTCTGAGCATTAACCTCTTCCTCTGGAAGTGGTGATTCGTCATGATCAATGTTGTTGACCTCGAATCTCTCAGGAAAGTAACCATAGTCTATCGGATATTCCAATATACTGGTTACAAGGCATAGTTCCTCGCAGACGTTTTTTCCATTATCCCAGTCAGTATCCAACTGTGATTTTAATACCTTTAGATTTACATCTAATGGTAATCCAAGTCTGGCTAATTCCTTCTGGTAATTAGTCATATTAGATTGGAAAAATCCATCGTGGAGTGATTTCTCGAAGATACTGATCCTCTGGATCTAGTAGGCTTCTTTAATCTTACATTGAGACCATCTTTGGTATCAATGCTGTATTCAACTTCAGTAGATGTTTCTACTGTGAGGGAAGGTGCCCTTCTTTTGAATACAAAATCTAAGTCATAAGTAAGCTCATCAACCGGTATAGGTTGGGGAATAGCTTCAGGACCAATATTCGATCCTTTGATTATGACTGATTTGCCCCGAGATAAACCATATTGATCTATCCCTGAGTCAGAACGTTTTCTATATGGCTTGCCCATTTGGTTCCAAGACATATAGGTTCTAACTTCAACTGCTAAAGCCTTGGATCCTTCCAATAACTTTACAGTGGGTTTTATATGCAATGCTAGTGCATCTTCGAGATTAGCATCCATTATCGACAACGTATTGTCCAGGAATATCTCGGTGTATGTAGCTCCAGAAAACAAATTGGTAGTGTAGAGACCTATCACTCCTTGTTTTGGATCTGACATACGTTCATCAATGAGGTATATTTGCAGAGGGATGTTAACTCCTGCATTACCCAGCCATTTGACTGTCAGCTGTATTGCTGATACATTGATATAGCCATAGCTAGGACAATCCTTTCGGATTTCATCTTCTATGATTACCGGTATCCGAATATAATCATTTGAAGTGTAGTCCTTGATGTTTATTTTAAACATCCGAATGGCTTTATCTTTCTTTGCCCGATTTACTTCATATAGCGCCGCCTCAGGGATCTGACATGCTTTGAAGTTGCTAGCATCATCTACCTCTTGGTAGGTGAGCTTGCCATAAACCTGGTATCCAGGCTTGGGCTTTTCTCTTACCAAAAGTCTTTGGAATTTTCCCAATAGACTCATTTTCTTTGGTAAGGAACATCCATCCAAGCATATGCCTTGGGCTTCCTCAGGGTAGCACCAAATTCTGGCAATAGAGGCTTGTTACCACCTGAGGTTCCTATGGAACCTACGGCTTTCTTTACTTCATCAAGATCTTTCTCCACATGGGATAGATCGAGATGTTTCATACCGTCTTCGATTTGCTTGACCATAGGTCCAGTATCAAATCGGGGATTGGTGGTTTTATTTTTCAAATCATCTACAATATCAACAAGAGTATTGATGGAGATATTACTATCATTCAATACTTTTACTGCGGTAGTTATCTGGTTTCCAGATTGCTCCATAGCAGTTAATGCTTTGTTGATTGTAGTAGTGGTTTGAGTTACGTCAACTTGTTTGAAATTGACAAACTCTTGTTTCAGAGTGCTTATCTCATCAAGGATTTCCTTGAGAATTTCTCTGTTTTTATCCACTTCGCAGAAGGTATATGTTATCAAAAACTGATTAGATCGTATCAATCTTTCAGTTCTTAATGTACTTTCTTTTGCGCTTGATTTGACCAAGGTATCATCTGCTATACTTATGGCAAAGTTTTGATCTCCTGTTCCGTGATAATCGGACAGTAGTTCTTTTGCCTTAAGTGCATAGAGTTTTGCATTAGCATCCATGGTAGCCATATCTTGGCTCCTGTAGGAATTATCGCTATTGCTCATCTAAGCCAGATTTTAACCTTTTCAAGGACTCCAGTGGTAGCGGCTAAGGTATCCTTAACCTCTTTAACCAAAGGTAAGAGTTCTCCGTTAATCCTCAGGATTTCTTTAGAGTTCTCTTCTGTCCTTAACTCTGTGGGTTTTGGGTTATCCGGATCAAATTTGATCTCTGAGATAGCCTCCCTTAGAGTATAGTGAAGTTTATGAAGCTCGAGGCTTACTTCACCCATATGGTCTTGGTTTGCTTTAAGCATAGAAGCCTGAATCAGTCCAGGGTTCATAGCTTTGACCATTGTTACCATATCTTTGATTTGGACTGAAGTTTGACGTTGAATCATTTCAAGGTCTTTAACTCTGTCGCAAAGATTGGCAATAGCGTCATTGCTCGTACTATCGCTAGTAGAGCTACCTGGGGTATTGGGAAGTCTGTCCCTTAACCTTTCCAAGACGTTATACATCTTTTCATTCCAGGCTTCAAAGTCGCTAGCTTTGATTGATCTAGACTTGAGATCATTAATCTTCTTTTTGAGCTTTTCATAGCTTCCTATGGAAGTTTGATTGATGCTTAGCATCTGCTCTGAAGATTTGTCTACAGCAGCACTAAATCCAATAATCAAGAGATCCACAATGACGTTAGTCATACGGATTATATCCTGATTAGAGAAAGTTGTACTGTGCAACTTGTGAGGATGTATGCATCCTTCAGAAGCTATAGGGCAGTAGTTAACTGTCCACCAAGAATTTTGATCTTGGTTTGGAGCTTCCACTAGGCGTCTTAGGCCTTGCAAGATTTCTCCAATCATGATCAATATTCAATCAAGATGTGGAAAGAGAAATTGCTTGAAGTCCCTTGCCCAATTGACATTATTAACATCAATAGTAGGTCTCCTACTATTGCCTATACCACCATTTCTGATGGATAGCTTGTTAAGCATGTCTTGCACTATTCGATCGAGTGTGAGATTTGCACATCCCGCGATAGGCATTTCATCAAGATGATATTCATCTTGGTTTATCTCATTGTGTTCCACGTTTCTTTTATAGACCAGTTCATGATCTATGAGGAACTTGAGATATTTGCTGTACTGTTCGTCGCATAAGCGGTATACAGTTTTAGCGTCTTCATCGGCGTCTTCAAACCATTGGGTTGCTGGATTTATCCTGTGCTTGATAAGATTCATAGCAAACTGAGCAACACCAATATAATGTAAAGCTCTTTTTCCTTCGTCATTAGGAAAATAAAGAGTATTATTTGTTTGAACAGCCCAAGGAGGATTTAGCCATGTTTTGGCGTAAGCCCTATAAAAGGCATGATCATTTTCATGTCCATGCAAAGCCCAGTGAGTAGTTAGCTCCTTGGCCTCTTGCAGCATAGCTGCTCGCATGTGGTCTGCCATTTGTTTTATTTTAAAACAAAAATTCTCCTTGTTGTAGAAACAGTGCAATGTCTTGAAACAAGACGAGGTGTTCCCAAGGGTTTCTTGGCAAATTTTACAAAGATCGACATAACCGATGCCATAGGCAAAAGGGTATGTTAATATTTGTACTTTTGCTAATTTTTAGCAAAATGGAGTAAGTATGGCATTTACGACCTTTTGAAGGAAATAAATAAATACTTACAGGTCTAAACCATATTGGTTTAGTGTAGATTCCGATCTTCTTTTTGCAGAATAACCGGCTCTGATACCATTTCTGACCGTCGTTTGGCCGGCAGGATCTGGTCGGGTTGGCCCGTATTTGCTCCTTTGGAGCATGGTTTTCCCTTATTTTAAGGGATTTTCTTGAAATGATCTTCATTTCAAATGCATGATACTATATGCAAGTGGTGTTTATGCAATAGATGAAAGAACGGGGTACTCCATGGGATATGGCTCTTTGTCATAAAGGACTTACTAGGAGCGAATAAGAAGCTCTACTATGAAAAGGAAGTTTTATTTTGACATAAACTTCGAATAACTAGAAATCTTTTGTAAAAATACTATGTGTATAGGTCTATCGAGAGATTGAAAGGCTTTGGCTAATATTTGGTTAATGGTCTTATACTGCCAAAAATTTATAAAAGAACAACTGACCCTCAGAACTCTGGCACCCTATGGGTTTTTGGTCAAAACCTTATTCGAATACCTGTCTTTAAGTTTTGCCATTTTCATAAAAGCGTTGCCTGAAGCCTGTTCCTAAAACGTCTATGCTGTCCATCGCGGCGACTAAAGCGGAGGCGGCAGAGCGGCGGTGCTATCAACAGGGGCGGCATTTTTAAAAGACTTCTGGTAGAATATGGTGTTTTGTTGCCATGAAAATCTTTGGGCGTTTCAAAAATAAATTTTTGTTCTGACAATCATACAGGGGCCAAACCAAATTAAGCCTTAGCAATAACCCTTTAAACTCATAGACATAACACAAGTAGTACAAGAACAAAAGTAGTTATTAAACCTGAAATTTATTCAAAACAAACGACTTACATAGATATGAGCTACTATGCTCTTGCCTTCAGAGCCCCCATCGGAGCCCCTAGAGGACTACTCACACATACCTTACAAGAACACTTTGATTTTTTTTTTTTTTTTTTTTTTTTTTTTAGAGAGAGAGAGAAAGCTCTAAAATCGGATTATCTGTAAGAGAAAACCTGCTCTCCTTAAATAGGAGAGGACCTAGATGCCCTGAGCTAAGGCTCACATGGTGGGAACCCCCACTTAGTGTTACAGCTCAAAAGGAAAGCACGCCACACCGAAAGCATAAAGCATGACCCTATGGGTCAAAAGGTGAATAGTGACTCCACTACATTATGTTAGTGGTGGGAATCTCTTCACATGGCTCACAGTCTGGATTGTCGGCCATTTCTTCACTGTTGATGTCTTCTTGCTCAGTATCCGAGTCAAAAGTAGCATCTTTCGGTGGAGATGGGGTCCGCAACATCTGCTTTGCAAAAATCTTGTCCTCTAAGCAAAGATAGTGGATTTTGATTCTTGGCCATTCTTGGTGTGCAAAGAAAACGAATCTTTCGTCGTCTTTCCAAACATAATGCTGACTTTGGTTGCCCAATTCATCATTAATTTTTTGAATTCCTATTCCTCTTTCTTGAGAATTAATTCCCATACTTGGAGAGGATTTGTAGTTATCTTCGATCGTGTCGATCCATTCATTACTTTCTTTGAATAAATGGAGACTTGGATGAACAGCAGGAGGATTGTTGTAAAAATCCTGTATCGTACGCCATCTGTTGAAAACGTAGAGTGGTGCTGCTGAAATAACCTGTATACCATAGCCAGAGAGTGTTATCTCTCTTTGTTCTAGGGTATTAATCACAAAGTTGATGAACTCCTTCACACTACTGGAACAGTGTTCGATCATTTTTTGGATTTTTCCTTCGAATGGGATTTTGATTCCCCCA
This sequence comes from Rhododendron vialii, assembly GCF_030253575.1. Classification (NCBI taxonomy): domain Eukaryota; kingdom Viridiplantae; phylum Streptophyta; class Magnoliopsida; order Ericales; family Ericaceae; genus Rhododendron; species Rhododendron vialii. The sequence goes on from NC_080569.1 coordinate 14,128,838, forward strand.
AGAAAACCATAGTCAAGAATTTCGAGAAACATATGAGACTCGATTTCTTTAGTAATGTATATCTTTTCTTGAAAGATCATAGCATTTTCTTCGAAAGCAAGTTTGTTAGTTTTTTGAAAACATGTTTCGAGGAAATAGCTCCAATTGTTGGTGGCTATATTTCTGTGGAATAAATTCCATCTTTCATATAGACCAAAAAATTTTGGGATGATTTGGTGTCCAAATTTTTCCCAAATTATTGGGGCTTCTTTATCCCAATTTTCCAAATCAATTTCCTCTTTAAAAATAATTTTTTCAAAAGAGCTGGCATTTTTGACACGAATGTTAATGCCATTTGATTGGGTCATTTTATTGAGGCGAAAGAACTCATCCTCAATAGTTCTGCATATAGCAGAATCACCAGTTTGAGTGAACACGAGAGTAATTATCTCATTTTGTTCTTTGGTGATAGATCTTCTGCTGGACCTTTTCCATTTTTTGATTTTTAACCCGGCTTGTATGGATGGGCCTGAGTCATCAATCTGAGGTTCCAGAGAGAGAGGATTTGATACGGCCAACCTATGGTTGTGCTCGCTATTCATGTGATCCAAGATGTTGAAGGGTCTCTTGGATAAACGAGCCTGAAATTTGGCCTTTCTAATATCTGGGCTTTTTGGGTCAAATTTCATTTTGGGCTGCAATGGGCTTTTGCCTTTGCCAGTGGGCTCGGGCATTTGGATTTCCATAGCAGTGGGCTCATGGATGAATATACCCTTTTGAGAGGGTTGGGCCTTTCGAGAGGCTGCTTGTTGGGCTGCTTTCTTCGGGCCTAATGGCACAAGTTTGGCAGTTGCTTCCACAGCTTGTTTATAGCTGTGAGGGGGAAGTTTGGGCTTATTAGCCTCTTGACTTATTATGGGCTTATTAGCCTCTTGAGTCATTAACTTCATTTTTTCAGCTTCGAGCTGGGCTAGCTGAAGTTTCATCTGGAGGATCTCCTTTTCGTGGTTGGGACCTTCCATTTCCGAGTCAATAGCTGAAACTGAACAATGAGCAGAGTTAGAAATATCTTCTTCACTACAATGTGCTGTGTTCGTGTTTGATGCAGCTAATTGTCGAGTTAACACATCTGCGATGAAATTTCTTGCACCAGAGATATGTTGAATGGTCATACGATCTTCGTATGACATGATAGAGATCTTATCTCGAATCTGTTTGTCAGATCGATCTTTTTGAATCTCTTTCTTTTCCAAAAATCCGATAACTGGTTTTGAGTCAGTTTGTAGGATAAATGGATTCCATAAAAATATTCTGAATTTTTTCAAAACATTTTTGATGGCTCTGAGCTCCTTGTCGAAGGTGTTCCATCTTCGCTCAGTGTCGTTCCAGGTACCATTTGCGTATCTGGCAATTTTAAGGGTTTTGCTGTAGTTTCCATCTTCCAAAAGTTGGTAGAATTGGAGAGCTCCAGCCCAGCCAATATCACTTGCATCTGTGGTTACAAGTATCTTGTCACCATTCTTGGGCAGAGTGAGAGTAGGCATTTTTGTGCACTCTTGTTTGATGCGTCTGACGCATTCAGTGTCTTGGATATTCCACGACCAAGGTGTTCCTTTCTTAAGCTTGTTTTGCAACGGTTTCCGTAGCTCAGCTATAAAAGGCAGATAAGTTGACGAAGCATAGTTGATTATGCCAAGGAATTGTTGTAGTTCCTTCTTGTCACTGATCTGTTCTGGAAAGTCTCTGACTTTGGTGAGAATGTGTGGCTGCAGGATTATTTCTCCGTCTTCGATTTCTATTCCTAGAAACTCGATTTTGGTTTTGAAGAATTCTGCCTTTTTCTCACTGATGATGATACCTTCATTTCGCAATGTCTCTGCAACTGCGATTAGGTGCTTCTTGTGTTCTTCTGCATTTCTGCTAAAAACAAGAATATCGTCAATATATATCATACAGTAATCCATATGGTTTTGAAGTGCATCGTCCATTTTTCTTTGAAAGATGCTTGGGGCATTTGCCAATCCCATTGGCATTACTAACCATTCGTAGGTCCCTATGGGAGTACTGAAGGCAGTGTAATGAATGCAGTCTTCTTCCATTTTTACTTGGAAGAATCCGGACTTACAATCCATCTTGGAGAAATACTTAGTATTTCTAAGCTTCAAGAATAGCTCATCCTTGTTAGGGATTCTATAGCTGTCTTTAATTATACATAAGTTTAACTTAGTATAATCAATGACCATTCTTGATTTGCCTCGCTTTTCTTCACTATGGTTAACCATAATGAAAGCGGGAGATGACCATTCAGATGTACTCTTTCTTATTAAAGAAAGGTCCATGGCCTCTTTGATATGTTCTTGCATATCTCGTATTCCATCCGGTGATGCGGGATAAGGTTTTATCCTTATTGGAATTTTAAGATTGCGTATTGCCAAGGTATCCTTTGGCATGAGAGTAATTTTACACTTTGGGTGAGAAGGGTTGCTCATCGCCAAAGGGTTACTCGAGAAGTTTTTATTCAGTAACTGTCTCACGTGAGTGATAGTTTCCTGAATTCCGGCTTTTGTAGGGTGATATTCACCACTTTTCAGCGCGTTTACTTCTGATGCTAGCCATTGAGGAATAAATTCCGTAGGCTTTTTATTAAGACGAACAATATTGTTATCGCGAAGGATAATTGTATCGTCATACACAATTAATGGGCCATTGGAAGACCAAAATGAGTTACCTATGATAATCTCATATCGCATTAAATTGTGTATGACGATACAATTATCCTTCGCGATAACAATATTGTTCGTCTTAATAAAAAGCCTACGGAATTTATTCCTCAATGGCTAGCATCAGAAGTAAACGCGCTGAAAAGTGGTGAATATCACCCTACAAAAGCCGGAATTCAGGAAACTATCACTCACGTGAGACAGTTACTGAATAAAAACTTCTCGAGTAACCCTTTGGCGATGAGCAACCCTTCTGGTAATTAGTCATATTAGATTGGAAAAATCCATCGTGGAGTGATTTCTCGAAGATACTGATCCTCTGGATCTAGTAGGCTTCTTTAATCTTACATTGAGACCATCTTTGGTATCAATGCTGTATTCAACTTCAGTAGATGTTTCTACTGTGAGGGAAGGTGCCCTTCTTTTGAATACAAAATCTAAGTCATAAGTAAGCTCATCAACCGGTATAGGTTGGGGAATAGCTTCAGGACCAATATTCGATCCTTTGATTATGACTGATTTGCCCCGAGATAAACCATATTGATCTATCCCTGAGTCAGAACGTTTTCTATATGGCTTGCCCATTTGGTTCCAAGACATATAGGTTCTAACTTCAACTGCTAAAGCCTTGGATCCTTCCAATAACTTTACAGTGGGTTTTATATGCAATGCTAGTGCATCTTCGAGATTAGCATCCATTATCGACAACGTATTGTCCAGGAATATCTCGGTGTATGTAGCTCCAGAAAACAAATTGGTAGTGTAGAGACCTATCACTCCTTGTTTTGGATCTGACATACGTTCATCAATGAGGTATATTTGCAGAGGGATGTTAACTCCTGCATTACCCAGCCATTTGACTGTCAGCTGTATTGCTGATACATTGATATAGCCATAGCTAGGACAATCCTTTCGGATTTCATCTTCTATGATTACCGGTATCCGAATATAATCATTTGAAGTGTAGTCCTTGATGTTTATTTTAAACATCCGAATGGCTTTATCTTTCTTTGCCCGATTTACTTCATATAGCGCCGCCTCAGGGATCTGACACGCTTTGAAGTTGCTAGCATCATCTACCTCTTGGTAGGTGAGCTTGCCATAAACCTGGTATCCAGGCTTGGGCTTTTCTCTTACCAAAAGTCTTTGGAATTTTCGCAATAGACTCATTTTCTTTGGTAAGGAACATCCATCCAAGCATATGCCTTGGGCTTCCTCAGGGTAGCACCAAATTCTGGCAATAGAGGCTTGTTACCACCTGAGGTTCCTATGGAACCTACGGCTTTCTTTACTTCATCAAGATCTTTCTCCACATGGGATAGATCGAGATGTTTCATACCGTCTTCGATTTGCTTGACCATAGGTCCAGTATCAAATCGGGGATTGGTGGTTTTATTTTTCAAATCATCTACAATATCAACAAGAGTATTGATGGAGATATTACTATCATTCAATACTTTTACTGCGGTAGTTATCTGGTTTCCAGATTGCTCCATAGCAGTTAATGCTTTGTTGATTGTAGTAGTGGTTTGAGTTACGTCAACTTGTTTGAAATTGACAAACTCTTGTTTCAGAGTGCTTATCTCATCAAGGATTTCCTTGAGAATTTCTCTGTTTTTATCCACTTCGCAGAAGGTATATGTTATCAAAAACTGATTAGATCGTATCAATCTTTCAGTTCTTAATGTACTTTCTTTTGCGCTTGATTTGACCAAGGTATCATCTGCTATACTTATGGCAAAGTTTTGATCTCCTGTTCCGTGATAATCGGACAGTAGTTCTTTTGCCTTAAGTGCATAGAGTTTTGCATTAGCATCCATGGTAGCCATATCTTGGCTCCTGTAGGAATTATCGCTATTGCTCATCTAAGCCAGATTTTAACCTTTTCAAGGACTCCAGTGGTAGCGGCTAAGGTATCCTTAACCTCTTTAACCAAAGGTAAGAGTTCTCCGTTAATCCTCAGGATTTCTTTAGAGTTCTCTTCTGTCCTTAACTCTGTGGGTTTTGGGTTATCCGGATCAAATTTGATCTCTGAGATAGATTTCTGTCCCTGGTTGTTTTCCCATGATTTCCTGTTTCCATCCAGTGAATTTTCCTGTCCACCTCCAGTGTTATCTTTTAGAGTTAACCCTTCTTTCTCGTTGTGTTCAAATGTGTCAAAACCTTCAACATCTATGTATATTTAAATATGGTCTTGATGAGTGTCCCATAAAAGGTCTACCTTTTCATCCCGTCTATCCTTTCCTTACCCCGTTTGAGATCTCTTACCATAATGTCTTTCATTTTAAGAAAGAAGCGTATCTTCTCTTATGGTATTTAGTTGATGTCTATACTATAAGCGTCTGTTTTAATAAGTCAGCCGTCTTGGTATACTTGGCACATGCAGCGTTCAGTCAGATCCGTCCTCCTGAAGATTACTTCCTGAAATTTCTCCTGCTCTTTGGAAGCATATCATTCTGGCAACAAAAATTCAGAAGCACCCCCTGCAATCCAGATGAAGATCTCCAGTTTGCTTTCTGGACAAGTCGTAACAACAGGAGTCACCCTAATCCAGATGGTTCTATCACTTGGCGAAAGGAGTATCACACTATATTTCTTTCAACATATCCAGTGACTCAAGGATTGTGGATCAACAGTGGAAATTATCTTGTCATGACCCAAACAATGTGTTCTCTTAATGGATTGGCACTAATAGAGGTCCCCTCATCTCTCCTCCATTATGAGTCTGCAAATTGGAAATTCAATGACACTTATCCGGAAGAATGGCGCCAAAATATCCGCTATCTTTTAGATCAGTATCACCTCACAGACAGGACTGAAGACTCTTCTGGAAAGAGTGAATCAGAATAACACCAATGTGTTCAAGCCAGCTGTCCCTTTGCGTACAATAAAGTTTCAGCCTTTTTCGGCAAGGGTGAAATTATTAGTGTTTACTATACAGATGTTTGTATTTATGTTTACTTGTCAATGGTGTAATAGTGTAATCTTACTTTATTGTCCGTAAGTCCTCAGCAGGTTGTATTTTTGCTGTAGGCTTTTTAGGCTTAGCTTTATAGGTTTTTACTTTCCTGGCTTAAATAGTATTTGTCAACTATGTTGTAATACTGTATGCTGATGCACGTAGTGATGTAAGTAGATGTCTTGGCTGCCTATAAATAGCCAGGCCTCTCTCCGTTGTAAACCAAGTTAGTCACATGATAGTGCAAGTTAATAATATTCTCTCTCTTTTGTGATCCTATCCTACTTCGTGTTTGTACCCACTGTGTGTCTGAAAACTTGGTATCAAAGCCTAACAGTAAATCTTTTCCTGGGAGATCAGAACCATAGACTTGGTGTTTTATGGTGTATCCAGGGAAAAGTTGAATGATAATAGGCTTACTGATTAGAGAGATGACAAAAGTTTCTCCATTGGCTGCTGTAAAGGGTCGGAAACATGACTGCCAGTAGGACCTGGGAAGAATTGCTGGGTTGAGGATGGAGGCTGCTGAAGCTGGTTCTTGAGATGCTTCATTTCAGCATCCTTTTGGGAAAAAGCTGCTGAAAATGCTTGGTTGGCATAAGCCATCTGAAGGAGTTCCTGGTGAACATGTTGGATTTTCTGCTGCAAATCTCTGATAAGAAGTTCTAATGTTGACAACTTCTTATGGACAACATTTTCCAAATTTTGCTGAGAGTTAGCAATTCTTTGGAGAATTTGATTTTGTGCTAGAGAATTTGCTGATTGCCAATTTATGGCTGCTTCTGCTGCTGATACTGCTTTAGTAATACCATCAGGGTGAATGGTAGTTGAATCAAGAATCTTATGACGGTGAGTGGTTCTTTCTTGAGGGTTATGATATTCCAATGGAGGAAAATCTGCATCAGTGAAAGATGGGGATGAGGTGAACATGAAACAACCACTGGGTTGAGCTGAAGGGTCATTTTTGGATGGTAACTTTGGAGAAGGTGGAGATTTACAAGGTATAGGAGTTGACTGGGGTGACTGAGGACAAATGGGACAAGGATTGTCAGACTCATCATCGTCATCTAGAAAACTTTCTTCGGAACATTCATCACAGTTACAGGCATCAAAGTAACAATGACCTGTTTCTGGGTGCTTGAAATAGAAGACTGGAAGACCACTAGATTGAAAATATTTAATTGGAGGTTCTGGTTTAGAACCATCAACAAACATGTCAATCCTTGAGGGAAAGATGACTGGATGGGTTGCAGGTGAGGCAGACGTTTCTCTTGGGAAAGAAATTTCTACCGTGCCATCGGGTTTGGTTTCAAAAAGTGGGTTTGAAGATTGGACAGGTATGGGCTGGTGTTGGTTATTCTCAAAAGCTGTAACCCATTTTTCTGGAAGTAATCTTCAGGAGGACGCATATCATTTGCACCAAAGGATTTAAGATATTTCAGTTTTAATTGGCGGTGGCGGGGGCGGGGGCGGGGGCGGGGGCGAACTGGGAATTGGTGCCTGCTTGCTTGCTAACCTTACCTATTTTATGCTCAACTTTTCAAAATAGACAACAATTATGGGACATCTCAAATTGGAAAGAAGGACAACCAAAATGGGACGAACAATGTAACTTCAGTTCCTTAAAGTTTGGTTCACAAAGGAAGACCATTTACTGAAAATTGTGCTTTGTTAATGACTTGTATACAATACAAACAATGAGTTCTTACACAAAATGAAACTTGGTTTGGGAAGATTTTGAATAATGTTTGTGGATTTCCCGTAATCCTTGTGCATTGTTCAAATAAAAGAATGCTTCTGTAGGTCAAACCAAATTTGGTAAACTAGATATTCTGCGATATAGGGACGTATCATTTAGCATAGAATAGTGGAACCAGACCAAGCCAAAACAAACTTCGGTTCCAACCAGCGCAGTAGCCTCAGAGCTGCTATATGGATTTCTTTTCCAAACTAATTTGAGTTTACGATCAACAGCTTTCCTAAGCATTTAAAAAAATCTCATCTTTCAGTCAATGGTAAATGTCAAAATAAGCGTCAAAGGGACGATTCATTAAGGAGTTTGATTTGTTAATCAAGCCTTCTATAGATTTCCATAGATTGCCAGAGATGTACCCACATGGTACTTGTAAACATCAAAGCTAAAAAATACTGACACATGTACCAGGTAGTTAATGGGTAGGAGATCCAACTAAGCAAACACAAACCAAGTCCGACAGAATTTCAACTCCCCCTTATTTAAGAATCTTTAGGTTACGAAATGTTGCATGGTTATTTCGTGGCATAGATATTTAAAGGAAGGGGGAAAAAAAACTTGTAGCACATTGCAGAATTGTCCACGATAAACGTAGATGGTTTTCTTGTCAATGAGGTCTTGAATCGCCTCCTTCAATGCAACTGAGCAGTTATGTGGCCAGAGGCAGAACTAGATGATAATCACTGCCTTCATAATGTTAGAATGTGAAGACGATCAATTTTTGTGACCTTGATCCGGACCACCGTCAGACTGGTCCGGACCACCGCAAACAGAATTCAGTTTTAAGCTGCTGGAATTTTGGTCCGGACCAGCAGGACCCAAGAAACGTTTTTTTTAGGGTTTTTTGGTGTGCTAACTTGCTTGGACTATAAAAGCAAAGTTAGGGTTGCCTCCCATTGTATTGTTGTTCATCTTCTCATCATAGTGAAACCCCCCAACACCCCGTGGAGTACGATTAGGCAAATTGCTTAAGTCGGAACCATGTATATCGCGTGTCTTGTTCTTTCGATTGCTTATTTATTTTTCGCTTGCGTGTGTTCTCTTGCCCTAGCAACTGGTATCAGCGCGCCCAGGTTGAGTGGGAGCATCGATGGCAGGAGAAGAAGGAAAAGTAAATGGAATCGAAAAGTTCGATGGTTCTGGATATTGGAAGATGCAGATAGAGGATTATCTATATGGAAAAAGCTTGAACGCACTGTTGGAAGGGAAGAAACCGGAAGGGATGAAAGATGAAGACCGGAAAACCCTAGACAGGAGAGTCTTGGGGATTATTCGTTTAACGTTGACAAAATCGGTGGCCTACAACGTCGCGAAGGAGAAGACAGTTGCAGATATGATGGCGGTCTTGTCAAGTATGTATGAGAAACCCTCTGCGAACAATAAGGTACATCTCATGAAGAAGCTATTTAATCTTAAGATGTCGGAAGGCACTGCAGTTGCCAACCATCTTAATGAGTTTAATACCATTACGAATCAATTGTCTGTTGTTTCAATTGAGTTTGATGATAAGATACGGGCCTTGATTGTTTTGGCTTCGTTACCCAATAGCTGGGAGGGTATGAGAATGGCTATTAGTAACTCTGTTGGCAAGGAGAAACTCAAATACGATGACATTCGAGATTTAATCTTCAGTGAAGAGGTTCGTAGGAGAGATACAGGAGAATCCTATTCGTCTAGTTCGGGTTCTGCTTTGAATACCTAGACTAGGGGTAGGAGCCAGAATAGAGGTTCTAACAGAGGTAGGTCGAGGTCAAGAAAAGGAAGGAGTGGGTCAAGGACCCCTCAACATGAGGTTCAATGTTGGAACCTATGTTGCTTGGACTCGGGTACGGGAATCGGGTGCAGGTACATATCCAAGGGTCGGACACCTCAAAGCTGAAAATAGAGGATTCGGGGATATGTATCCGAATTTGGACACGGGCGCGGGGATTCGCTGAATAGTTATATATAAATAAAAATATTTATATTATTCATATAAATATATGAAAATTATCTCATAAAAATATTATTTTCTTTGCACAAAATTAATTATTAAAATTATAGTAAATATTTTTATGTTTTTTATATAATTGTTTCGTTAATAATTTGAGGGGGTTAACTGTTATGTTAATAAACAATAAGGGTCTTAGTGTAGTTTATATATACAAACATATATCATGTACATAAGTACATGTCGGTCAAAATCTCCAAAAGCAGATCAGATTCAAAACACTCTCTCTCTCTCTCTCTCTCTCTCTCTCTCTCCCCTACGCAGCAAGAGGAGGTTCGATGACGATCTGCTGCTCCTCCTCCGACGGCGGCTTTCACACATCGATCTCCGCCGACGATGATTCTTCCTCCGAAGGCGACTATCTACTCGACGACGACAACGGTGAAACAATCTGCTCCGACGACGACGATGATGTTCGTCCACGTCTCTTTCAATGATCTTCGACGACGAAACAAGCTAGTAAGCTACGCCTCTTACTTCTTCTTCTCCTCCTCCCTTGTCTTCTTGTTCTTCTTCTTCTCTGGAACGTATCCGATTGTTTTCCAATGAATCCCGTACGGATCCCACACCCGCACCCGCACCGTGTCGTGTCGACACGGGTACTTTGCCCAAAGTGGCGAGTCCGCGTAACATAGGTTGGAACTGTAACAAGATGGGCCACTAAAGGAGAAACTGTAGGGAGCCGAAAAAGTAAAATAACGATTCTGCTAATGTTGTTGCTACTGAAAATCAGGATGCTTTGCTTCTTTCAGTTGACAGTCCGATAGACTCTTGGGTGTTGGACTCAGGAGCTTCGTTTCATACCACTGCACACCGAGAAATTATCGAGAACTATGTTGCTGGTAATTTTGGGAAGGTGTATTTGGCTAATGGTGAAGCGTTGGAGATTGTGGGTATGGGAAATGTTCGAATCAGACTGCCGAATAGGTCTTCATGGTCACTACAGAAAGTCAGACATGTTCCAAATTTGATGAGAAATTTGATTGCTGTGGGACAGCTAGATACAGAGGGTCATTCAATCTCATTCTTCAATGATCAGTGGAAGATTACAAAAGGAGCATTGGTTATGGCTCGTGGGGTCAAGACAAGAACGTTGTACATGACGCAGAGCACAAGGGATATAGTTGCAGTTGCTACTGCAAGTTGTGATGCAAACCTTTGGCATCAAAGATTGGGTCACATGAGTGAAAAGGGCATGAAGGTACTTCTTTCCAAGGGTAAACTTCCAGGGTTGAAGTCAGTTCAGTTTGACTTGTGCGAGGGTTGTGTTTTTGGGAAGCAGAAGAAGATTAGCTTTCTGAAAAACAGCAGGACTCCAAGGTCAAGGAAGTTGGAGTGGGTCCACACAAATTTGTGGGGTCCCGCTCCTGTTGAATCGCTTGGTAGGTCAAGATACTACATGAGTTTCGTTGATGAATCAAGCAGGAAGGTATGGGATTATTTTTTGAGAAATAAATCTGACGCCTTTGAAACTTTTAAGAAGTGGAGAGCTTTGGTAGAGAATGAAGCAGCCCTAAGACTGAAATGTCTAAGGTCAGATAATGGAGGTGAGTATGAGGACAAAAAGTTCAAGGAATATTGCACTGTTAACGGGATTAGGATGGAGAAGACCATTCCGGGGACACCATAGCAGAATGGTGTGGCCGAGCACATGAACAGGACCCTGAATGAGCGAGCAAGATGCATGAGGCTGCATACTGGGTTGCCAGAAACTTTTTGGGTTGATGCAGTGAGCACTGCGGCTTACCTAATAAATCGAGGACCATCAGTTCCTTTGAATTTCCAATTGCCCGAGGAGGTTTGGAGCGGAAAGGAGGTAAACTTTTCGTTTCTTAAAGTTTTTGGCTGTGTTTCATATGTTCATATTGATTCTAATGCTCGTAATAAATTGGAAGCTAAGTCTAATAAATGTTTTTTTATTGGCTATGGCGATGAGGAATTCAGCTATCGATTTTGGGATGCGCAAAATCAAAAGATTGTAAGAAGCCGGAATGTGATATTCAATGAGCAGGTTATGTACAAGGATCGTAATAGGACAGAACAGGTTGATTCTGTGCCAGAGGTTGAGAAAAAGGATGTGGTCGCTTTGGATGAGCTATTTGAGGGTTTTGTGCCAGACAGCAGCCAGGAAGATGAAGAAATTGTTATTCCACAAGGGAGACAGAGTACGCCAACTAGCACTGTCAGAAGGTTGTCTTCCAAGGTTAGCAAACCACCACAGCGTTTTTCACCGTCTTTGTACTACATATTGCTCACTGATGCTGGTGAACCAGAGTATTATGACGAGGCTTTGCAGAATGAGAGTTCAATCAAGTGGGAGTTGGCCATGAAAGATGAGATGAACTCTTTGTTGACGAACCGGACGTGGGAGTTGACAGAATTGCCAGCCGGTAAGAAAGCTCTTAATAATAAGTGGGTTTACAGATTGAAGGAAGAGCACAATGGTAGCAAGCACTACAAGGCTCAACTAGCAGTCAAAGGCTTTCAGCAGAAGGAAAGGATTGATTACACTGATATTTTTTCTCCAGTTGTGAAGTTGACGACAATACGGTTGGTATTGGGGATTGTGGTTGCTGAGGATTTGCATTTGGAGCAGTTGGATGTGAAGATTGCGTTTCTCCATGGGGATTTGGAGGAGGACATCTACATGCATCAGCCACAAGGCTTCGCAGTTAAAGGGAAGGAGAAGATGGTTTGCAAACTGAGCAAGAGCTTGTATGGGTTGAAGCAAGCTCCGAGGCAATGGTACAAGAAGTTTGATAGCTTCATGTGCAGCAATGGATTCAAACGGCTAGAGGAAGATCACTGCTGTTATACCAAGGGGTTTGGCAAGTCTTATGTGATTTTGTTGCTATATGTTGATGACATACTTATCGCAGGGTCTGATATTAGGGAGATCAACAAAATGAAGAAGGCGTTGTCGAAACAGTTTGCAATGAAGGATTTGGGAGTAGCTAAGCAAATCCTTGGGATGAGAATAATCCGAGATAGAGCAAAGGGGACTTTAAAGTTATCACAGGCCAAACATATCAAAAAGGTGCTCAAGAGATTTAGCATGGGTCATGTAAAACCTGTTGGAACACTTTTGGCTAGTCATTTTAGACTAACCAAGGATCAGTCACCGAAGACAAACGAGGAGCTGGACTACATGGGTAAAGTTCCGTATGCATCAGCGATAGGGAGTCTTATGTACGCTATGGTTTGCACACGTCCTGACATTGCGCATGCAATGGGAGTAGTGAGTAGGTACATGAATAATCCAGGGAAGCAGCATTGGGAAGCAGTGAAATGGGTTATGAGGTATTTGAGGGGTTCTACAGATGTCTCATTGTGTTTCACGAGGGCTGGCCTGAAGTTGCAAGGTTATGTTGATGCAGACTTGGCGGGTGACATGGATAGTCAGAAGAGTACTACCGGGTTTGTGCATACTTTGGGTGGTACAACTGTGTGTTGGGGCTCTAAGTTGCAGAAAATTGTTGCTCTCTCAACTACAGAAGCCGACTATGTGGCAGTCACGGAAGCTGGAAAGGAGATGGTATGGTTGCAAGGATTTCTGGATGAGTTGGGGAAGACGGTTGAGAAAGGAGTGTTGCACAGTGATAGTCAGAGTGCCATCTTTCTCGCCAAGAATCCAGTCTTTCATTCTAGAACGAAGCACATACAATTGAGGTATCACTTTATCCGTTCTTTGATTGATAGTGGACAGTTGATACTTGACAAGATCCATGGTGCAGAGAATCCAGCGGATATATTGACAAAGGCTGTGACTGTTGATAAGCTGAAGCTTGTGTTGGTCTCCAAGCTTGAGGTTGTGGAGATGGGTGTTGTGGGTGTTGATGATAGATGGTGTTTGTTGACAACCATTGAAGTTTGGGGAGCACCGTTGATCAGTCTTCAAGTCGGAGAATTGTTAGAATGTGAAGACGATCAATTTTTGTGACCTTGGTCCGGACCACCATCAGACTGGTCCGGACCACCGCAAACAGAATTCAGTTTTGAAGCTGCTGGAATTTTGGTCCGGACCAAAGGTAAAGCTGGTCCGGACCAGCGGGACTCAAGAAACGTTTTTTTTAGGGTTTTTTGGTGTGCTAACTTGCTTGGACTGTAAAAGCAAAGTTGGGTTGCCTCCCATTGTATCATTGTTCATCTTCTCATCATAGTGAAACCCCCCAACACCCCCATGGAGTACGATTAGGCAAATTGCTTAAGTCGGAACCACGTATATCGCGTGTCTTGTTCTTTCGATTGCTTATTTATTTTCGCTTGCGTGTGTTCTCTTGCCCCAACACATAAGCCCTAATGATATACAAGACACCAAAACAAGAGTGATAATAGTTCCTGAACAGATAACCATACAACTTTCTCCAGAGGTTCTTAAGTAATGCAGTAACATAATTGCTTCTTTTCAGTCTTGGAATTGCTAAGTGTAGTGGGAGATTGAACTCGCATCTCCTCTCACAAAAACAACGGTTAGGTCCTTCAGAAATATCCCAAAGATACAAACTGCCAAGAAAAAATAACTTAGATAAAAATTCTCTGAAGTTGCAAACCAACCACCAGAGGAGGGGAAAAAAACTCAATTTGTCCTCAACAGAAAGCTGCTAAGGTAAGCCAATTGGTTACAGAAAATGCAAAAAGTTACAATTGTGGGTTTGCTGTTTGCATGTATTAAGATTAAGAAGATGCTCAAAGAGATTGGACAGGCAGAAGTAAGCGTTCATGCTGCACAATATAACTCAACAAGTAGCACTAGAAAAACAAACTACTACAAGGGATTATCTTCTCTGCATAACATTCTCTCAATCTATAGTTTCAAGGATAATTTTTTTGAGATACATTGTATATAAAATCAATTAAATGTGAAGCTGTAAAAGTAACCAAAAGCGTTAGGACTCACCTCATATGCAAAACTGAATTTGTGATAGGAGAACTTTCTTCAAGAAAAACAGATTTCACACCTTTGAATTGTTCAACTCCTTTCGTTTAACCATTCTTGAAGACTTAAACTTAATCTTGCGCTTCTTGTATGATTCTGATTCAACGCTCTCTTTCAGTTTCTCCAGAGCTGACAGTTGGCAAGAACAAGGGTAAGTTAACTATTGGAAAAATAGCTGACGTTATTTTATTCAAAACTTAAGGCACATTCAACATAAAGTCAGCCAACCATAAGAACAGAGAACAAAAACTAAATAAATGAAACTAACAAGTTCACGGAATCTGAGCCGATTAGCACTCCTGGTTGCAAATAACTTACAATTTCATGGAAATGATTTTCACACTCCTTTTGATAGATGCACTCCACTTCTTGTCTTTTAGTGAAAAAATTACACATAAAAGATTCACTAAAGGACAAAAAATGGAGTGCATTTATCAAAAAAGGGAGTGTGGAAACCACTACCCTTCTTTCTACCTGTATTACTTATGGGCCTTCGGCCAATAGCATGATGCTTATCACTAAAGGCGTTGAGATTTGTTCTTCACTCTTCACACAGTTGGATTCTGGAGACACTAAACTGCAGTTGGTCTGCAACTACTCTTTGTTCTTTTAGAAGTCACTACTATAAGGTCCATAAGTAACCAACTGGCTTTATTCAATATCTGGTCTATCATTTTCCTGTACTTAAACCTTTTTTAACCATTATTACTAAATCAACGTTGACTGTCTTCCTATTGCTTACTCATACAATAACTTATTCTTCAGTACCCTATCTATCATTTTTATGTACTTCATGTATTTCTTCCATTCTTAATCCAGAAGAAATATGAACATTAAATTCATTAGGCATTCATTTCTCTTTAGTGCACCGCATCCATGAATCACTACTCTTCTTGTGGTCTGTACACCAAATAAGATACAGAAATTACCGGATGTGTATGCTGAGCGAAGTAACTCAATGGAATCGGAAGGAACAGAGTAAACAAGACAAGAGTTGTTGTCAGCTTTCTGTAACATCTTCTTGAATCGCTTAACCTGAAACAAGAGAAAGAGAGGGTGACTACCCAAAATTAAACCAATGTCAAAGCATCATCACAATTCTTTCATCTGAAAAATGGAAACAAGCTATATTAATTGAACAAAAAAACCAAGGAAAAAGGTTCCTCCACACCCTCAAAAGACGTATAATTCTACTCTACCCTGCATATTCCGTGTCATAAGCATCAAAATAATCTAGAATGGAAACACTTCAACTATACCACATACCTCGTCCTTACGTAGAAGTGTACAGCAGCGTCCTGCCTGGCCCGCTCTTGCAGTCCGACCAGCCCGATGGATGTAGGTCTTTATGTATGCAGGTATATCATAGTTGATGACATTTGTCACACCTTCAACATCCATCCCACGAGTCATTGCATCAGATGAAACAAGTACTTGTATATCACCCGCCCGGAATGCCTTCAATGCCTTGCTGCAGAATAAGTTCCCACTCTACTTAAAGTCAAATCAGATTCAGATTAATTCATTCGCTCAAAGGCTTAAAACAAGATAAATTACAGCTTTCAATTGAAAGCACAGAAGCAAAATGTTAGGACGTTGCAGAACGTCACAAAGTTTGTTTTCCGATACAACAGTTTTACCCTGTGAACCTGCTGTTTTTGTAGTATGAAAATTTTACTTTATAACATAATGTGGGGCAGTTCATGTACATTTCTGTTTCTTCACAGCGCAATTTTGTGTCAGGATTCTCAGGAAAAAATATTCAGGCTCTGAGAATAGCTTCTCTAGTTCAAGTGGAAACCAAATCAAAATCTACATGACCTGCACCCAAGTATAATTGAAGACCCTTCATCTTGGATTAGTAGAAAATAGCAATACAACCATAAATACACAAACACCTTTAAAAGAGTTTTTCAGTCATCATAACCCAACCTACCTCTTTTAATCCAAGATCCAACTCATTTCTCACACACACTCTTGTGTGCACATGCACACGCACACACAACAAAAAGTAACCAATTCAAATTATCAACATGACTTTGAAGAAAAGCTTCTCATGGTTTGCAGACAATGGTTACAAAAAGCAAGGATTATATTGACAATGGTACCTACAATTTGGTAGAGCTAGCCATCTAAGTCTCTTGAATCAAATCCAACACATTCAAGCTTCCAATGTATCAAAGTCAAAACCTCGTGGTTTCGGTAACTAAAGATAGAAAACTAAGCGACCAAATGATCCCTTTTGGTCTTTTGACTTTGCCAACAGCACATTGGTGTGTTTTAGTCCATTGTTCGCCCAATTCATGTGCACCAGATGCTTTCCATTCTATAACAGATGGAAGAGGATCCACTGCTCAGCACAGGGCCTTAATCGTGTCTAAAAAGTGAATGAATGGGACGAGAACTGCGGAAAAAACAACAAAAAAGTACACTAATTCAGATGTTACCTTCTTACGGACTGACGCTGCAGACCTGAATACTCCTTGATCTTGATTTGTAAATCGCCGAAGAAGTTTAGTAAGGTGCACAGTCTATGGGTTGACTCCACCGACGATGTGAAAACAATGCATTTCTCCCCTTGTAAAGTTTGTAGAAGGGCTACTAAATACAAGGGTTTAAGCTTTGATTCACAAATCTGTACAGAAAATTGGGAGGAAAATGAACATCAGTGCAACATTTTACTGGTAAAATAACAGCTTTTTGAAAGGTGAAGTATAACTTCTTTTTCTGGGAAGAGGAGTTGGACTTCTTTTCTTCTAGCACCCAAGTGCACTCCTAATGCCATTGGGCCAAAGGCCTCTTGGCAAGGTGAAGTACAGCTAAATTTTGCTTTAAATTTAACCTAGTAAGAAATACCCCAACCATGGTTTGTAGATACATCCTCAATAGAAATACAAGGCTCATCAGAGAGACCACGACTCACTAAGGCAGAATTTGCATGAAGAGTAACAACTCTACCACAGCATAGTGTCCCTAGGGAAACTCAACTTGAAAATTTCAATGCACCAAAAGGAGAACCAGAGGATTCCAATCTCCATTAGTCTTAAACAGGTGTCCCTTTCATAGATTCTTCAACTCCCGACCAATATTCTCTTCAAAGATCATCATATCATATAACGATGGTCATATAAGAAGCACAAAATACAGGTCACTTATTACGCTTGGGCCTAATCCTAAAAATGAGGGGCTGACAAAAAAAAATCCTAAAGAATGAGGGGAAAAAAGCTACTCAAAAAACTAAGAACATTTTACAAACATGAGTGTGCCCTTCAATATGTTAACATCGTGTTCAGATATGTAAAGCCTCAATTCCAATCTCTTTCTTATAACTTCAACTTTGAAAGTACGCAACTTCAAGGAACTTGATAAGTACTTGTGTACCGCATATATAATGCTATTATCAAGAGTCTCACCAATTGGAAGGATTCTAGTCGTTCAGGGAGTCGATAGCGTCTTTGCCCAGTTGTCAAGAGCAAAGGGTGATGCAGATCAAGCTGGGCAAGCTTGCTTGGATCTTGGGTTAGTGTCGCAGATAGAACCATCTTCACAAGCCTAGGGTAAGCCTTACCCTTAAAGCCCCTTTCAACACCCCTGTAACATATTAAACCCAATTTTAAGTACAAGCTACCTGTCACATGTTAAATACTTCGCCAGCCATTTAAACAAAACTACACAGTAAATTTGAACAAAAGTTACATTATTATCGAAGATACATTAGGCCTTAGGGGACGCATTTAAGTAGCTGCATTAGACTTGTTAACTGTGGGTTCTAATACAACTCGTTCAGACCAAAATTTGTGAGAGCCGATATGAAGGCACTCAAATTTGAGCAAGAAACAAAAAAAATATATGAAATATGAAATACACATCCAAAACATTGCTCCAGATATCAAGAAAGTATATTGACAGCCCTCACAAGTTTATGAAACCACCGTAATTGACAATTCACCTAGAAACCAACAGTTGAATACATATGATAGGATCCTGGATACCTGACAGCAGTTTCATCTAAGGTATCTAATGCTTGCAGTACATATACCAAGGAACTACTAGCACTGACCAAAAATTGCAGCAATGCTTGTGGGGCATGCCCAACAGTGAGGAAGTTTCAACTATTCCAAGGAGGTGAAGGGAATTAGAACTTACGATCTCCTTATGGTTTTTAAGGAACCAAATGTGGAAGGAAGGAAAGTGCTGATATGAGGGAAGAGACTTCTGAGATCCCCACCACTGGAGCGCGTTAATTGAAGAACAGTGGGCAGCCAGGATTGGTATGCTTCCCTGAGTAATCGATCTGTTTCATCAACAACCTAAAAAATAGACCTCGTCAAAGGATACTTTTCTAGAGAAACTTCAAAATCAAAAGCAATGAATGTTAAATGAATATCCAAGTTGTAAGCAAAATATTCCCATAAAATATATGCTACTGATGCCAAATAGAAACATTACTTCCTAAAAGGGAAATTAGTTAAATCAGCCTGGTGGGTAAAAGTAAAACTCTCCTACTTACCAGATAAGAAAGATGCTCAAGTGTAAAACCATTTGTAGAATTTATATGGTCCATCAGCCTTCCAGGTGTTGCCACCAAAATGTCAACTGAACTTTGCAAATGAAGCAAAGGAGCTTCAGGGTCATAACAGATACCCGCCTCAAGCTTAGGTCTCTTAATGAGTTCTGAAATTTCATCAGCAATTGAAGATTGACCTACTGCCAAGCCAACAGATAAGCCCACTGCAGGTGCAATGGCAGAAAATACTTCCTTAACCTGCAACAACAAAGAAAACCTTACACACATCTTTCAAGGGAAAATTAAGAAAGCACTTGGATACAATTCCCCTCTTGTATTCATTACATCACAATAAGTCCACCTTTCGTTTCCAATGGATCAAGAGTTAAAGGTCTTCAAACACTAGGATACTTTAAGCTATAAGGATTAACAGCATTAATCTCACTAGATCATTTTCATCAGTTTGGTATTTCTTTTAGATTGAATTCAAAATTAATCGGGTTACATCATCTAACCGTATGAGTGTGTATGTAAGTATGTTAGTTAAGCAACAAGTATTGAATCGAAGTTTTCCAATCTCATATGATGCCAATCTTTTATGATGCAATGGACACCGGATTACATATACAATACTATTCTTGACACTCTATCTCTCCATCAAAGAATACCCTATCAAATGAAGGCATGAATTGCTCTTCCACATGGTACAAACATTTCCTTACCTGATGCAATTGAAAGACACATCCAACTTGTGCTAAAAAATAAGAACTTATTTGTAATTTTCAAGTTAAAAATAATGGACTTACTGAAATAATGTTTTGTGCAATATGGATCTTGTTTGATAGATCTTGAAGAGATCTTTCAAACAGTGCAAAAAAATTGAAAATTTATTTTCGTAAATACATTATTTTTAAGCTTAAAAATTGCAAATTAAGTACTTATTTTTTAAGAACCCTTAGCGGAACAGGTTTCATTATCTAGAGCTATCCATCAAAAAGCTGTCGAAAAGGATTCCCAAATCAACTAACTTGCGTCACCAAAACAAGGTTTACCACACAGAAAAGTCGAAGACGTGGCATTGAACATAACTAAAGTACTCAATGCACAAGGAGAAACATTCAGCAATTCCTAGTCTGCCAACTTCATTACGTTGAATGTACTTACTTTCCATCAAACAACATACTTACAACAAAAGGCCTTGCCACTATTCACTTGTAGGAGCTATTACAAACACTTTTAACCTATTTTGGCTAGGTCTAATTTCGAATATGTCCACACAATCTTGATAAAGTACCTTGAGCTACTTAATTTTTCTTTGATAAATAGGATTGTTTGGAAATCAAAGCTTGTCAACATGAAAATTAGCTACTTTGATTTACTCTCAGGGCATCACAATAAGAAACTTGCGAAAGTTTGAACACTTGCCATAAATTACCAGATTTCCAACTGCTAACAATGCATGAAATTGAAGGAACTAACGTAAGAATGAAAGATAAAACAAGTATGGTAAACCTAATACACTATCGACCAAACCTTTAAATCAAAGAAACTGATTAGCTATTGTAAACACGAGCACCATTTTCCATTGGTGCATCCAACAACATGAATCTAATTTTGCATTTTGGGCCGAAAGAAATATCTTCACCTTAAGAGATTTCTTATCTTTGAATCAAATTCCACACCTTCCTCTTCCGTTTACAATGCCGCCAATTATCAATGCCTTCATCAGTCCACAAGGGAGCATCTAGGAAATGTATGGAGCATTCAAGTATTCCACCCTTGTTAAAACTCTTTCTTAAGCACTAGTGCTCTCCTTTCTTGTTCAATAAATTGCTCATTCTGAATTTTCCTCACTCCACCCTTCAGCACCTTCATTTTTTTTTCCCCTTTCATCAGCTTCAGCACCTTCATTTCAGCTTAGACAAATTGTAGAATATCACTTTGATTCTATTACAACACATTTGTCCAAAATTTTCCACTCTCATACCAATTCGCAGACATGTTCCCTCTTTTGCCACTGCATATGCTAAAAGGCCTGACTGAAAGAACTACAAACATTTGAGAGGCAATTTATATAGATTTCCTTCTTCCATTAATAAGTTAGAAAGGGTCATTTTATTGGTGGGTGAGCAGTAAAACCCTCAAGCTGACAACCATTGAAAGGCACCAACCCCAGCCCGGCCCAGTTGCAAAATAAAAAGTAGCCAGGTGTGCAGGTTTCTAACCTTCCTGTACCTTGAATTGACAGGAGTTCTAACCTTCCAGTACCGCGAATTGACCAGACCAGCCATTGGGTAATGGTTGGTCAATAAATTTATCCGTTATCTATCAAGGCATCAATCTCATAAATGTCCTGAATTTCCGTTTGACCGGGAAAAAAAAAATCTCATAAACGTCCCACATCCAATGGACAATGCTTCAGGAGTTCGTGAGACACCACGCAATAAGGAATAGAAACAAAACATAAATCAAAGAAAGCCCCATGAGATCAAAGTTAACACAAACCAAAGAAAAGGAGCATGCTCAATTTGTGCATGTATTTGAGTTAGAGAATTTGACGGCAGTAATATTCCTTTAAAACAGAATAACCAAGGCATGATTGCGAAAATGGGGAACAAGTTCACAAATAAGGGTATAACCTGCAAGGCTAAATCACGTGTTGGCAATACCACTAATGCACGAAGACATCTAACAGCACGAGTTGACAGCATCTGCACTATCGGCAACGCATAGGCTAGTGTCTTTCCACTTCCAGTCGGTGAGTTTATACAAAGGTCTCGTTCAAAAGAACCAGGTCCAATCGTCTCTTGCCAGACTCCGACTTGCACTGGAAAGAGTGAAGTAATACCCATTTTCTGCAACGCCACCTCCAACCTATGTAGACCGCATCGACAACAAACATAATCACAAATAGCTATGCAATACAACCTCGAGGGGTAAACCGACTGAATGCTATTTTACAGTAATCAAATAGGACCTCAATGTCAAGTTGCAGAAGAAAACATTACTTCAAAAGGTCAGGCAAAAATGGTGCATAGGAGTCTATAATTCCATTTGTAACAATTATTCAGTAACTTTTTCGCAGATATGATCTGAAGGAATCGAGTGAGCGAAAACCATGTACAGTACATTTTAACAAAATATCTTATTACAGTGATGTAACCCAGAAGAGCAGAACTGATCATAGGGTTGTTTAAGCTTAGCTTAGTTAAGCAAGTTTCGGTTCAAGTTTGAGAATTTCATCAATTCCTCAGCTCCTCAACATTCTAAACCAGATAATAATAACAAAGTCTTCGCATTTTTAACAAATTTAATTAGTCTTGCTTTTAAACCACAGTATCCATACATATTAGCTTCACATAAGCACGAAGACAGAGACAGAGAGAGAACCTGGGGTCGAGAAAAGGAAGGAGATTGAGAAGGCACTCATCGATGAGAGTAACATCAATGGGACTTCTCATCCATGGGAGTACAGGCACGCTCTTCTTCTGCTTTTGGTTCTGCTCCGATGCTTCCTCCATTCCCTCTCTCTCTCTCTCTCTCTCTCTCTCTCTCTCTCTCTCTCTTCAGTTTCTTCCCCCGACGAATACTAAAACCTCTCCAAAACTCCAAGAGAAGCGAGGTATGTGCAAGTGTGCAACTACAAGCTGAGAGAGAGAGTGAGAGAGAGAGAGAGAGCGCAACGGCGTACGGGAGTGAAGCGTAGAATTTAGAGAGGTGAGTCAGAGTGGGGCGGCGAACCGAAGAGGAACCGGGTAAGGGACCATGGATTATTCGGGTCAGATATGAAAGGATGAGAAATTATTCTATGCCCTTGGGGCAACACGTCATTTTTTTACAGGTGGTGCCTCGCACCAATCATTGAATGCCTTGTGGAAAGACTGTCAGTAACTCTTCCACGTCAAACATCGTTCTCATAATCCAACATATATTTAACGGACCATTTGAAGCAATAATGGTTACTGACAGCGCACAGTTTTTTCAGTCTTTCTCTCTTGACTTCTCACTCTCTAAAATGGGCACATATATTTGAATTTCCTTTTTTTTTTTTAAATTTGGGTTTAGATCTGAATATTTAAACACTCAACAAGTTTTCTGTATCAAAAAGTTAAAGTGATATTTTTTTGTTCTTATTTAAATTTTTTTTGCATTGGTTTGTTTTGTGTCTAACTTTTGTGACTTATTGATTCATCTCAATGAGAGGAATCGAAAAAGTAAAAAATTTTAATCAAAACTCATAATTTTTTGAATAAAAACAAAAATAAGTCAATAACACGCTATTTTTTTACTTATTTTTGTTTTTTTGAAAAAAATTATGAGTTTCGATCAAAATTTTTACTTTTTTGATTTCCTCTTCAAGATGAATCAATAAGTTACAAAAGTTTGACACAAAACTAACAAATGTGAAAAAAAAATTAAATAAAAACAAAAAAAATAACTCAAAATGACTTTTGAAGCCAAACCGGCCTGTTAAAGGACTAAAGCATGACAAGATTAAAGACTACCCATTCATGGATCAAAAAAAAATACTACCCAATCTACCTAAATTTTGGTATTTTTTATTTATATTTTTGTTTTATTTTTTATTTTATTATTCATCGTATTTTTTTAATTAATCAATTGTCTCGACGAGATAATTTACAAAAAAAAAATTATGACCCAAAACAAACAAAAAAATTCACTAAAGACAAAAAATACCAAATAATTGTTATTGTTAGTTTTAAGTCAAACATTTATGTAGTATTAGTTCGTTCCGACAAGATGAATTGAAAAAGTAAGAAATGTATATTTTTTACACAAATATTTTTTTGGAAAATATCCAAGGAAAATTTTTGAGCTTTTACTAGGATATTTCTCAAAATACTTGTGTAAAAGTTAGTTGGCCAAGACTCTTGCATCTCATTAGAAGATCAGGAGTTCGAGTCTCTCTACCTGCGTGTGGGTGTTCTTCTCTTAGAGGGCTTTTCATTTCTTTATTTGTCTCTACCCCATAATGGGCTTATTTCTTGTATTAATTGAGTTGTTAGATTTGATTGTTCTGAATTTGTACTTTGTATTTCGTATCTGATGTAAAATGATCTCTTCTGTTGATTGATAAAAAAAAATACTGATTGCAGAAATAGCGGCCAAAACTGGAGGGAAAAAATGTGAGCCAAAATTAAAGGAGGAGAGAGAATAGCAAGGTTCAAAATTTATAAGACAGCGGCCAAAACTGGAGGGAAAAAATGTGAGCCAAAATTAAAGGAGGAGAGAGAATAGCAAGGTTCAAAATTTATAAGACAGGAGTAGGTACCGTACGTGTTAACGCCATGCCTGGCCGTTTGTTTTGGTTGGCTGGCCATTGAGAGTTGTTGACGTGGCAAAAAAATGACAAGAAGTCAATAAGGTAGGTTTTGATTGGTAGGTACCGTATGTGTTAACGCCATGCCTGGCCGTTTGTTTTGGTTGGCTGGCCATTGAGAGTTGTTGACGTGGCAAAAAAATGACAAGGAGTTAATAAGGTAGGTTTTGATTGGTGTGAGGCACCACTTGTCAAAAATGACTTGCCCCAAGGGCATAGAATAATTTCTCTTTCATTCGTTTGGTAGAGATGACAATGGGGCTGGTCGGAGTCAGATTTAGCGTCCCCCAAACCACCCCTTCTATATCGGAGCGGGAAAAATTAGGAAGGTGCCGAGGTCGGGGAATAATCGAGTCCCCATTCACCGTAATAATATGACTAATTTTGTTCTTTTTAGAATGTTTTGACAAGAAAACAAGATATTGATGATTGATGAGAGTTAAAAACATAAAAAAAACGAAAACAAAGACATAAATTAGTATTTTATTAATTAGCATATTGCTCTTATTATATAAAAATAATAAAATTTATTTAGACATATTCATATAAAAACATAAATATTTATAATCAAAGTTGGATCGGGTTAAAACGGAGCGAGAGAAGCAAATATCATTCACGCGCCATTTGCTTACCGGATCAAGGAATACCCGCTCGGATCGGGACGGAAAAGTCTGAGGCGGAGATGGGTCAGAGGTAATTGCCATCGATCCCTACAGTCCCGATTCCCAGACCCACTCCAAGGCAATTACTTCTTTTTTAGTAACACACTAGGTGAACTGCACGTGCCAGCACGCGAAGTCTCGTGCCTATGAATTTTGTGCCCGTGAGATAGTGGTAGGTTTTATGAAAAAGTTTTTAAGTATGTACATTGAGATAAACACAAGTCTGCTCCTTCGACACGGTGCTATTAACTCACAAACTCAGCTATTTCACTTAATGAGCTAATTCCATGAGACCATTGAATTTTGTCAAATTAATCTATTTGCACGCTACTTCTGAAATCTTTGTCCTTAACCAAGTAATGCAACAGTAAAATCCCATTGGGTACACCCCAGCGGCTAAGGTCACATTCCTGATTCCACCAATAAACTGATAGGAGATACTTAAAAAGTTCATGTCTCCTTTACCTACAAATAGGGAAGAGCGAGGGAAAAAAATCAAAGCAAACAAATGGAAAAGAAGTGCACACTGTACTCATACTCGGTCCATAAAATCTGGTACACATAACTTTTACAGTTTGTGACTTCAGAGGAGTCAGGAATGCACGAACATAGTTTTACCCCAAAACAGGACATTTATCTTGCCAGAGACTATTCAACAAGAAGAAATCAAACTCGGAGATCTACTTATTCTTGTTCTAACTTTTTCGTATTCCTACCTCTCTCCCACCAAATAGAAGAGCAACATCTACAGAATGTTGTTGAGCTTCCTTCCCTGAACACTGAAAGAAAATGAAACCAGCATGAGAGACTCAAGGCTGTATCATAAATAAGCTACTATTCCTTTTCTTATCTTTTTGATTCTTCTCCATGGTTTTTGGTTGTAAAGAAGTAAACCAATGCAAAGAATTCTACAAAAGAAAGAAAAATGCAGTCAACTTGGAAGGTGAGAACATGCAATACCAGTAAGTTTGACCAGCCCCCTTCAGACAGAACAGACTTGGCCAAATCCTTTGTAGAGAGAGTTTGATAATTTACTGCTTCCTTTATTCCATTGCTTGAAAATATGCAGCAACATAGATCAGGAAGAGATTCAAAACATAACAGAAGAGTGAAATATGAAGTATAAAATATACAGTGATATTATGATCTGAACATGTCTTTCGCAGAATTATGCATATCATTGTTCATTATACCTTTCAACATTACAACGTAGAGCACAAATATTATACTGCATAAGATAAGGCCATTCTTTACAATGAAATGACATGGCATATTTCAAACTGGTTGCCTCTCATTTTCATCAATAATCAATAATCAATAAGCAATGAATAATGCTTATTAGTTTATAGAGTTCCATAGTTGCAAATCCCTGAAGATTGAACAATTGGGATTCCCAACAGTGGTATCAGCAATTGATAATGGTGGTTATTCCTTGGGATGCTTATGGATAAAGTTGAAGCGAGGAAGCAGATTGTGGATAACCTGTGCCAGGTAGTAATGGGGAGATCGTGACTTGACTGTGGAGCCTTCAAATACAGTTTGATACCCTTATGGCAAAACGAATGGACAATCAAGAATCATTACCACTTGTAATGGAAAGAAATTCTATAATTGAAGTACCATAGCTTAAAAAGGGTTCGATGGTCGTTTTTATATCATGTTAGCTCTTGGTACGGGGTCTCATTGTGCATATATTCCAGTTAACCGGCGAATAATTGCAAGGGTTACAAAGGCCTCGGCAAGATCCATGATTGCAAAGTAGGTCACTTATCTAAGAGGAGAATTGTGGCTCAAACGATATCTTCATCCAATGGATATTTGCTATGATACATGAAAATGTGTGCGAGTGAGCACACCAATGCCCAAGCAGATGACAGTCTGCCAGTTGTGGATTACAAATCGATCCAATTAATCTACTTCAACTGGTAGATATTAAATTTTGGAAAGTCCAAGGAAAAATTCACGTTCATTACAAACAAAAATAATAGCCACGTACCCATCTTCAAGGGGCGACCAGAGAAATGCAGGTACGGTGGATGGAAGGGTTAGCCCGGTTGGAATCTCAAGTGCAACAAGCAAAAGCATCGCCACTGTTACTGCAATTTGTCTCATCATACTGCTAATCTGCAGCGGAACATTATAACAAGTCAACAAGAAGCCGGAAAAACTTTCAGCATACATTCTCAACATAATAAAGATACCTATCATGATGCAGTTTTAACCTGGGAATTGTGTTTTTACACCCAAGTCACAGACTTGGAACATATGGTCACCTCATTTCAACCAAAAAAATACAGAACCCATGTATCCACATAATAAATCATCCATTTAGCACTAATTAGCTGATAAAACAAAACGAAACCAAACATAAACAGCCAAAAAACCGCTGACAGACAGGGAGAGGGAATTTGATATACGCATCACTTGCCAACCATCCTGGCAATGAACTCCTCATATCGTATCGTCCCATTGGACCCAACATCCACTCATCAAATGCTTCCGCATCCAGCTTATCCGCAGCACTCGTCAGAAACATAAGATTCAAAAATTTAAAAACAAGAGAACCTATCTAGAGAAAGGACCTGATTAGAGAATGGACGTTAGCGAAAGATTAGATAGATCATATAAACATAAAATTCCAAAATTTAAAAACAGGAGAACCTATCTAGAGAAAGGACCTGATTAAAATTACCTTCGGAGGCTTTTATATAGGCTTCAATGACCCACAATATGAATTCAAGCTAAAACATCTCACTCACCTGAAATTAAGCTTTCTGATAAGAAAAATAAAGTGAAATTACGATAAAAGTCAGATATTTCTATCTTTTGCTTCTCATGGATATATGAGGAAATCGATAGACTTAAATGCGCATACAGAAATTTCATAAATCTCAGTTAAAAACTAAGAGACGAATTTCAGTGCGTTCCCATCAATGGCTAACTGGAAGAGAAAGTAAAATAGACAATGATTGATTTCTAGTGGGAAAAATTAAACCTATGACGATCAAAATAAATAGGGATTTTTCTAAAGATCAGAGTTAGCTGATTTGGTAATAGTCCCTAGAAATCGAAACCCACTCCCACAAATGACTACTTAACCCAACAATCAACCAATCGAAACCCACCCAGATGAAGAACTCACCCAGCTACGCCACGATTTTTGACAACGACGATCTTTGCCAGAGGTGCTAACTGGGCTTACCTTCTCCGGAGCAAACGAAGACAACGGCAACGCAGTAGTTTTGGAGACGTAGAGGACGAGTAAGCGAGAGTTACAGTAGCTCGAAACGCCTAGAGAGCAACTGTAGCAAAGGGGGAAGCGGAGATGAAGACGGCGAGACTGCAGGGTTCCGTTTCCAGACCCGCTGCTCGGCAAACCGCCCGAATCGGAGGAGCCCCGACGAGGGCTGTGTATAGCTCGCCCCAAAAGCTCTCCTCTCTGGCTCTCTCTCTCTCTTTTCCTCTGAACCAGACGAAGAAGAAAAGGACAGGGGGATACGTGGCCTGATATGATTCACGATTTTCCCTTGGGCAGAAAAGACGAAATTACCCTCCCCTCAAAGCCAATGGCTCCCAATCAAGGGGTAAATGTGTCCCAAATTGAAATTTTGGCAAGCCATTAATTTGGCTTTCAACGTTTTTAGTTTTAAAGCTTTAGAAATTCTTGCAGAATTTTGAATGAGTCCATGGGTGACCCGGCACTTAGAGCATCTCCAATCCATCCAAAATAGAGGATGGATGTAACACATTGAGGGGAGATTTTGTAATTTATTTCATTTTTTCTTCACTTTTTGTACTTTTTGGGAGAATCTTTGAGGGACCCATCGTCCTTTTTAAAGTTTTGGAGGAATTTTGTACTCCAAATTTACTTTTGATCCTCTATTTTTAGAGGACCAAATTTACTTTTAGAGGACCAAACTCTAAAAAGGACGGTGGGTTCCTCAAAAATTCTTTCAAAAATTACAAAAAGTGAAGAAAAAAGAGAATAAATTATAAAATCTCCCTTCAATGTGTCACATCCATTCTCTATTTTGGAGAAATAGAGGTGGATTGGAGATGCTCTTAGGGAGACTCGAACTGGAAACCAACCCCATGGGAGAAGGCATTTACTTTATGGAGTAGCTCTTAGTCATTTGCTGATATAAATCATTTTGATTGGATATTAATAGATTGACAATTGACACAATTTGCATTTGTCTCAAGATAAAACATATTGTGTTCAGAAACTACTTGCCATCACTTTTGACATAATTGATGCGCTCGACGAATCCTAAATAATGAATTTTTTTTTTATCATTCGAGTTGATCCCGAAAAGACCCATGAAAATCACAACATGGCGACTCGGTCTCTCTGAAGGAAAAATATGATTTGAACCCTCTTGCAAATCCGATTGAAAAGGGGAGCACAAAAAAACAAGGATATTTCGTTTGTAGAATAAAGTATTTCGCAGACATACACTTGATGTATACATTTAGCCAATATATATATATATATATATATATATATATATATATATATATATATGGTACTGTACCCATAGTTTTTTTTTATAAATTCTTTTGCTATTAACCACAACGAAATACTTATTCTACAAAATTTGATATTCTATGGTGACTAGTCAAACCAATCAAATGTGACGTATATATGTGAAAAATAAAAAAACTGAGGCTCATATCGTTCCAAGATCAAAAAACACTCACCTTACGATCGCCTTTGCAAAGGCACATGAAGATTGATTGTATTGTCCTTTTTGTTTGTTCAATTAATTTGTGATAATACTAGGCTCGTTACGTTCCAATATTAGATGACCAATTGGTCACACAAGACTCAACTAGTGTGTTTGGTAACTAAGAGCATTTCCAACCCTTAACTTCAAATTAGGGATGCCAATTTTTTTTTAAGGCTAATGTGACATTTTGGCATATCCAGTTTGACATCAAAACCTTCTCTCCAACCCTTATGTCAAATTCTATTTATTTGACATCAAATTATTCCTCTCCAACCCTTATGTCAAAATACAAATGGTCATTTTTTGAAATTTGGCATGGAGGAGGGTGGCTGTCAAAGTTGGCATAAAAAGGCTTACCTTCAAATCCACGTGTATTTGGCATCAAAGAAGGCTATTAGGTTGGATTGAATTTTGGTATCAATTTTTACGGTTAAATTGTCCACGTAGGAATTGATATATCCCATTGGAGATGCTCTAAAGGCATCTTTAGATAACCTAATTTACTTATTGACAAATCAAACAAAATGATATGTAACGGTCGATTAAATTAAGGGAACCCACATGGGTCCCCGTTTAGATGACAACCGCTACTTGAATTAGTTATATTTATTGAGAGAGAAAAAAAGGAGGCCGTACTTGACAAATAACTTCAAAATTCCTACTGATGTATCAAGGCCACTTGCCAGTGCTCCTTTTATATGTATGTGTATGACTCATGTAATGGTGATCTTCCTATCTTTCTTTCTCTTTTTCCTTCTTTTTTGGCCATATTTTTCTATTACACTGGTTTGTTAGTGTATGGAGAGTAGCTATCGCCAGTGCATAATTGGGTTTACATGTTTTGCTTGTTCCCCCTAACCGAGGGGGTGTCTCTTGGACTTCATATTTTTTATCTCTATATTAGGGCTGCTCAAAAAATTCGGTGAACTACGAAACCGGTCCGGACCGAACGGATCCGTACCTTTTGAATTTTGTCCGCGGATTAATTGTCCGGACACGGATTGAAAAATTAGAAAACTGTGGCTCGCGGTTCGGTCTACGGATTTTCATTACAAAACCATGGATTAACTGAACCGGACCGTGAGATCAAGGACGGACCGAAGCGGGGGCCTGCGGGGCCACGTGCCCCCACTCAAACGCGTGCTCTCGCTCAAAATTAAAATATTTTTTTGGTATAAATTAGCATAATTATGAAAACGTGCTAATATATAAACATAACACTTGCATATATCTCGAAAAAATACATACATAATTAGTTTTATGTCTGAATTTTATCATATGGTGTATTTATACTTGTTGCTTTATGAGCTATTTGTCTATTTTGAACTATTCTTTCTTAATTCTCTTTATTTTTAACCGTCTGGGAGAAATATTGTAAAACAAAGTCATTAACAAAACTAGCTCGATCATTCTAAAACTCGTCGATGTTCATTTAAAACATACTTTAAATATTTTGTATGAGATTTTGTGCTCATTTTAACCTAATTTAACTTAAAGTACGCATTACAAACTTTTGTAGTCAGTAATACATGCCTTAATTTTGTAAAATCTTATTGTGGTTGACTACAAAAATAATTTTCACCATTATGATTAACAGGTGCCCCCACTACACTATATTTCTGGATCCGTCCCTGCGTGAAATATTTATTTTATATAAATAAATAAATAAATATATATACACACACACACACGCACAAAAATACGTGTGTATTTATATAATTAATAGTTAGGAATGTTAAAACTTTTTTCCACCAATTTTAGTATTTTAATGTTAAACTGTTGCCATGCATTGCATTTGAAAGGAAGATAAAATTTCACCTCTTTGGTGTTATAGTTGTCCCCCTTTGATTTTTTTTTTGTTTTGTTTGGTTTTATGTTATGTATTATAATGATACAATCTACTAGTGTTTAGATTCTTTTGAATCTGATTTCTGAAGTAGGTCTTTGGTAGTTTATGTAACAAATACTTTCTGGTGGTATTAAACTTAATTCTGAGTGTAACCTTCTTTCATTTTAGTGTGGGATATTTGCTTGAGCTTTATTTTCGCTAAAATCCATGGACAAAACCGTAACTGATCCGCGAGTCACGGATATGATTGGAACCGGATCGTAGGACTTTTGGTCCGAACACGGATTTCATTTTGTAAAAACCGTGACTAGCGGTTCGATCCTTGAATTCCTAGAAATCCGAACCGAACTGGACCGCGAGCAGCCCTACTCTGTATGTATCTTTTGCCATGGTGTTTTTTTTTCCTTTCGGAGGTTGGCGCAACCACACGTTGAGTTGGGCTTCAATCCCATGTCTGGTGTTGGCTGTGCTATTGGGCTAGTCATAATCTAATTAAGGAAAATGAAAGTCCGGAACTTGTTTTGATAATTAATACCTGCCAAGGATATGCTGAGAACATTTGTTAATACTGAATATCATTGACGGATATTAATTATCAAAACACGTCATTAGCCGTCATTTTTCCAATCAAATGCAGCAAATCTGTCCATATAGATTGGGCTATTAGGCTTCTCAAGCAACAATTGGTGTCTTCACCACCGATGGTAGTAGCCTAGATGGCAAAGGTGCGTGGGTTAAAAAGCTCCTCCCTCCATGTCTGCGGTTGGAGTCCCACGCCAAGGAAGGATTGTTCCTCGCATTGTG
Source organism: Rhododendron vialii (assembly GCF_030253575.1). Taxonomy (NCBI): domain Eukaryota; kingdom Viridiplantae; phylum Streptophyta; class Magnoliopsida; order Ericales; family Ericaceae; genus Rhododendron; species Rhododendron vialii. The sequence goes on from NC_080569.1 coordinate 14,161,068, forward strand.
GGACTTTGATTGATTTCGCGTGGAGGGCCATTCATCTAGTATCTAGGTGGTACTGTGGTGATAGCCTGTCCTCACAGGTAATAGTTATGGTTCGAACCAGACATTTCACAATGGGTTAGGAACTCCTATAGTCACACCCAAGGGAGTTGGTACCCTGGTCTCCCCTTTCCAACATTTCGGCAATCAAAAAAAAAAATAGTTGGTGTCTTTCGTAGGTCTATGAGTTAATTTTAGGCCGGTCCTAATATTGAATTTCATAGCCCACCAAGTCCTATGGGATAAAAGTGTAATGCTCACTAAGTCCTGTGAGTGTGATTTTACTTGTTTACCCTACTTTAAATAGCAACAAATGAACACAGCTCATCATTTAGGATTTTCAAATGAATGCAGCTCTCTCTCTCTCTCTCTCTCTCTCTCTCTCTCTCTCTCTCTCTCTCCTCCAGTCAACCATGCCACCACTGGCTACTCCTTCGTCGGTCTCAGCCATGCCACCGGCCACTCTTCCGTCGGTCTTAGCTCCACCGCCAACTACTCCTCCTCCGGTCGTTCCACCCCCACTGCCTCCATGGACGTCGATGCTTCCGCCGCCTCCATGGACGTTGATGCCTCTACTGCCTCCGTCTGGAATTGCAATCGTTGATCTTGTCGCGGTTCACAAATGAATGCTCATCATTTTATGGTTTCAAATCTCCCAGCCCATCCCTCCATCGCCGCCCTCTCTTCAACCAGGATTACTCCGTCCGGAGGCGGCGTAACGCCATCCTTCCACCTGCGCGTGACCGCTGGCCACTCAACGGCAACACCTTATCCATCTCCACCCTTTCAGCTAACAGTGTTAATTAACAATGTTAATTATAAATTTGGACATAATTTAACACTATTAATTATAAATTTAGATAGAATTTAACACTGTTAATCGTGGTGGTAATTAACACTATTAATTGTAAATTTAGACAGAATTTAACACTGTTAATCGTGGCGGTAATTAACACTGTTAATTATAAATTTAGACAGAATTTAACACTGTTAATCATGGCGGTGGTGTCATGGTGGTGGTGGAGTGGTTGATAAACACCCTAGAATGTAATGTAGGGTGCGCTAGTGCCTAGTTTTAGTTTAATTTAAGTACTAATTAGTTATTGTTAACGATATTTGCTTGTAGAGTGTTTTAGTTCTGTTTTGTAGGTGATTTGTCAAAGAAAGGAATTTTAAAGGCCAAGGCAGAAGCAGAATTGCCCGAGCAAGAAGCAGGCAGCCAAGGCAGCAGCAAGCCAGAGAGCTAGAAGAATGGGGCTCGGCATCAATGGGAAGAATGGAGGTCCATCGATGTCGAAGCACTTAAGAGGATCAGAGCTATGGGCCTCGGCATCGATGTAAGGTTCTATGGTCCATCGATGCCGAGCATGTTAGTGAAACACTCTAAGGCCGTTGCCATCGATGCCAAGGGGCTTAGAGGTGGATTTTCAGAGTATTTTGGGAATATTCCGTGCGCGAGGGCGGCTGACATAAATAGGAGTGACATCATTTTGTAAAGAAGGACGTTTTTTAGTACAATTTTCTAGATCTAGGATTAGATTGGCTTGCATTTTCAAATTGTTCTTGTTGTTCTTCATTTTTTCAACACTTATCTTTTAATTTCCTGTCTTAATTAGTTTAGTTTTGTTATTATTGTCTTTATTAAAGTTGTTGCCACTCTCCCGATCTATCATAATCTCTAATTTTCTTCTAGTGTTGCTTTTCAATTATGCTTAGTAAATTTTTGCTTGCTCTTATTTCTCTAGATATGTATGAGTAGTTTCAAGGGTTACGTCATGGGGTGATTAGCACCTCATTGCTCGGGCAAAAATTGCATTTTGCACCCAATAAAGCTTTAATCTTTGATTTGGAAATTAATGTGGGGTTCGGGTTTGTTTGACAAATCACCGAGGTGTTAACCTCTTTGATCATGTGTAGGTGGGAGCATCGCCTACCCACCACACATGATGCTTAAAGCTCTGTCGCTCAAGGTATTTGCCAAATGAATTCTAGAGCTAGCTTGGTTCTCAAATCATTTTATCTTCCGATTTGAGAACTTTAACCAAGTATCTTAAATTGTGTAATTGGTGAAGACTGTGATTTAGCTCGAGTCTTAAGTGTTAATAATTCCTAGACCTAGCCTATCTTTTCTCTAGTTAATTCGTTTTTAATTTAGCCTTTTATTTCCACCGTTTAAAGTAAAACAAAGTTGGCTGTCTAAAGGCCGAAAACCCGAGCTTACTTGCATCTACAAATCCGACCAAGCCATATAATTATTCCCTTGGGTACGATCCCGGTCTTCCGGATTATTATGCTTCAACAGACATATTAGGCCCTACGCTTGGGGTATTATTCCATTACATCGGAGCAAACGAAGCATTTTTGGCGCCGTTGCAGGGGATTTCTTATTATGGCTTTCTTGGAGGTTCGACAAACCACTGTAAGTATCCTGCTTTCGTCTAGTAGTAGTTTATGTGTTAGTAGTTCGTATTTAGTTTGGTGGATACCTCTAACTTGGTTATACTAAACTTGAGGCGTAACGAAGCCAGGTTAAATATCGAGTTAGTTCTTAGTTAGTTTAGCGTAGTTAATTTAGTTAGTTAGTTTAAATTTGATTGCATTGCTTAGCCGAGGTGGTGGCATAACCCCTCGCATATTCTGTTTGTTGAATTGAGGTGGCGGCATAGCCCCTCCTGTCTGGTAGTTTGTTGGTAATTAGTTAGTATTTTTGCTTGTGTTAGTTTATGCCTGTTTACCAAAGCCCAATTTTCAATCGGCTTCATCGTTCTTCTTCACCGCCAAGAATCCGTAGCATTGCCAGGGCGTATCCTGCCCACTCTCCGCCTCGCAAATTAAATCGCAATCGCAAAGGCCCAATGCCCGAAGAAGTTTCAGTTCGTACTCTACATGATTATCTGAATCCAGAACGGGCTCCTCAAGTATCTCCTATCGTTATTTCGACTCCGACCGCTAGGAATGCATTTGAATTCAAAGCTGAGTATCTTCGGATAATTCCAGAATTTCGGGGGCGAGAATTGGAGGATCCTTATTTGCATATCCGGGAGTTCGAGAATATTCTACATTCTTTCGTTACAGTTCCGGGGCAACTTAATCAAGCTCGTTTGAAATTGTTCCCATTTACTCTCAAAGACAAGGCAAAACAATGGTTCAATTCTTTGAAACCCCAATCTTTGCGTAACTGGGGAGAAGTCCAGGATGCTTTCACCACTAAATTCTTTCCAGCCAGCAGGACAAAGTTACTTATCGATCAGATTCAATGTTTCAAGCAAAGGGATGGAGAGACTTACCACAAGTATTGGGGGCGGTACAAAGACTTGGTTATGTCGGTTCCTCATCACAACCTTTCGTTGTATCTCAGAGTCAACTATTTCTACACAGGGTGTTCTCAAGAGAGTAAACAGCTTCTGGATACTATGGGTGGAGGTGATGTTATGGGAAAGACACCGGAGGATGCTTGAGATTACTATGAGTCACTAGCTGAGAAGACCCAGTCTTGGCAGTTTGCACATCCGGGAGATAGAGCGATGTTCAATCAAGGTCCTACAGGTTTAAAAAAATTCTCTATTGCGGAGCATACAGCTTTTGAAACTCAATTGGAGGAGATTGCTCGGAAACTTGACAAGTTGAAATTAAAGAGTGCTCAATCTCAAGAAGTGAAAGTAGTGCGCCAAGTGGAAGAAGTATGTGTTATTTGTGAGATTGTGGGCCATTCTACCGAAGTGTGCCCCAATATTCCTACTCTTAAGAATGTGATTAATGGAATTGCTCCAGAAGAAGTACATGCCGTGCAACGTTTTGATCCTTATTCTCACTCTTATAATTCGGGAACACGTCAACATTCGGCTTTCCGTTGGAGTCAAACTGTTGAGGGGGGTTCTTCTCAAGTTCCACCCCCCGCTCCTCAATTACCTTGGAAACAACCTCAGAATGCTTTCCGTTTCCCTCAAGCTCAAGGTCCGCCTGGTTTTGCTCCTTCTGCTCCATTTTCACATGCAAACCAATTTCAACAACAACCTACCCAGTTCCACCACCAACCACCAAAGCGTTCTTGGAAAGATCAATTCAGTGCTCTTTTGCAAGGTCAAACTGCCATTAATGAGCAACAAACTACGGTTGGGCAAGTTGACAACTACGGTGGGTTTGTTACAACAAGAGAAAGGGAAGTTTCCTACTCAACCTCAACCTAATCCGCAACCGAATTCTAATCCGACTTCTCAAGGTCTTCACTTTGCGAGCTCTTCGGTGACTTTCCCCGAGCAAGCAAAGGCTATTATTTCACTTCGAAGTGGAAAGACAGTTGACAATCAAGTGGCGATGCCTCCGGAACCATCTTATTTGCCTCCTCCTATCGATCGTTCAATTCCAACATCAACCCTTGGGGAATCTCCCAAGGAGGCAAGCAAAGAGGTTTCAAAGGAAAATGGTAAGGGTAAGGCGAAGGAACAAAGTGTACAAAATCCTCGAGTTATTCTAACACCGACACCATTTCCCAACCGATTGAGGGCTTTGGTGAAACCAAATTTGAATGCGGCGTTGCATGAGTTATTCAATCAAGTAAAGATCAATATTCCTCTCTTGGATGCAGTCAAGCAAATTCTCTCATATACCAAGTTTCTTAAGGATTTGTGTACTCGGAAGCATAAGCTTAATGTTCAAAAGAAGATATTCCTTACTGAGCAAGTGAGTTCTATCATCTAGACGAATATCGCGCCTAAGTATAAGGATCCGGGGAGCCCTACTATTGCTGTCACAATTGGAGGAAAGCGTATTGAACAAGCTTTACTTGATCTTGGTGCAAGTGTCAACCTGCTTCCGTTTTCTGTTTATCAAGAACTTGGGTTGGGAGAGATGAAGCCTACTCGTGTCACACTCCAATTAGCCGATCGAAGTGTTCGTGTACCAAGGGGAGTAGTGGAAGATGTTCTAGTCCAAGTTGATCAGTTTGTCTATCCGATAGATTTTATGATTCTCGATACAAATCCGACCGACTCTTCTGCTACTTCAACTCCAATGATTCTTGGAAGACCCTTTTTAGCCACGGCGGATGCAGTTATCAACTGTCGAAATGGACTTCTAAATATGACCTTCGGTAACATGAAGATGGAGGTCAATGTTTTTAATGTGGGCAGTCAAATGGGGGATGATGAGAACGTGAATAAAGTAAGCCTTATCGATACTCTTGTAGAAGAACACGTGGACGAGCTACTCTATAGTGATCCTTTGGAAGTTACTCTTACAGCTGAGGAGGCCGAATTTCTCGAATCTTCCGAAGTGAGATATTTACATGCGTTGCTCAATGAGGAGGATGAAGCGTGTCCCATGACCTCTTGGACTCCAAAATTTGAAGAGTTTGAAGAACTACCCCCAATAGAGAAGAAGGTTCTTCCCTCTCTTGTGGATGCCCCTCTATATGATGATCCGGAGGGAAAATGCCTCAACGCTAAAGTTGTCTCTTTCGATCTCCCGTATCTTGATTCTTCCCCAGAGGACTTACTCCTTGCTCACGAGATGGACATGCTTGAAACGTTGGACATCTACTATGAAGATCCATTGGAAAAACCTCTCACTGCTAAGGAAATGGATGCCAAAGTGGATTACTTGTATTCGTTGTTGGCTAAATAGGATGCTTATGGACCAATCTTTGAAGAGTTAGAGCCCATGGAAGCTACAACTGTCCCTTCGAGTTCTCCATGCCTTGATCCTCTCAGCGAGGTAGATTTCTCACACTCTTTGTTAGAAAAACAAGATGCATGTGAGCCTATTCTTGAGTAGTTACCAATCATAAAACCAATTGATTTTCTTGGTGTTGACAATTTTCTTGTGGTTTATCATCCTTATATTGTAGATTTGGTCAACAAATTGAAAATTGATTTTGTTTGGACTATGCACTTGGTGGAACTTAAGTTTTTAAAACGAATTCAGCAATTGCTTTACTCAAAGTATCTTATCTTGTGGTATGGTCGAGTTCAATTCTTGGTAAAGAGTGTAGCATGGGGTGTTATGTTTATTATATTAGCTCTTAATGGCATAATAACTATTCGAAACTATCATGTGGATGAACATATTTTCTCTCTCTTTCACTCATTGTCACACTCTTTTTCTCTCTCTCATTTCTTTTTCATTTTCGACGGTCTAGTATAGCCACCCATTTCTTACCCCACCGATAAGAGAAGGGAAGAAAAGTATGAATCGTGAGATCGCGTGATGATCGGGTGGTGCATTGCATTCCGTTCTGTTTTGCATGTTTTTATTTGTTTTGTGTGTTTTCTTCATCTTCTGCCTTTTAATTTTCTGTTTTGTTTGGAAGCCGGATAACATGGGCCGGTGATTCTAATGTCATTTGTTTTGTGGAAAGCCGTCCTCTTAAGTCTTCTGCAGGGTTTATATGCTACCAGACTAGCCTTGGTGGTTTGGGTCTAAAGCCGAAGTGAGTGAGGCGTTCAGGAGCCCTAAGCATGGGTGTGGCTAAGCGTCGCGGTTGTTAGTCCGATAGAACTTTGGATATGGCCCTGTGTGACTAGCTGTGGTTTCGAGTTGGAAGAATCGAAGGAGTAAACCTTGGAAGCATCTAATCCGGCTGGAGCAAGGCATTGACATGAAATCCTCCTACTTGGTCGAGGTATTTAGGGGTTGACATTCTCCTTGGACGATATATTCGCGCACTTTTCCTTTCTTCGCTCTTGTTCCTAATGCTATGAGGGCATAGCATCGCTTTAAGTTGGAGGGAGGGGTTAGCTTATGTGCTATTTGTTTGCATTTTTGAGAAAATTGGAAAATTTGAAAAATCCAAAAACAATAGAAATTGAAAAACCAAAAAAATTGAGAAAATTGAAAATTTTCAAAAATAAATAAAGCTTTTTACTTGCAATTTCTTCCTTTTGTCATAGTTTTTAGTTTTGTTCATGACTTGTTGCATGCTCAATCGTTGTTAGTTGGCAAAAGCACATAGCAATCCTAAGAAATTTTGTGCTTCTCAATTTGCATGCTTAGTTGAAAATTGAATGGGTTTAAGTCTTAAGCAAGTTTTTAAGCAAGTTTTTGGCCCATATCCCCATCTTCTCAATAAAATGCTTGTAGTGTAGGTGAATAATCGCATGTCCATCCATAATTATGTTTAATGTCGATTTTCAATCATTTTGGAATCCAAAGCGCACTTAGGAAAGGATACAAGGCATTCTTTGCATGATTATACCTTATATGTGTCACCTAATCCTATTTTGCATCCTGTCCTCTTCCCGTTCTTTGCTTTAACCTAGGCGACCGGTTGTTTGGAGGGATGTTGGGGATGAGTGTTCATTACTAAGAGGTGTTTTGGAGGTGTTGAGGGAATTAATGGAAGTTCAGGGGTGAGAAATGAAGAAAGGAAATCTAATGCAAGGCAGATCGGCATCGATGGGAGGTAATATTTTCCATCGATAGCAAGTGGTTTTCAGCGGCTGCGTAAAGCATGTCGGCATCGATGGAGAAAAATACATTCCATCGATAGCGAACAGCTTTCATCAGGGATCCACTAAGGCAATCGGCATCGATGGGAGGAGAAAAATTACATCGATGCCGACGGGTTTTTCAACAGCAGATCAGTCCCAGACCAGTGCACGATTCAACTTCAAAACCCAACTTCATATTCTCCAGCCGACTGTCCCCATCAAAAATCCCATAAACCCTAGCCCTAAACCTTCAATTTATCACCAAATCTTCCACCTTTTCCCACAAAATACCCCAACCCTCCATCTCCATCAACAATACTCTAGATTCTTCCACCAATTTTGGGTTCTCCAGCCAAAATCAAGGTAAACCCAAAATCTCCTTTCAATTTTGAATTTTTCCTTAATTTTCCACAAAAAAATCTTTGTTTTCTTCCTATTTTCCACCTATATACCTATTCCCCACCATAATCTACCCTGCATTCTCATTTTTCCACCAAAAATCGAAACCCTAGAAAAATTCTACCAAAAATCCGAAAATACAAAAAAAAAAACAAAAAACCCTAGCCTTTTTCAACCTACAATGCCGAGAATCAAGCAAACCGCACACCATGCTCCTCCTTCTCAATCAGAAATCGAGGAGGAGGATGATTTTATGGCTGAGAGTGAAGAAGAAAATCAGCCTGAGGAGGCTTCGGGATCTAGGAGTAAAAGGAGAAGACGGACTCCGGGTCAGATTGCAGCGGATAAGAGGAGGGTTTGGGAAGATAGTTTTACGGGCAGAAAGTTCAAAAACGAGCGGCAAGTGGATGCTACGGCTTTGCCCGATGATCAGACGGGGCTCCGGTACATCATGAGGAAAGGTTTGAATTTTTGGACTGAGCAATTAATTGGGTATAATAAGAATGTCGTTATTGAATTTTATAAGTTCATGATTATTCCTGAGGGTGATTGGGAAAGTGACACGGCTGTTGGAATTTTTTCGAAAAGTAGGGGGAATTGATATTGTTATTACTCCTAATGATATTGCTGCATATCTGAAAATTCAAAGGCCCCCTCCTGAATCTGTGAACTACCCTAGGAAGGATGAATTGATTGATTTACAGGTTGTGAATGAGACTTTGTATAGTGACCCCGCTTTGGCTTCATTACCCCATGTGCCCGGAAATTTCAAAGCAAGCTTTAGATTTCTGAATAAAGTGATACATTATAATCTTTATCCCCGAGGCTCAGAGAGTAGACCAACAAGGAAAAGTGGAGAAATTTTGTTTGCATTTACGGCTAATGATTTGATAGTTGATTGGGCTATGTTCATCTTTACTCAGCTGCGTGATTTTAGGGCCAATACTCTGATTACTGCCAATATGCCCTTCCCGTGTATGATTACTGGTTTGTGTAAGGAGAAAGGAGTTAGGGGGGCAGCTTATGAGCAATTGGAAGAACTCTCTCCGGGGCCCATAGATGACACATTTGATGTGAAGAGCTCATCCCAAATTCACACGGCTAAGGGTAAACAGGCGAGAAAGGGGGATTATTTGACTACGATGCCATCAAGGAAGGAGAAACAGGGGTCTTGGATCAAGAAACTGTTCTGTCAAGGGGTGTCAATAATTAACTTTCAAAGAAAGGAAAAGGCTGAAAGAAGAAAGATGATGAGGGAACAGGAAGCACAGAGGAAAGAGATAGCCTAGCAGACATCGATTCTGGAGCAGTAGCATGGGGTGAAGTATGTCCCCGAGCCGGTTGATGAGGGAAAAGTGAGTGATGATTTTGCAGGGTATGAGAGTGAGGAGTTGGCTGATTGATGGGATGACTTGATGATTGGATGACGTGGTGATGATCTGATGCAGAGTTGGTGGTTTTAGAAATGCCCCTTACTTGGTCGGGGTCTTGGTTGGTTGACATGCCAACTATCCTATCCTTTTATTTTGTTGCATTTTCATTTCGTAGTATAAACTTTGCACATTGTTAGTTAGTAGTTGGTTTATTGGTTTGGCCGGTTTGGCCTTGACTTGGTTCATTTCATATGTTGGCGGCGGTCACTCGGGTAGTTAACCAAGCTAGTATTGTCGCCCATTTTTGCTAACCCGTTCTTTGTAACCAAGGTCATTACAAGCTGAAAAAGACCTTAGTTGATCTTTTGTGCACATGGATTCCATTTTGATTGACTGTCTGATAGTTGCATAACTAGTTAATGGCATGCTTTCCTTTCGTTATCCAACTTTCATCTGTTAGTTGTTAATTCTGTTGAATAAAGTGCTTCGTTGTTTAAGGCGTGGTATTCCTTGTTCACTATTGCCTGTTTGTCAAGCACTGATTCGGTGGATATGGTTTAGTTTGAATTCGAAAGTTTTGTGTCCCGTATCCTCCCATTGTTCGAGGACACAAACCTTTTTAGCTTGCTCTTTAACTTGCTTGATACTTAGCCTATTTAGTTGGATGCTGAAAATGTGAATTGTAAAAATGAAATAAAAAGCTGAATTGTTGAACTCTTGCTAGTCGATAATGTTGAGCATGTTCTGAGTTGTGAATTCGGAAGGATTGCATAGTTGCTAGTTTTCTAATTTTCTGCATTTCGTTCGCTATGGACTAGCAAACCTTAAGTTTGGGGGTGTGATAAGCACCTAGAATGTAATGTAGGTGCGCTAGTGCCTAGTTTTAGTTTAATTTAAGTACTAATTAGTTATTGTTAACGATATTTGCTTGTAGAGTGTTTTAGTTCTGTTTTGTAGGTGATTTGTCAAAGAAAGGAATTTCAAAGGCCAAGGCAGAAGCAGAATTGCCCGAGCAAGAAGCAGGCAGCCAAGGCAGCAGCAGGCCAGAGTGCTAGAAGAATGGGGCTCGGCATCGATGGGAAGAATGGAGGTCCATCGATGCCGAAGCACTTAAGAGGATCAGAGCTATGGGCCTCGGCATTGATGTAAGGTTCTATGGTCCATCGATGCCGAGCATGCTAGTGAAACACTCTAAGGCCGTTGCCATCGATGCCGAGGGGCTAAGAGGTGGATTTTCAGAGTATTTTGGGAATATTCCGTGCGCGAGGGCGGCTGACATAAATAGGAGTGACATCATTTTGTAAAGAATGACGTTTTTTAGTACAATTTTCTAGATCTAGGATTAGATTGGTATACATTTTCAAATTGTTCTTGTTGTTCTTCATTTTTTCAGCACTTATCTTTTAATTTTCTGTCTTAATTAGTTTAGTTTTGTTATTATTGTCTTTATTAAAGTTGTTGCCACTCTCCCGATCTATCATAATCTCTAATTTTCTTCTAGTGTTGCTTTTCAATTATGCTTAGTAAATTTTTGCTTGCTTTTATCTCTCTAGATATGTATGAGTAGTTTCAAGGGTTAGGTCATGGGGTGATTGGCACCTCATGGCTCGGGCGAAAATTGCATTTTGCACCCAATAAAGCTTTAATATTTGATTTGGAAATTGATGTGGGGTTCGGGTTTGTTTGACAAATCACCGAGGTGTTAACCTCTTTGATCATGTGTAAGTGGTAGCATCGCCTACCCACCACATATGATGCTTAAAGCTCTGTCGCTCAAGGTATTTGCCAAATGAATTCTAGAGCTAGCTTGGTTCTCAAATCATTTTATCTTCTAATTTGAGAACTTTAACCAAGTATCTTAAATTGTGTAATTGGGTGAAGAGTGTGATTTAGCTCGAGTCTTAAGTGTTAATAATTCCTAGACCTAGCCTATCTTTTCTCTAGTTAATTCGTTTTTAATTTAGCCTTTTATTTCCACCGTTTAAAGTAAAACAAAGTTGGTTGTCTAAAGGCCGAAAACCCGAGCTTACTTGCATCTACAAATCCGACCAAGCCATATAATTATTCCCTTGGGTACGATTCCGGTCTTCCGGATTATTATGCTTCAACAGACGTATTAGGCCATACGTATGGGGTATTATTCCATTACATCGGAGCAGACGAAGCAGTGGTGGTATAGGAGGATAGGCCAACTGTTAATTGTGGTGTAAATTTATATAAAAATTAGCACCGTTAATTTAAAGAAGAATTAACGCTATTAATTTGGATAGGAATTAACATTGTTAATTATGGTGATGATGGTGGTGGCATGGTGGCGACACGGTGGCGATGTGGTGGTGGTGGCAGCGTGGTGGTGGCAGTGGGTGGCGAGGGTGGCGACGTGGCCGCGTCAGACCGTCTTCAGCCACCAGACGGCCCATCTGAGCCGTCCAAAAATTCTTTTAAAAAAAATGAGGGGCCTACGCGGGAATCAACGGCATCCGATATGTGTAGAGTGCTTGTTCTAAACACCCTATTTTTCGTGGACGGCTTGGATCGACTGTCCGGTGGACAAAGACTGCCCGACGCACAAGTCGGTACGGAAACCGTCGGTGCCTATAGGATTTCCATTTTTTTACGAGGGGTATTTTTGTCAACAAAATAATGAAGAGGATTTACTGAGCTATAGGCTCTTTGGACATGACCTATTAGGCTATTCTTCACCCAGACAGGACCAGCCAGGAAGTCCTAATATTAGATTCCATAGTCCACCAAGTCATATGGGGTAAAAGTGCAATGCTCATTAAGTCCTATGGGTGTGATTTTACTTCTTTACCTCACTTTAAATAGCAACAAATGAACACAGCCCATCATTTAGGATTTCAAATAAATGCAGCTCACCTCTCTCTCTCTCTCTCTCTCTCTCTCTCTCTCTCTCTCTCTCTCTCTCTCTCTCTCTCTCTCTCTCTCCAGTCAGCCCCGCCACCCCCGGCTACTCCTCCGCCAGTCTCAGTCTCGCCACCGGCCACTCCTTCGCCGGTCTTAGCTCTACCGCCAACTATTCCTCCTCCGACCGTCCCACTCCCGACTGTTAGTTAACACTGTTAATTATGGTGGTATAGGAAGTTATATGGACCAACTATTAATTAACACTGTTAATTGTGGTGTAAATTTATATAAAAACTAATACTGTTAATTTAGATAGAAATTAACACTGTTAATTGTGATGGAGTGGTGGTATAGGAAGTTACATGGGCCAACTATTAGTTAACATTGTTAATTGTGGTGGTGGTGGGGGCGGCGGCGTGGTAGTAGTAATTGTGGTGGCAATGGTTGTAGCGGCGTGGTGGTGATGGTGGAGTGGTGGTGGTAATGGTGGCGGCGGCGGCGTTGTGATGGTGGTGGTGTTGGATGTTGTATGGGTCAACTGTTAATTTAGACAAAAATTAACATTGTTAATTGTGGTGGCGGTGGTGGTGTGGGTGGTGTTGGTGGCATGGTGGCGGCGATGGTGATGGCACAATGGCGATGTGGTGGTGGCAGCATGGTAGTGGCGGTGTGGCGGTTGTGGGGGTGGTGGCGGCAGCGATGTGGTGGTGGTGGCGGCAGCGGTTGTGGCGACGTGGCGGCGGCGGTGGGGTGACGTCGTGGTGGCAGCGGCGGCATGGTAGTGGTGGTGGCTGAATCGTCTCTCTTCAATCGCTTTTTTTTTACGAGGAGTACTTTTGTCGACAAAATAATAAAAATGACTTACTGAGCTATAGGCTCTTTGAGCAGGATCTAGTAGGCAAACAGAACCGGTCAGGAAGTTCCCTAAGTCTATCACGAGCCTCATCTCACGCAACAGCTGGTGTCTCTTATGGCAAGCCTAATCATTGGGCCCAGGATCCATTTCCGTTTGTTTTCATCTCCTCTTTGGGACCCTGGGGCTCTGCTGCGCAGGGAGGCGCAACAGGCCCTACCCACTGTTTTAAACGTGGACGTTTTGGTATAAAAAAAAATCCAAACCTTCCGTTTGCAATCCTATGGAGCAGAAACATGATTATGAGAACCCTAAAGACAAAATTTAATTATGACTCTTTAGAATAATATGATCAGAATAATAACATTTTTATAGCCGTTCAAACGGAGTGAAAATTGGAGTACTTAATTTTTTAACCATATTTTTTAATATATAAACGGTCTTAAAAAAGTGCTCAAATTGTCACTCCGTTTGAATCGGTGTAAAAATCTTGTTATTTTGATCATATTATTCTAAAAGGTCGTAATTCATTTTTATCTCTAGGACTCTCATATTAAGTATATGCTCTTTATTTAGGACCATGTGGAGCAGAAATGTGATTACGAGAGTCCTATAAACAAAAATTAATTATGACCATTTAGAATAATATGATAAGAATACCAAAATTATTGCACTGATTCAAATGGAGTGAAAATTTGAACACTTAGGTTTTTTAGACGGTTATATATTAAAAAATGTGGTTAAAAAATTAAGTACTCCAATTTTCACTCCGTTTGAACCAGTACAAAGATGTTATTATTCTGATCATATTATTCTAAAGAGTCATAATTAAATTTTGTCTTTAGAGTTCTCATAATCACGTTTCTGCTCCATAGGATTGCAAATGGAAGGTTTGGATTTTTTTTATACCAAAACGTCGACGTTTAAAACAGTGGGTAGGGGCTGCTGCGCCTCCCTGGGCAGCAGAGTCCCCGGGTCCCCCTCTTTGATAGTTGGTTTGGAGCAATAGGGTGGATTGATAAGAGCATCCACAATGTAATAATCAAAATCAAAAAGCTGCTAAAGTTAGCAATATTTATTCAAAAAAGTGCTTATATTATAATAACCAAATTTAGCAATCTCTTAGCAACTCATCAAATTTTGGCATTTGAATAATCAAAACTAACAACATTTTGCCAATAATCAAATTTAATGATCTCCACATTTACTTAATCAAGTATATCCATCATTACACAAAACCTTATCTCTCTTTCAACAATGTTTTCAAAAAATAATTTTTAAAAACTATTTTTTTAGAAACTTAAAAAAAAATAGTTTCAAAAAAAAATGTTATTTTGAAAATTTGTTTAAAAAAAATGTTTTCAAAAACAGTTTTTACAAAAAAAAAATTTGTTTTCTTTTTGAAAAATCCAATATTTTTCTCTAAACTCTTTTTTTAAAATTATTATTATTTTCAAACAAACTATTCAAATTATTATCACAGTTTTTAGTTTTTAGAATTTTGTAGTTTTGACGTGGTAAGTTTTGGTTATCCAATTTTGATTATTACATTGTGGACCTCTACATTGCTAACCTTAGTAATGTCTTAAATGGATAATCAAGAGATGATGTGGCAACTTTTGATTATCCAATTTTGATTATTACATTGTGGATGCTCTAACCGCGCGTCTCAAATTGTAGCCTTTTGGCGTAATTTTCTCTGCTTTTTTTTTTTGTTTTTTGTTTCCTTCTGGAGACTGGAGTATGACTTTTGTAGGTTGTACATTCGATTAATCTTTTTTTTATTGCAAGCTAAATTACCCCAAAAAAACCTTCAAAATTCATACTTCATCAATTATCTTGTTCAATTAATTGCCTCTCTCTTTCTCGTAATAGGGATTCAAATGTAACGGATACCTTCCAGACATGCACTATCTTCGAAAGAAGAACTCGTTTATTATTCTTTTAGTCATAATGGCATAACATGAACTTGGAATATTCTTTTCTTTTTATCATCTGAAAATTCGTAATTGGAATATTCTTGTTGATTCTTTCGTCAAAAAACGTGGGTTTACAAGATCCCGCTTTTCAAACACGCCTTATACTAGCTTGTAGTCGTAGCTAGGTTAAAATATGATGAAGTGAATGCATATCGATAATTGGAGTCATTGGACGGTGAAAAGTACTACTAGTATTTCTTATGATGATGCTGAGCTCTTAATTTAATTACTAGTATTTTTCTCAACTAATGGATAGATTTAGGGGTGTTTTCGGTAGCAAAAAATTTGTAGATTTTTATTTGTGGTTGAAAAGTTGTTAGGTGTTTCCGATAGTAAATAAGTTGTTGAGAAATATCAAGTTGTTTCCGGTAGTGAATAAGTTGCTGATGGGTTTGTGAGTATAGTACTATAGCAAAAAAAAATTTTGTTGACAACTTTTTTGTTAGTGGAAACGAGATAGTAAATTGCTGAAATTTTTTTGTTAATGCAAGTTTTTAGAATTTTTTGGTAGTGGAAACACTCCCTAATAGCATACATTAAGATGGTAAAAGTAAAAAGTTCTTACACAAAAAAATGTATTTTTTTGGGTTACTAGCTTTAGAATTGTCAACGAAAACGCGCTTAACTTTTAACAATCTCGTATGTTCAGCGATTTAACAGTGAAAAATATGATACGAGATACATGAAAAAAAAAAATTGATTCGATACGTATAGCGACATAATTTATTTTTTTAGACAAAAGATATAGTACATGTTAGTATTCTTACGTCAAACTAATTTTTGGGCCGAAGATCTCAAATGAGAACTTACATAACGGACGAATCGTATCAATAAAATAGGAGGACCATGGCCGGATGACTCACTCACGCACGCGCAAAAATGCTCCTATCATTGTTCGGTGAAAGACAATAATATATTTTTTTTGACTGCGTGCATTTTTGTGCTTACTTTAATCACTTAGTATATTTGCTCAACTTTTTTAAAATATTTTTTGGAGGATTTCTGTAAAAAATCAGCTCCAATGGATATCGGTAAGGACTTTCTCAGAAATCGTAGGACGAATCATTCTGTTTTGCCCTACGAATTCTAAGAAAGCCTTTACCAATATCCGTTGGAGCTGATTTTTTACAGAAACCCTCCAAAAAATATTTTAAAAAAGATGAGCGGTTCGAATCATTTTCTGGAATCTCAATATGGACCCCACAAAAATGTATGTGCAAGATATGTGAAAAACATATGCGCAAATAGCATGGTTGCTTGTGGTTAATTAACTTTGAACGGGTTGGGAGGCATCCTTGCTGATTGCTAGTAAATTATTGGGGAAGAAATATTTTTTTATGTCGATGATTAAATCAGCCTTGTTTTAAACAACAGTTATTCAGTGTTCAAACGACATCGTCACATGATATTCTCAAAATTCTATATATAGTCGCACATCTGCATAAATTTCATGGACTTACTTATGAGCAATACATAGGGTCCATTTGGGAGCCTAATTATTTTTGCATTTTTCCATTTTGGATTGTAAGTTATTGGTTGTAGAATATGGCCTGAATAAATTATGAATATGATAGAGTGTGTGTTTGGGAGTAGTTTTTTTACCATGTTGGTCTTCCTTATCATTATGGTATTATATAATAGTTTGACAAATAACCATTTTAAGTTTGGAAAAAAATATTAAAATAGTCCAAAATAAAATTTTCTCCACAAAAGTCTTCAAAAAAAATTTGGGCACGCAAAAATCTTAATTGTTGGTCGATTAAAAAGTTAAACAACCATTATGTAAGTACAAAATTAGGGAGTACCGATGCCTAGAAGAACAATAAAAATGACTCACAAATTACAACAATAACAACAACAAAAAAGGTCAGGGGTATAATAATGTGGAGGGAAAATTCAGAATAATTGAAAAAGGTCAGAGATAGTTACGTTTTTTATCCTACCAGAATTTGATAATACAAAACGAAAAATGAAAAAGCTCCTCCAAGACTGGTTATGAGATAGTGCCTCTAAAGTGTAGTTTTCATAATACATTATGAGAGAATCCATTCTCAAAATACAACTTTCAAATCAAAAATGTTGGACAATGAATAATCACAATTCATAATGGGGCTCCCAAACGGCCCCGCAAATATGTGGTTACAAAAGGGTACCCAATAATTTGTCCAGTAGCAAATACTTGTCTTGGTGCTCGTCAGTCCTCACTAAAGTTTAAGATCAAGGACGTGCCTCACGAATTACAATTTTAACCTATAGTTAATTAAATTGACTGAATTGTTGTGCGTAAAATTTTCAATTATATCTCCCTCCGTTCTAATTTTAGTGTTCATGTTTCTAGTTTGGAATGTCCCGGAATAAGTGTTCACTTTCTAAAAATAACCATCAAAACATGTAAAACTTTCAACTTTCCCTAAAAAGTATCATTTCCTTCCTAATTGATTTGACAGTTTTTCATATTCGTGTAATTTTTAGATTGACATTATCTTTCAATTTATTAACATTTTTCATAATTTTGAATTTTTTTATTTTATAGCAAAACTAATTAATATCTATCAAATAAGATCTATATTATATATTTTTTAAAATCCATATTGAAAAATATAAACAATTTTAATACATATAATTAACTTCGCAATTTGAAGGTTAATTTAAGAAATTTAGAGCAAAAAATTTGACTTCTTAAAATGCTCGATTTCCCTAGATGAAATTTCTTAAACTTGTATACCCTTTCTTTTTATTTTTGTTTCTTAGTAAAATGACCCACCCAGTGTAGAGACTTGTAATTTCTGGAAAAAAAATATTTAAAGGTTTATAATTGAAAAGAAATTAGGAAAATGTGAGAATTGTGGAGTTTATCTGATTTGGGGTCAATGTAATAAAATTGTTAGTCGAATGAGTGCAAATATGATTCGTATATGAGTTAGTATATATGTGTGTGTGTGTGTGTAGAGGATAGAAATATCCCCCATTTCTCTCTCTCTCTAACACGCCTCTCCCTCCCTCCTCGTCGGCTCTCTCTTTCTCTCTCTCTCTCTCTCTCTCTCTCTCTCTCTCTCTCTACTCTTCCACTCACAAACTCACTCCCAAACTCGAAACCCACCAAGATCCTCCACCGAATGGTCTTCCTCAAGTGTTCTAGGTCTCGGGTTGTGTTCGTTTAAGCTAAGAGGAGGTATATTTCACTTGGTTTTGAAGTCCTTGGAGCTAGGGCTTGCTCAAATCGTGTGAACTTTGATCTTTAAGGTAGAGATTTCTTACTCTCTTTATGTGTTTATGAGTTGATTTTGGGCTTCAATCAAGTTTGAATTGTAAACCTTGGTGTCCTTGAAAAGCAGTAAAAAAAATCTGCAGAAATCGCCCGGGGATTAATCCCTCATTCAAATTTGGACTTTTGCCTCTTAGGGATCGATCCCTCCTCTCTCTGGAAATTCTGTCCGCTTTCTGGATTTCAGCCCAACTTCAATCGGCCATAACTTCCTCGTCCGATGTCCGATTCATGCAAAATCGCCTTAAAACTCTTAGTACACAGAAAGTTATGACCATTGGAGTAGGGGTATGTCAGTTTTGCCAACATCCGCTGGCTACTCCAAAAATTCTCGTTTTGTCGTTATGACTCCCTATATAAGTAGAACATGTTTAAGTCACTCTCGGGCATGATTGATCGTGCCCTAATAACTTGTTGTTCAATCTTGTCTCTTGGCACTCATTAGAGTAAAATATTAATGTCATTGGGTAGGAAATGTACCGTAAGGTTGATAGGAGTACCATGGGCTATAAGGGGTAATGTGGTGAGTGTTATGGGGAGACATGAGCTTGTCTAGTGATCTGATGGATAGTATTGTGACTCGTATCCTCGTGCCTCGTCTTGTTGAGCTCCCTAGGTTCCTTTGACACTCGTTCTATAATATTCTTGTTTAGAACATAGCGGGTGGTGTGTCGTGGAGTCATTGTGGGTTCTGTGCGTGATGAAGGACGTCATGATTGACTTTGAGGAATAGCGTGAACTTATAATATTTACCAATGTACAATGGGACTTGTTTATGAGTTTGTAATACATTATGTGATGATGAATGAAAGAATGTGACCTTAGAAAACATTGTCTTCTTGTATACTGATTGATTGATAATGCATGTGTGTATGTGTTAGTTGAAAATTTGAATTGAGGGTCCTGCAACGCGAGGTGTGGTAATGCGGAGGCTCTAGAGGGCCCGCAACGCAAGGTGTGGAAATGCGGAAACCCAGGTGGAGAGAATTCACTGTGACGCAAGGTGTGGTAACACAGTTGAATGTCTCGCATGATGAAGAGAATTATGATTGACTTTAGAAGTTTATGTTGATGTTCGGACTATTTGTTACTTGAGATTGTGGCTGTTGAAAAGGGGAATGAACGGTTGATTCTATCAAGGTTTTATTAAAAAAAGGATTTTGGAAATCAAAAAGGAAAGTTTTATGAAATAAGGCTCTATGGTGGATGGTATGAAATGAGGAAGTGGTTTGTGGCATTCATTCGAAAAGTTATTAGATGGTTGAACTATTGTTGTTGTTTGTTTGATTGATGTGAGTTTTAATGCTGTTTCTAGTCAATGTGTGGATGGTTAGGGTTATCTCTAAGATGTCTGAAATTCCGAAGTCTAAATTCGTCAGTTCATTTTGGTAACCCTCTTGTATCTCATATTTGCTTGTTGAGTCTCATTCGCGTTTGGTGCATAGTTCATCACATTTTCATATAACTTGAGTATAGATTTATCTACCGGGCTAGTGTAGCTCAACCTATCATTTTCAGGTGCAAAGCAAAGAAATAGGCATAGCGTGCATCTCGTGTTTGTTGATTATATGTTTCGAAGGTATAAAAGAGGCAACTATTAGCATTTGTCTTGAAAAGAGTATTTGAAAGGACTGATTATTGTAAACTGTAATATTATTTTGGTATTTTGATAACTTGAAGCTTCGATCCAGGATTGTAATATTTGTATTTAAATTCGCGAATAGGAAAAAGAAATGTTATTTGGGTATTATCGATATTTTAGTAATGATTTTATTTTTTGAAAATGATTATTATTTATATTGAAAATCGAGGGCGTGACACCCAGTCTAATTCACTCCTTTCAAGTTTTTGTTTTTTTTTTTAACAATAATGCTACACACACAGACATCACACACAGATTCTTCACGGATACAATGACATGGCAAAAAATGGGCCCACTCCCACTCTCTCTCTCTTCTCTCTCTCCCTCGTTTTGGGCGGAAAAAATTCAATTTTCACGAAACCCATTTCTTCTCCACCTCGGTCCTCACCAGTCACCACAAACTAGCACCCAGCCACCCACCAACAACTGCCGCCCACCGGAAACGCAACCGACGACCATCCACCAACTACAAGCACCGGATGCAGCCCTAAAATTTTTCACAGGTGTGTTTGTGGTGCACAGAATTCCAAAAACCAAAACACAGTTCACCGCCGCCGCCGTCGCCCGACCAAACACAGACAGACACCATCGACCAGCACCAAAGCCATCCTCTTCTCCCAGACTCCTGTACGCCGATCTTGTGAATTCTTGATTTCTTCTCTCTTCCAAAGAAAAAAGGGGTAAAGAAATCCTATAGAGCAAAGAAATGTCAAAAATTACATGACCCTCTACTATTGCGCAAAACCCTGATTGGGTTCATAAGCTGTTTATAATAGAAGGTTGAAAAGAAACTAAAAAAAAATAGAAAAAAACAACAGCCAGAATGGATTAGAAAAAACCTCCCGATTGACCTCCTCCGGAAAAAAAAAGAGAACTAAAACACCATCTCCATCCAAATCACGTCTTGCAATGTTTCTTCCCCAATGTGGGTTTACCCAAAACGTTTTCCTTCCATTCGTCGTTACGTTTGCCATCGTCGGGCACCATCTCTTGCAACCGTTACGATTGTCCAACTCGGGTCATCGGACACCGGAATGAGAATCTATTATCTGACTTCCGCTGCCATCACAGACGTCTAAAGTTTGGAAAATTTATCAGTTTAATAGGCAGTGGATAGCAATTGGTTGCATCTCCGGTGGTCGGCGGTTGTTGGTAGCGGCGGGTGCTGGTTCGTGGTGTGGTGGAGGCGTGGAGCAGATATGGGTGTGGGGGAAATTTTGGGAGCAAAATTGTTTGCGGCCCTCAAACCAAAACGAGAGGGGAGAGGGTGGGAGCAGGGCCGGCCCAAGGGTTTTGGGTGCCCAAGGCCAATAAAAAAAAGTGTGTCCTTAAAGAGTAAATACTTAACAATTTTTACAGCAACAATCACAATACAAAAAAGCCAAACCAATATAAAGTTCTACTAATCATTATATACGAACACAAAATACAAAGTCTCCAAATAGGTAAATACATATTATCTCAAGAACGCATGAGGGTCACTTGAATATTACTTGTCTTGCATTTCTAGAAGCAAAACTATCAATTAAATTTGTATAATCCACCTCTTTCACCAAGTCATTTTCAATTGATAACATGGCTAACCCATTTAGTCTTTCTTGTGACATGGTTGATCGAAGGTAATTTTTGATCAACTTTAACTTTGAAAAGCTTCTTTCTCCCGAGGCAACACTAACCGGTATAGTCAAAAGCACTCTATACGCATTCCATGTATTTGGGAAAGAGTCCGCCATAAGTTTGATAAAATTGAGCACTTCAATTGGTTTCTGCACTCCCCTTGGCAATACTTGTTTCAAGTATTTCAACTCTACAAACAAATCTCTCCCATCAATATCGGAAACCCCGCCATGCTTTAAAACTTCTTCAAGGTTGGTACAATGATTTTTCAAGCATTCATCACTCGAACTCACCTTTTCCAAATCAAACAAGAAACCAAAATTCTTCTCATACACTTCAAATTGTTGGAACCTATCTTTGAAGGAAGAAAGAGCTTTATCCACAATTACCGAGAAGTAATTTATTTTCATTGATTCTTCAACAGAGTGTGTCACCTCGTCCGCAACATCTTCATCAAATTGCTTCTTTCTTTGAATGATGCGCTTTTCAACAAACTTAGGTTCAATCCTCATTTCATTCGCCATTTCCGTAGCATCAACCATTGCCTCCGCAAAACCAACTTTTCTGTAGTTCTCAAAATAATCAATCAGGGCCTTTTAACTTCTCGATAGCAAGGTATATGCACATGTCTTCACTTTGAAGAAATTTGCTCACAATGTTAACAGCAAACAACAACTTGTACCAAATAGCCATGGCAAACAAGAACTCAAAATTCTCAAGTTCGTTCTTTGCAAGGGATTTAGCTTCACTTTGTGCTATCGACTCCGTCGTCGTGTCGTTCGCCAAGTCTACCAAAGCATCTCTTAGTTTTGAGGGATTGTATCTTATCGGCTTGATGCTTTCAATGCGACTTTCCCAACGTGTTTGTGACAATGTCTTAAGCATGAGACCCTTCACATCTTTCAAATTGTCTTTTAAAATTGCCCACCGTTGGACTGAAGAGGAAAACAACACATATAGACGTTGTACCACAGAAGAGAAATACTTTATTCAAAGCCTCCGAGTATACTAGACATTTTCTATCATGTTTCTCTCCATTGGGTAAATGGCGAATATAGTGCACAGAAGAGAAATGTCTACTCTTCTCATTGTCATCCTTAGGAAAGGTAGCATCACCATTTCTTCTTACGGGACCTCTTTCAACCAATAAGTCCCTTAATTTTTGATCCATGTTATCCCAATTACATGGATCATCAATGTTCACAGGAGCGCATTCAACATTCAAGTCTTCATTTGGATTGACATCCCTCGAACTTTCATTAATATTTTCATTGACACATTGATAGGCTTCCTCATCCCCCAAATCCTCACATTCTTCTTCTACTTGTTCTTCATTCACCAAGTTTTCAGCGACATCAATCACCAAATTTTCGTGTTCTTCGACTGAGCTTTGTACATTTCGTTGCTTGAAAAGAACTTTTTAATAGCCCCCTTTTGAGAATTTATTAATGCTTCAGTTTTTTGCTTCTTTATTCTTTTCTAATGACCAGATAGTTGACGTTTAGGCATGATGCACCTAGGTAAGATTTAAAAAAAGAGGCTTATAACATTATTATTAATGATGCACTAACCGATAATCAGATAAATCAGATATTTTTAAATTTAAGCACACCAACTAATGTCAACTAAATCAGCACAAATCTAAGCACCACCAGCCAGGGCTCTGCATTTAACAACATACGTACAAATCTAAGCACCACCAGCCAGGGCTCTGCATAATAAGAGAATACTTACCGATTTGAAGCCTCGCAAGTCGCAAGCAAATGGGGTTATGCTGTAGTTGTCAATCTCTCTCTTCCTGTCTAGCATGACCTTTTGTTCAATTTGTGACGGCATAAACTCATCAGCATAAACTCAGCATAAATAAAAATGCTTATTTATCAGAAGTTTCCTGACTTTCAAAGATCATTAGCCCCCTTTGACTTTAAGAGAAGGGAATTGTTTTCAAAGTTCCCAAAACGAATTGTTTTAAGCACTTCAAATGTGAATAGAACCACTGTGATTAAAAAAAATTACCTCGAGGCTCGAGCTCAAAGCCTCGAATAGTCGAACACAATACGGCAGTCGGGTAGTGCGCCAGTGCCCTTCCGGCCTTCCCAGAATCCCAGTTTGGCAGCGCCCCCTTCGTTCGTTTGGTGAAAGTCTCGAACACAGAGAAGGGTTTGATTCGTTTGAATTCGAGAAGGGTTTGAATCTGTTCCAGAAGGGTTTCAAAATAGACGGTGAACTGTTAGAGAAGAGAAGGGTTTGAGTTAAAGACCATGTACAGCCCTTATTTACAAAAATGTCACCGAGCATTTTTTGGGCTGTACTGATCTGTGTGGGCCACAACCATTTTAATTGGAATGGGCCTTTTTTTTCCTTCTATAGGGCTCAAAAAGACTTCTAGTCAAGCCCAAATTGAAAAATTAGTGGAGTGCCCCTAAAATTAGGCCTTTTTGGGATGCCCAAGGCCCAGGCCTCTTGGGCCTTGGGCTTGGGCCGGCCCTGGGTGGGAGTGGGGCCGTTTTTGCCACATCAGCGTGTCTGAAGAATTTGTGTGTGATATATGTGTGGATAGCATTATTGTTTTTTTAAAAACCTATAAGCATAAACCATGTCTTGATGAGAAAATCAGAGAAATGATCAAATCCCTAATGTGACGCAAAATGAATTCCAAATGATTTCATCGGGCAATATCAGCCTTTCATTTTATGAATCTCAAAGTTGATTATACCTTGTTTATGAAATTGACTGATCTTTTCATGTTATGGGCATAATTCATTGTAAGTTAAAATTTCCTTTGGCGACATTTTTACTTTTCATTTTTTCATATTGTGGTCGATTAATCTATATTATAAAACAGGACAGGTATCTTTAAGAATATTTCTTCTCAACGGTTTATATTTATTCTTGCTATAAATTTTATCTACCCATACAAACACAACCAACGGTCCAGATTTCTCTCCACCCCTCCTTCTACAACATGGCATTTGGGTAAATACCTTACATTGTTTGGATAAAAATATAGATGGCATTCTTTCGTCATTCAAAATTTGAAACCCACGTCACTCCTTCTCTCTTACTTTCCCTTCTCCCTTCTCTCTCTCTCTCTCTCTCTCTCTCTCTCTCTCTCTCTCTCTCTCTCTCAAAAACTGGGAGAGGCGACATCAGGGCTCCCAAAAACGCCATCAGCTTCGTCCTCGGCGTCTGACCTCTCTCTCGACTCATCTCTCTGTCTTCCTCCGCCCTCCGTCGACCCACCACCACCGACCTAACACCACCAGCAGCACCGCACCAAAACTCCGAAACCCGTAACCATAAATCAGAATTCTTCCTTGGCGAGAGATTCTTCAGTCTCCTTTTCCTTTCTAATACCCACAATCCAATCTCCCAATTATGTTATTCAGGTATGTTATTCTTCATCCCATGGCCATGCACGCGGAAACTGTTCGTCTTCTTCCTGTTCGGAGTTTTCCATGTTCCTTGATCTGTGAACCCTGATTTTATATAAACACTAGATCACTTTCAGTGTACGTGAGGTGTAGGAACAGTCGTTGTATGTCAGCCAACAAAGAGGTATTTCTTGCCTAATGAATTTGTTATTTAACTTTACTTATATAGGATTCGTCTTGAAATGTAATGGAGTTGAGGAGGATTAACATGAATACATTGCTTCGACGTCATCGTAATGTTTCTAACTTCGAAGCTTGGTAGAGGGCACCATCACCAACATCAGCAGTTTATGGTAACCACTAAATTCAAGTAAGCTTAGGAAATAGAACAGAGTATAGAAGAAGCAAGGAAGATAGACTATGTAGCAGCAAAATCACTACTTCGGATGAGGGTACGTTGTTCAAAATAAATTTCTCTATTTCAGTTGGTAACTTTTCAAATGAATTTATTATTTAAGTTTACTTATATAGGATTCGTCTTGGAATGCAATGGAGTTGAGGAGGATTAACATGAATAAATTGCTTCGATGTCATCGTAATGTTTGTAACTTCAAAGCTTGGTAGAGGGCACCATCACCAACATCAACAGTTTATGGTAACCACTAAATTCAAGAAAGCTTATATTGTTGAACTTTGTAGCTGATGTTGCTTTTTTAATTCTCAAAAGAATCATGAGCTCATCTGCTGATCGTCGTTTCTACATGGCATTGACCTTTTATTTTAATCTACCATTGTAGCTTACTCTCTGCTCTTACTAACACACCGGTTGGATTGATTATTGGACTTTGGTTTTTATTTTTGATGGTACATCTTTCCTTACATTTCACATGCATTAGGACAACACATTTCATATATCTCTTCGGGTTTGTCTTCCTTTCTTTTTCATCGTAGTATTTAGGTGTCAATGTTTGAACTCCCTGTCAAACTGTGATACCGTAATTAACTTTGAATACATGTTTTAGTTGTTTTACTTTTGTGTATCTAATAGTACAAGCCACAAACTACGGGGGTATTCAATGTTGAATACATAACCGGCTTAAAAGTTGTAGTGGATGCATGCTAAGACGTGTGATTTTGCATTCTAAATGCTTCATTTTCTTTTAAATATACAATCAATTTTGAGCACGTATGAACCTGACTTGGTTTATTTATTTTTGCATTTGTGTAGAAATACCACTCAAGCACGTCAAATCGCAAGGCTATTCACTTATTATGCAGAGTACTGGCTGATGTGCTTAGATTTGTACTTATGTTAGCTGATGTGCTTAATTTTATACTTATGTTGTTAAATGCAGAGCACTGGCGGGTGTGCTTAGATTTTCTCTTATATTGTTAAATGCAGAGCACTGGCTGATGTGCTTAGATTTTTACTGATTTAGTTGATAGTGTGCTTAAATTTTAAAATGCTTTTGATTCCATAGAACTGGGTGACTGCACTGTGCGTGCACGTGCTTGAGTGACATGTGACACATAAATTGAAAACATTTCAATGAGCATGCTTGTGTTATTATTTGTCGCATAGTTGGATTCATTGGGCGGAGGTTGATATATAGCACGCGTGTCAAGTTTTTTTTTGCGTGTGCTAATCGTTCGAACCGTGCCTTCAGGCACGGGCATGCACTAGTGAAGAGATAAGATAACTCAAACGAAGGGATAACCAGCTAGTGAATCTGTCTTCAGTGATTTCAAATTGTGGTCCATTAATGAAGAAAGATAATTAGAAAAAATAAAGCAACAAAGAAATGTTTTCCAACCCCAAGGAGTTTGGCCAAATAGGTAAAAGAAAACAAATAGTAAGTGATTGTTTTCTATAAGGTCGCTTGTTCGAATTTCACGTAGGCCAAACATTCCAAACTTTGAGGTCACTGGGGCTTTGTTCGTTTGGAGGTCTCAAAATCTCTAGGCACAATTTCCAATAAATTTTATATATCTATCTTACTCCACTCATTATTTTAAAAAACCTCCCTCAAAACCTCCAAATTTGTCCGATCGTTAACTTCGAGGGTTCAAAATTAGTTGAGATACATGCAAGCTAGCCGAACATAATAAATAAATAAAAACGTTCCTCTTTGGGAAGAGGGAATCTACTTAAGTAGGAGTACTATATTGGAGTACAATAATTCATTGTTTGAAGCATAATTCCAAAAGTCTCGGCCTAATCTCCAATATAATTTGTTCTAAAGGAGCCCACTTGTCACTTCCCCTAACAAAGCACGATAAGCCTATCATGATCAAAAGACTATTCAATAAATTAAATGCATAATGTTTAATGCATACCGTCCCGATCAAATGAAAAAATGTTCAATGCATACCAACGAACTCGGGAAGCTGAAAGGGTGTTCTGGATTCTCAAAAAAACATTTTTTGAAAAAGAAGATAATTTCAAATTTAAAAATTATGTGTTTACGTAAATAATTTTTCTACCAATATAAATCTTATTTGATAGATCTTATTGAAATTTTTTATACGGTACAAAAAAAAATCAAAAAATTAATTTTCATTTTCATTATATTTGAATTTGAAAATTGAAAAAAAAAAAAACTTTTAGAAAAGGAATGTAAACTGGAACGCAGCCTAACATTTGTATTGTCCCTCCAAGCGCTTCATTCAGACCGTTCGTCTCGGCAACCAATGGTCCGCATTTTAAAATAGTTCTTTCGTGAAAGAATTCCTTTAAAATTTGGACCATTCAAAATACTTTTGAACGGTTGAGATAGGCACTGCATTGCGTTGTCCTTATAAGAGACAACAGGCTCCCCGATCAGGCATACCAACGTTGGGGCTGTTGAGTTTCCTGTGGTAGTGAGGTACTCCGTACTCATCGAGCCAGTTTATGTGCCTACTGTGATGCCCCATAGCCAGGTTGACGTCGGATTCTGAAGGAGAGTCCTGGTAGGCATCTGAATGGGTGGTCACGGGTTCTACATTGCTAGGTGAATGCAAAATTCTGTGCTATATATAATAAATCATGGCCCTATCTTATACAAACAAAACCAAGGTCAAAATCTAATGGTTGTTGACGATATAACTATCAAGCAAAACTATGGTTACTCATTTAAATCATGCTTTTAAGAGTTCTTGTAAAAAATTAACTCATTTGAACGTCAGGCTTGATCAATTTTTGTCCCAAATTCGCAAAGAATAATTGAGTGTACTGATCAAATATTTTTCAATATCCGAATAAGCTAATTTTTTCTAGAATCTTTAATTAATAATTAAACAAATTAAACAACTCTGATCATTAGTATGAAACCTTGAAATGAATATCAAACAGTCTGGTGCACATTTAGCGGACACCAAATTGGTGTACCATCGTTGGGCTATACCTAATTATAAGCTTTTGTCTTTTGCATTTGTGTTGACAAAAATGCTTCTAAGTGTACATCCATTTGCACATTTTCTCACAGATAGTGTTGTGGATTCCACCGTTACTTGTGGGAGAGATGTAAAAATGAATGTAAATTTTGATGTATTCCTAGCATTGCTCTTGCGTTAATTTTGCTCTTATAATAGTAGGTGAAATTATACAATAGTTTGGGGATCCTGTCATGTGGTACTTCGGATTATTTAATAACCACATGTTTTTTGGGGTTCATACACGTAGTGCTGCCACATGGATTTAGTCCACCACCAGTTTGATAACCTAAATTCAGCACTTAAAACTAAATCAATTAAGTAATAAGTGATTCAGTAGGTTTGATAACCACATTTTACATTGCTTAACAAATTAAGTATCACTTAAAATATAAGCTAAAAAATTGAAAAAAATTAAGTAACTTTGAGCTATTTAATTCTGGTTAAATTTTTATGAATTTACATTCAACCATTATATTACCACTACAACCACTCCCACCAACACTTCCACCACTCCACCACCACCACCACCATCACTACTACTACACCACCACTCCTCCACCACCACATCACCACCACCACCACACCACCAACACCACCACCACCACCGCTCCTACCACCACTTCACCACCTCCACCACTCCCCCCCCATCACCATCACTCCACCACCACCGCCCCACCACCACCCCTACCATCCCTTCACCTCCACCACTCCCACGTACCACTCCACCACACCACACCACTCCACAACCACCACTACACCACCACTCTACCACCTCCACCACATCCACCACCATCACCACCGCCACCACCGCCGTCGCCACCACTCCCCCACTCCTCCACCATTCCACCACTCCTCCACCATTACCATAAGTATATTGTGACTGTTAGTAAATTAAGAGAGAATTGGAACAAAATTAATTTAGCATTTTTTTAATTCAGTACTTAATATATCTATCAAACAGTTTTTCAGCTTAAAAATTTCAGCATTCAGCTTTCAGTACTTAATTTTTCAGCTTTCAGTTTCAGTTTTCAGTCTTATCAAACAACCCCTAAGTGTATAACCCCTACAAGAATGTATAATTATAGAATGATTCAAAATATCACGTGACGATATTTGCTGAATATTGAATAGTTACTCGGTTGGTAGACCCTTGACAGGATGGAAACGACCTCCACCTGCTGCCAACTCAACCTTGAAGAACAGTAGCTATCATCCCCGGTTTGTTTATGAGTTTGCTCAAATAATTAATCATTGTTCAATTCTTGTGTTAGATGCACGAAAGTAATTGTTTGTGAATTCTCTTTTATGATGTGTTCGGCGGCGTTTCACTTTTAGAAAAAGAAGGTTTTGGAAAAAAAAAGATAATTTCAAGGTCAAAAATCTTGTGTTAACATAAATAATTTTCCTAATAATATGAATCTTGCTTAATAAATCTTATTAAGATTTTTTAAACGGTGTAAAAAAAATTTAAAAATTATTTTTCATTTTTCTTATTTTTGAATTTAAAATTACATTCTTTTTGAAAAAACAGGTTTTAAGAGAAAACGGAACGAAACTTCCCATTTTTTACTGAATTATAAAAAAATTTAATTAAAGTGCACATAAACTGATCTGAACATCCCAAAACTTAATAGACAATAGCAATTACTGCTGCTGCTGCGACTACGACTGCGCTACCGTCACGGTATTCTGTCTCCATCTTCCACGTTTTTAAACTAATCATTTTTCCAGTCATAACACATCGGCGGAGATTCAGCTTTCATCAGAGCTTGCAAAACCGTACCCGCAACATAGAGAGAGAGAGAGAGAGATTAACGACTTCTTCTTCCTTCCTATCGGAAAAACAGGAACCCCAAAATTCTCCCTACATCGTTCCCCAAAAAATCACACAAAATTCGCCTGATTCGATCCAACAAAACCACAATTCACCACCCGACAAACCATGTAAACAATTCCTTGTTCTTATTATCCCAGCAGTTATCGTTTCCGAACTCGAATCACACGTTTTTTTATTCTCTCTCGAAAAAAACCTCAATCAATAATGGAGGAATTCTCAGTGCCACCGCCTGTCGCTTCTCTCTCATCCCTCGCAGCGACTCTTCAGTTCCTCCGTGGCCTCCGTCTTCATTGAAGGCTTATAATTTCGTTTTAATTGGTTTAGTCCCGTTTTTTTACGGTTTCTATATCTGCTCTATCCGTTGCGTGTTTTATTTTTTCTCTGTAATTAACTTAAAAAGGAAATATGAATGTGGGGAAGTCCCAGGTTTGGCAGCCTTGTAAGAGAAAGCGGTTTTGATTTCTAGAGAGAGAGAGGGGGGGGGGAGAGAGAAAGCGATTCATATCAAGAATA
Source organism: Rhododendron vialii (assembly GCF_030253575.1). Classification (NCBI taxonomy): domain Eukaryota; kingdom Viridiplantae; phylum Streptophyta; class Magnoliopsida; order Ericales; family Ericaceae; genus Rhododendron; species Rhododendron vialii. The sequence goes on from NC_080569.1 coordinate 14,191,668, forward strand.
AGCAATGGATGGTATCTGTATCATCTGTGAAATCTCCGTTTCCTAACAGTTGTAGATCTTAAGGTTACGGAAAGAGATACATACATTGAAGGAGAAAGAGAGAAAAAAACATATACTTTACAGAGAGAGAGAGAAAGAGAGAGAGATGGCTTCGCGATCGAGTGGCGGTGGTGCGAGCGGGAGCGGGATTGGGAGGACGAAGGTTGGGAGATACGAGCTGGGGAGGACGCTCGGGGAGGGGACGTTTGCGAAGGTGAAGTTTGCTAGGAATACGGAGACAGGAGAGAATGTGGCTATTAAGATTTTGGACAAGGAGAAGGTTCTCAAGCATAAGATGATCGGTCAGGTACTTTCTCGATCTTCCAACTTTGATATATTGATTCTCTGATGTTTTGAATATGCTTGATGGATTTTGGGACAGAGATTCCATGTGGGTGTTTGCCAAAACTTTTAATGGGTAAAAATAAAAAGTAAAAACTCTTTTCTTTAGAGCAGAATATGCAATATAGATTCCTTGTGGGTTTGCCAAGATTTTAGATGGGGAGACCTGTTTTTCGAGCAGAAGCAGAATCTAAAAGCACCAAAATGCGGCTTCTCAGAATATGTTTAAGTAGCCTTTTTTTTTTTTTGTTCCTTCTCAAAAGTACATGCAAGTTGGCAAACTTTGTGTGGCGCCAGAATCCAAAACCTGGGACTGATTGGCGTTTTAGTAGTTTGACCTGGGTTGGCTTCTGATTTTTCCAGTGGTGGTAGTTAGAATCTGGTTGAATGTGAGTTTAACAGGAATCCTCTGACTGATTGGGCTTTTTAGTGGTTTAGCATATATGGGCTTTTGATTTTGCAAGTGGTATAACAGTTAGATTCTATTTGATTAGGTGTTTAACAAGGATGCCTCGACTGAAGGGCCTTTTAATAGTTTGAACTGTATTGGTCCTGAATTTCAAAGTGGGAATTGTTAAGATTCTGCTTGAATAGGGGTGCAACAGAGATGCCATGACTTGTTGGTTCTTCAGTAGTTTAATAATTATTGGCTTCTGATTTTACTTGTGTTAATAGTTATATTCCCCTTTGGTTCAAGTCTAACAGAAATTCAATGATTGCTTTTCAAGAGTTTTACATGTATAGCTTCGGATTTTCCAAATTGTCATGGGTGAACACAAGGGGGTGCCCGGGCCCCTGCACAACTCTAAATATTCTCATTAGTTTTTATAATTGTACTGTATTAGTTTTTCAGGTTAATTACAAGAAGTTATACGGGATGCCCCTGCAAATCTCTTGGTCGAAAAAATTCTCAAAATACCTACACATGTGGAAAAAACCTTCTAAAATATCAAGTTATGAACCCTTTCTTGGTCGCATTTGTAAAACTATATGATGGCTATATACATAAACACAATTTTTTCTTTTCCTTGACCAAATAGCAATATATACATATGCAATATAATCCTTGTAATCAATATAGAAATACATGTAGTTCTTCAGACCCCCACCGACTACAAATTCTGCGTCCGCCAATGCACTTACGTAGTAGTTAGGTTCCGCTTTAATGGTTTAACAGAATTCCTTGCATGATTGGCTTTAATGGGTGTTTTTTGCAGCTGAACTTATGTAAAAACTGATAATTGGAAAGCAAAAGCCAGAAAGAATCATAATTTAGCTTCTAAATAATTTATTTATTTTTTCAGCTTTTGGAAGTTGTTTTTGACACGCCTTCCTACTATACTTGAGCTCCAACAATGCCTCTTATTAGTTTGAGACTTTCCAAATAGTTGTAGTCAGACTGTGATTGAATACCGCGAAGCTTGAGGACATATGAGTTTTGGAATTTGTATGTTGTTAAGTTTTGGCTGTCTATTTGGTGTATAGTATATACTGCTCTGGCTATTATGTAGAACAGTAGAAGTGAGGTCTCCAATTCAATGCAGTGAATACACTGTGCATGTCCCAGTTGGGTATGGTCTTTTCCCTTTCATCAGATGGGCACATCTGAGTGTAGAATCTTCACATGTTAATGAAATTGGAACGCGCAGATATCAAAGAATCTGCTGCTGATCATGAAATTTTGTTTGGACAGCCAGAAACCTGAGAAAAGCAAAAGATATTAAAATTGGAATCATTAAGCTTTTAGCCTCTAAAACTGGCATATCTGGTTAAATAGTTCATAAGAATATGGGTGTCACAATTTTATCCAGCAAATGATTGTACAAGTGATTAATGGAGTTTGTACTTTTCCCTTTTTACTGAGAGGAACTGCAAAATATAGATCATTCGATTGTCAATTTAATGGAAAATCAACACAACACACACACTAACCAAAGTTTATTTTTCATTGGTTTTGGTTATGTTCCTCAAGTGTCTCATAAGTTGAAGCAGAGCTGATCTATGATTATGGTTAATTTTGTGCACTTCCTCATAAAATGTCTCAAACTATTAATTGCAAATTCATCTTATGTTAAATTTGTTGTTTCACCTATTTAGGTTAACTAGACGAGATAACCTCCGTGCAAGTTGCCTCTTTTTAGCACTTAATTCTTTTGACCTTTTAGTTTTTTAGTTCTTTTTTTTGTTGTTGTTGTGTTGTTGGAATACATATGCATCCTTGTTCAAGCTCTTCTTTTTTATACGCTCCTTTACCTCCTAAACTTGGTCTGCAACACAAATGTGTTTTCTCTCTGCAGATTAAACGTGAGATTTCAACCATGAAACTAATCAGACATCCAAATGTCATTCGTATGTATGAGGTCAGAATGTGCTTCCATGCTTATTCTATCAGATTTAAAGTTGCAGCAGCATGGCTTTTAATAAAAGGAGAAATAGTGCATTGATTGGGGAATGTTTTGCATTGATGAATCAGCAATTTTACTTTTAGACAACTCATATATGTCTTGACTGACTCTATATTCTCTGTTGTAGGTTATGGCCAGCAAGGCAAAAATTTACATTGTTTTGGAATTTGTGACTGGGGGTGAACTATTTGACAAAATTGTAAGAAGTGATTTCGCTTTGCCTAAAACAATAATCTTGTTCTGTGCAATTTGCAAGATTGTGATATTTTTGAGTTAATTTATGGGAGCTAGGCTAGTAAAGGGAGATTGAAAGAAGATGAAGCAAGGAAGTATTTTCAGCAGCTCATAAACGCGGTGGATTACTGCCACAGCAGAGGTGTTTTCCACAGAGACCTGAAGGCAAGGCTGTGACTAATCTTCAAATTATAATTTCCCTCAAACTCAAGTCTTCATATACATATCGTTCAGAGATTTTTTAAAATCAGAAGTTCAGTTTTAAGCATTATTATTCTTTTATAACTCACAGCCTGAGAATCTGCTACTGGATGCAAATGGAGTTCTTAAAGTTTCAGATTTTGGATTAAGTGCTCTACCTCAGCAAGTTCGAGTAAGCATTACTGTTCCCTATTCCTTGTTGGAATAATTGTTATTTCAAGTGCCACGATTATTCTGTTAGTGTTGATGGTAATGTAATAGTCATTCCACAATTTTATTCATACCACTACGGATAAAAGACTTAAAATTTGAGCTTCTGACCCTTTTTATGCAGGAAGATGGGTTACTACATACCACCTGTGGAACACCAAATTATGTTGCTCCTGAGGTATTTTTGTGGCTTCTGGTGCAATTATTTTTATCCACTCTTTCAAACTACTGGTTTTACTCTTTTTCTTTACTTCCACAGGTGATCAACAATAAAGGATATGATGGAGCTAAGGCAGATCTGTGGTCTTGTGGTGTGATCCTGTTTGTCCTCATGGCCGGGTATCTTCCTTTTGAGGAGTCCAACCTCATGGCATTATACAAAAAGGTTTTCTTTCTTTTTGCTTTTTCTTTTTTCCATTGGGTTATTTTGTCATCTTTCTTTCTTCCCTATTTGGTTATTTGCCACATTGTCTTACTTTATACTACTTGATCTATGAGGACAGTTAAATATTTTTTATGTTCAGTTGTTTTTTTGGTGAGATTTAGGTGAAGCGTCTTGATCAAGTCTCATGTATCAATGCTAGTTTTACTCAAATCTACTGCAAAGATTATAAATGCTTTTTGTACCCAACTGGAAAATGCTTTGGTCAAGTGTAACCAGCAATTTCTTCTTCCAATTGCATCAATACATGTAACTATGTAAGCAACAATTTTTACAGTAGCAACCTATTTTTGGATCTCTCTCTTGATTTTCTGTAAATTCTCTCACATAAGGATCGACAACGCATCTCTTGAACTGCTCTAAAATATTTTGCTCTAGGGACTAGGGAGCTTCATGTTTGTTTTTTATGTCTATGCAATATGAGCTCCAAAATATTGTTCCTTGGAACAGCACAGCAGGGTTTCTTTGCAGACTTGCAGTTACATTTAGAGAGCTGCAGTGATGGAACAGGAGACCAAAAGAGTGAACATTTATTTTTCTAATGCCAGAATGCGTATTTATCATGTATTGCATAGGGAACAGTATATGGCTGAACAACGTATCTGCCATAGTTTGGTAATAGATAATCATCTGCATGCCTGATAAAAGATAATCATCTGCATGACTGGATCAGTATGAGGGTATGCCATTTACATGTTTCTGCTTTCTTAAGGTGGAAATATAAGTAGAGAAGGACTTCCCATTTGCAGATATTCAAGGCTGAGTTCACATGTCCTCCATGGTTTTCCTCGAGTGCAAAGAAACTAATAAAAAGAATCCTGGATCCTAATCCAACGACAGTATGTGCACTTTTCTCTCACTCTAGTGGTTAAAATGCAGTAAACTTTGTTTTCATTTGTTTACGGGAAAAATTGCATTCATAATATTCAATGTTTGTGTGAAATTCCCTCTTCTGATTTAAGGTGCCTGTAATGCTAACGCCATTTATACTTTTTGGTGTAAAACAGCGCATTACAATTGCTGAGGTCATTGAGAATGAGTGGTTTAAGAAAGGGTACAAGCCACCTACTTTTGAACAGGCAGATGTTAGTCTTGATGATGTGGATGCAATTTTTAATGAATCAGGGGTAACAATCTCTTGTTTATAATATTTGATAAGCACTCTGATTACATTCCTTTTGGAGTATTGATTATTTTTGTTTTGATGTGAAGGATTCTCCAAACCTTGTTGTGGAAAGGCGGGAAGAACGACCTCCCGTCTCTTTGAACGCTTTTGAGCTTATCTCTAAATCACAGGGTCTCAACCTTAGTTCCCTATTCGAAAAGCAAATGGTACGTCAAAGGCGTACAGCTTCGTTTTTTTACGCTTGGTACCTGATTCTCTGATGTAAAGATCTTTTGAATCAAATCATATTGTGCATTTGTCAATGAAGCCCATGTTATCTCTTGAGGGAATTATGATCTAGCTTTATATTTTATTGTGTGCATACCGATGCTTTGGACTATAAATGAAGAAAGTATGGTAATGTGCACATAAATTAATTTGGGTCTCTAGGCATGCCCTCTTTGATGCCATTTAGTTTTGATTTGGGGGCATGGTTCCACAACAAAACAGGTATAAGGGGGCCACTGTTTCAGTGGTATTTTGTGAGTAGCCACTTTGTGCATATTGCCAAAGGCTAGGTCTGTATCTAATCCTCCCCGCCCATACCCCCAATGATTGGGGACTAAATGGGTTCTGCTATGTTTGTTTGTTTGTTTGTTTGTTTGATGACTTAGTTAAATGCTGTTTCTATATATCGGATAGACCTTCACCTTGTTCTGTTGCATTTGGGAAGTTTGTAAAAAGGGAAACAAGAATGTTCATATTCTTGGAGCTTATGATTGATGCCTGACATCTGTTCTGGTGAACAGGGGCTTGTTAAACGGGAAACAAGATTTACTTCTAAATGTCCTGCCAGTGAGATTATCTCCAAAATTGAGGAAGCAGCTGTGCCTCTGGGTTTTGATGTGAAGAAAAACAATTACAAGGTGCAGTTAGCATTTTTTCCTGGCCTCTCGCTGTTTGCACTTTTCTCCCCCTGATAATGGCCCCTTGTGTCCTCTTGTTATAATGCCTTGGGGCCTGTAAGCTATCGTTACAATTGAATAGAATTTGGTAGTGGATTCTTGTCCTCCATTTCCTGAAGAATTTTTCTGGAACTTTTTCATTTTTTCTGGTTTAATTTAGAATAAATTACTTTATAAAGAACTCAGTGAAATACATTTTTTTAGAGTAATTTGACTAAATCCAAGAAATCAGGCTTCCTGCAACCTGATATCATTGCTGATAATTTCACTTCCTGTGTTTAGCTAATTTTAGTGCTAGGTTTGATATATTCTGTGGATCTGATTTCATACGATGGCTTGGTCCAAGGAGAACACTACTATGTCATGAACTCTCTAGATCCCAATCAAGTTTTTTCTATTCTCCCTCTCCTTATGATACTATTTCTGTGTCAATCCCAGCTGAAGCTTCAAGGGGAGAAAACTGGGCGTAAGGGTCATTTATCCGTCTCAACAGAGGTATGTTTCTCCTAGGGGCTTTCTTCATGTTATCCTCTGTTGAAATAGAAATCACTAGAACAGAATTTAGGTGCTGTAATTGAGACAGTCTGGAAATAATTTTCCAAACAGGTTTTTGAGGTGGCTCCTTCACTATGTATGGTTGAGCTTCGCAAGGCTGGAGGTGATACCTTAGAATTTCATAAGGTATGGTTGTGAAGTGTCATTGCAAATGTAACATTGTGCGTAAATGCTGCTGCAATTATTTATAGACTATTTTATGAACCACATACCATTCATGCTAGTGACGGCAGTGAGCCATGGCCAGAATTTTCTTTGATTTTATGCTTAGTAAAAGCAAGTCCTAAGAAGTTGGTAGCAGGTTGTCCCTTTGCTCAGCTGATCATAAAATCATATGTTTTATACTCCTGTTAGATGCTCGACACTTGGATGAGGGTATGGGACATATATCTGGCAGATGTGGTTAGGCATCCGTCAGTCGTTCTCATGTTAGACACTCAAGACATTTGGATAAGAGAATGCTGTAAATGTCAGGAACCTGTAGTTAGATACCCATTAAACGGACATCAGTAATTTGAGTTCCTATATTACTATATATGAAAGTTGAAACAACCAGATTATGAGTGAAATGCTCTATGAAACATTATACACGCTCTTTGATCATTTTATTATCCCCTTTGCATAAATAAAATACTTTTCACTCTTGACCAATCCACACTTGATAGTTACCCAAGTCTATGTAACCAAGGAAGAACCAGATGCAAAATCCTGATCATCCATCTGCTTTGCCTCATGAAATATTAACTGATGTATCTGCGTTGAAGCCAAAAGCTACCCTTTCATGGATCAGTGTCCATGTTATAAGCTCAATCTTACTCTTTCTCTTGATTGCAGTTCTACAAAAATCTGGCAACTGGTTTGAAAGATGTAGTCTGGAAAACAGGAGATGAAGCGAAAGAGGAAGCCAATGATGGTTAGTATGTTGTAGTGACATATTCTTTCTGAATAATGGGATTGACCAGTAACTTGTTTGAGCCTAATAACTGGGCCAGTAGGAGGTGGGTTGTTATGACTTATGAGTGCATATCATGGTCTACGTGGTGGGGGCCACCTCTAGGATCTTGTATGAGCGTGATGATGTGCTATACCGGGCTAAATGCTACACAATAGCTACCAAGGGAAGGAGGTTGGGCCAATGCAACGAGTAGGTTGGATCATAAGGTTGGGTGATTATGAGAACCCTCACCAGCATATATATATCTATAACCACCTACCTATTACAACTTGGACTTTGGCATTTTGGGCCATGTTAGGATCCAACAAGTTACTGGGCAGTGGTCTACTTGGGTCGTCGTGCAAATGAACTATTGCTAGCATGATTGGAGAAAATGCATGACATTGGATATAAAGTTTCTGACTTTATATGATGTTAACGTTTTCCCATTCTAAAAAATAAGGGGCAGTAGCTTCAAGATTACTCTAAATAGGGAATCACGAGCAAGCTGGTGATAGGTATTGTTCTTGTGCCTTGGATAAAATTACTCTTAAGAAGTAGGAGCTTCCCCATCTTAAAAATAAGGGGCAGTAGCTTCAAGATTATGACCCATATGCTGTTTCAATTTTACAGGTGTTCGTACGGTCTCCTCTTAATCATCAGCTCGCTCTCAAGAGATAATTGGTGGAAATGTCGCCAAATTTTCAGGCACCAGAATCCTAGGCTAGTCGTATTATATGTTCTTAATATGTACGTGGCGGAGTGTAAGATCTGGACTCCTCTCGTTTGTTTTTTTTCTTGTTATATCAGTTTGCCATCAATAAAATATAGTGGGTTATTGGTTTTGATGGAAAATAGCTTGGCATCGTTTCAATGTGCTTCATTGGATGGTTTTTCTGTTCTACTAGAAATTTAAAATAGGTTGAAACCTTTGCACTACTGAAATTTGTAGAGGTCCTCAGATGTTTGCACCTTGCACAATCATGATTTTGGCACTCCAAATATTGATAATCACACTCCAATATTTGTCTTTTAGTGTTTATGTTATGTGTATTTTGAACACTAAAAGACAAATATTGGAGTGTGGTTAACAAAAGCGGAGTGCCGAGATCAATTGAGGTAAAATGTCCTTACATATTGATTTCTTCTTCGATTAAGTTGGGTGTTAAACTGTTAAGAAAGCCAATAAATGGCAACAATTTGGGAGGTGGAATCCTCTGTTTTGAGAAATTGTATCAGTTCTCATGATCTCGTTTAAAAGTGTGGGACTGTGGAGTACCATGTTGGCCGGCCACTTGATCCAGAGGTGAGGGTATGAGATATGCGTTTGATTTTTTTACTTGAGCATCAATGGAAGAAACATATTTGTGCATTATGTATGTCATATGACTCTTTTTTTTTTATTGATCATGAGTCATATGACAGCTTATTAATCGTCTGTTTGCGCTATACGAAATTAGAAGAATTATGAATAATTAATAGTGTCGCATTATTCTTGGTACCTAAAATGGGTGAATATAGTACTGAGGCACATGCTCATACCGAATCGAACATCTTTTTCCGAGTTGTTGAAGTTGTTTGTTGGTGAGGTCAAATCTTCTATACCAAAAAAGTGTGTATTTTTGTTCTAGTATGATTTTAGTTGCTAGATTACACAGATTCAACCATCTTTAGTCGTGGTTTATTTCTTTACCCAAATTTGGGTGAAATTTTGGGTCAAAAGCTCTATTTAGGTATGCCTTATTCAATGTTAAATTCGTGTTTTACCTAAATCTATTGTTCTTTAGGTTTTCCCTAAAAAAATTGAGTCAAATATAACATATTGGTAAATACTAAGAGCATGTACAACCCTAACCCTTACCTCAAAAATTTCCTCTACTCTCTCCAAATAGAGTTTTATTCAAATTTTTACTCAAATCAAAGGAGATTCAAGTTTTTACTCAAATTTTGCAAGGCTATTTCCCCCTCCCAACAAAAATAAATAAATAAATAAATAAATTTACAACAATGCCATTAATGAAGCTTTTACTCAAATTTGTACTTACATTTGTGTTTGCTCCAATGCCATTGATGAAGCTTTTACTTAAATTTGTACTTACATTTGAGTTTGCTAATTGAAGTGTTTCATATAAAATGAAGTTTTTACTCATTTTTTTCTTGAATTTGAGTGAGAGTTGAAGATGTTCTAAGAAAGTGAAACGAGGTGCTGAGAAAAAAATGTTTATATATGGGTTTCTGCTCATTTGTGTATCATCACTTGGTGTATACCCTGATCTACTCCGGTGTGTTTTGCACCAAGTCACAAAATACGTGTGCGCGTGAGTGAGCGAAAGTGGAAGTGCAAGCGTAAAAACGTCTTGTAAAACTAGCCCGAGATACTAGAATTTGCGAGAGCGATGATAGAGAGTGGGTTCAGATGCTATATTGAAGAGTTCCGTGACTAAGCTCTCAGCGTCATGCAAGAGTACATGCTGGTCGGCCCGGGGTCACTAATGTTCTTTCCAACACCAATCCACCACATGACGAAGGTCTTGCACCCAATCTACAAATCCTGACTGAGCCAATCAAGATAAAGGTAACTGCCACCTGTCATTGACAACTAGATATAATAATTGGATGCAGGCTCTCAAAGAAGCCAACTCTCTCCTCTCTCTCTCCCTCACCACCACCATGCCTGCAGCAGCAGCGGCAGCGGCAGCCATTTCTTCCTTGTGCTTCTGTTCCCATAACCCATCGCCACAACCCTCAAGTTCCCACCAAACAAACAACATCCAATTAACACCAAAACCCAAAACCTCATTGCAGAAACACCCACTCTATCAACCAGCAAACTCAAACCTCTCCTTCCAATTCAAAGAGAAAATCCTTTGCCTGGAAATAATGGGGGTTGATTCAGGGAAAGCACTGTCAATAAACCCATCACTCCACTCAGCCTCCTTGCACTCCATCCACTCCATAATTTCCTTCCTCCAATCCAAAGGCATCCACCAAAAGGACATGGGCAGGATTTTTGGCATGTGCCCCCAAATCCTCACCTCTGATATCAAATCTGACCTCATCCCAGTTTTCAATTTCCTATTTCATGACCTTAGAGTCCCAGAAACCAATTTCAGAAGTGTCATCAACAAATGCCCCAGGTTACTGGCTTCTAGTGTCAGAGACCAGCTCAAACCTGCTCTTTTCTACTTACAGAGACTTGGGTTTAGGGATTTGAAAGCCTTGGCTTATCAAGATCCAATTTTGCTGGTCTCTAGTGTGGAAAACACATTGATTCCAAAACTTGATTATTTGGGGGAGTTGGGTTTCTCAAGAAATGATACAGTGGGAATGGTTCTGAGGTGTCCTACTTTGTTCACTTTTAGTATTGAAAATAACTTTAAGCCCAAGTTTGAGTATTTTGACAAGGAGATGGGGGGTAGGTTGGAGGAGTTGAAGGAGTTTCCTGGGTACTTTGCTTTCAGTTTGGAGAAGAGAATAAAGCCTAGGCATATGGAGGTTGTGCAGAGTGGGGTGAAGGTTCCTTTGCCACTTATGCTTAAGAGCACTGATGAAGAGTTCAGGGAGCTGATTAGGCGTGGTGGTCGATGACTAGTCTATGGGTCCTCCCTCATATTTTCTAGCTAATTACTTTGGGAGAGTCTCCGGTACAATCCACTATCCTCCGGTTTGGTTCAGTAGCTTGAGTTTGGAGCTTTTGTGGGCTTATCTCAGGACGTATAATCGAAACAGTTCATCCAGAAGCTCCTCAATGAAGTGACATTCATGCATAGTTGATGGGATATCAATAGTTGTTCCGGTGTATTTGTAATTTGGAGCAATCCATCTTATATGGGTTGTAATATATATTATCTAGTGCAATAATGGACTGTTTGTTTCTGTAGCCTTTGTGTTGCATTCTGTGAATAAATTTGGAATTTTCTTGTCTCATAGTTCATAGCCGCAGTTCACACTCGTGCTTGTAACTTGTAAGAATTTTGTGCCACATTCTAGAGGCATGTAACACTAGTCATCTTGCCATGTTACGAAGACCAGGGATTTTGTGGAACAAAGAAAACCATGTTGAACTAAGAGCTTATGGTGGTTTCTTGAACAACATGGATTTGGGATCAAGCTGTGATAGTTCTGGAATGTATAGCTAGCATGCCCAATGAAGAAGTTGGTAAAATGTATTTCTGCTAGTGAAATATGTCCATGCGTTCATGAATTATATTAAAAACAAGGTTAGAGGTGAAATTTTAAAAAGGCATGCTTCCAAAGCTTTTTCAAAACAATGTCATCATATAGTACAAGTAATTCCTCGACAACAACTGATACAGTCATGGTAATCTTAGTACCATCCTCAATCTCCCACCATTGATCGATTAACCAGGGGAAGATAGATCACATACTCTCTGATGGGCATTAAGTTTCTGAGTATATATGTGGTCTGACTATTAGTTACACACCCTATATGGTATAAAAGTTGCAGCTTTCTTGAACCATCTCCACCAAAGACGGGTCCATGATTGAATTTACATGAGGTGCTTCCAGTTTAGTTCAAACAGTTTGCATAGGATTCATCATCCTCTAGCTGTAGAAGACATCTTGGGAGATGTATGCTGCCCATGCTTCCTGTCACAAGAAACCAAATCTTATTGAGAAACTTCCACAATTTGAAGTGTTCCATTAGCCAATTTAGTTGTCAAAGTGTATCACACTTTTTTGTACCAATCAGTAAGAGGGGATGTATGGGGAAGGAAAACTGCATTTCGTAGTTGTAAGACCCGAACCAGACTCCATCCTTTGGTAAGGGGAATCAACAAAAGAGCCAAACTCATATGCTTTGGAACGGGGGATAAAATGATAAAGTCCTACATCGATTTGAACTTCTTAGGCAATGGAGATAAGAGGCCCTTGTCTCTTCTAGCATATAACTATGCGTAATACATCTAACATATGCACTCACCCAGATTGCACCCTCTTTCTGTCTTACCTTCCGATATCTTCTCACCCCTAGTTCACTCTAGGTAGATCCCGAGAGTTGGACCGTGTAAGTTGGTATAGAGAACTTTAGTAGCCACACTATACTACACAAGAAAAGTTCACCAATCTCAGTTGAGGCATGATAGGTTTCATTGTGTTTTGCTGATGGCCTGAGGTTTGTGTGATTGTCTTACCACTGCATTTAATGTGCATTCTTCCACGCATCCTTTAATTTCTTCTAACATCAACTTATGGTTAGAGGTTATTTATATTACAAATTCTGACTCTGAAAATTTCTTGGTTCATATGCTCCTTACCTCAACAGCCAGACGACGACGATAGAAATTCCTACTTATGTTTTTCTGGATTTGAATTGGATCAGAATTCTCGATCCAGGGTCTTTAACCATGTCGAACAAAATTATTTTCTGATCTTGATTGATATCCCAAGTTGTTTTTATCAGATGTATTCACTTTTTATTCAGGCTGACTATAATGTAATACAATCAAAAGACATACCTGGAGAACTGAGAATGCCTTCTCGGCAACACATTTTTGCTTCATCGTTGCACCTCTTTGTTGAAGCTTGTCAGGGTGCAGGCACAACCTTGCCTTTTGATAAGCCCTTTTTACTTGTGAATTTTCCACCAGGTTAGTAAGAGGGATAGCATACCAGCCACTATTGGGCCATAGAATCTGAATCAGAGAAAAAAAAAAATGTAATAAGCACATCGCTCATCTCACCAGAATTAAGATTTTGCTTGGAATTAGACGATAATTCAAAAGTTCAATCTAGAGATGTTACGTGGTGCAATGTTGAGAGCAGCAGCCGGATGTTTGATTCTTTACCAGCTGACCATGACATTATCTCTGTTTCCGGTAGCTCCATTTCCATCTGCTATTTTTCACGGTAGAGAAAAGTGAAAGTTTGAAACGTTGATACACATCTTCAGAAGGAAAATAACACAAAACTAAACATAAAAGCCGAAGTGAAAGTCGTTCATGATGAACAAGATTCAACACCTTCTGATGTTTTTTATGTAGTCTGTTCTAAAGTTAGATTCATAGTAGAAATTCCATTGATGCTCTGATCTCCAGAGTTGAAGTCATTAAATCATGAAGCTGTGCTACAAGTGACACTGGGTATGATGAATAGAGTGGTATCCCATGTCTAGGTATGTAAAAACCATAAATACTAGGATGCATAATATGTTATACTGGAACTTACTTTTTCTCACTGTTGGTTTTTTCTGCATCTATCAACTAAATACTTAGTTTGTAAAAGCTTGCCTGTTTTTCCGACTTGCATATCAATGTCTGCAATAAGCACATGGACCTTTGCTCTTTGTCCACGGTGAAAGAGCTATAAACACTAATAGAAGATGCTTACGTGTTTTTCCATTTGTTCTTCATCTTCTGGTGCACATACATTTGTTTCTTCTTCTTCTTCTTCCTGCACAATGAAAGAAAGGCAACATATTAATGAAAGAAAGGCAACATATTAGTGTACAATTCCCGCCAACCAAAAATATCGATGTTCTCATCAAAATGTAATACGAACATTAGTTTTTTTATTTCTATAAATTTGGATTTACTTCACAGAGTTTGCTCGTAATCCACTTCATTATTCACAGACAACCACTCCTGCAAGTAGCTCTCTTAGTTATTTCCTTTCTTTCCCATCAGTACATTCTTCTTATCGAATATAGCAAGAGTTTTTTGGTTTCAGAAAATTTACCACTGAGCATCCCATTGGTCCATTTCCATCCATCTGTCCATCTGAAAATCCTGCTGAATATCAGAACCAAATATATAAGTTAATTTCTCTTCTCACATGTTAACGTGAGATACAGATTATAAGACATTTCTCACCACCTTGGGCTTCAGAAGACTGATCTTTCCCCCTCTTGCTCCAACTTTTATCATCACTCCGCATATAAAACTTCTCTTTAGCCCATGCAATTGCTTCGTCAACGCTTAGTGCTTCATCTGTGGCTTCCCTATTATCAACGTTAATCTCAATAACATAAGAGCTGATGACTTCATCTTCTTCTTGTTCCATCTCTTCTTCTCTGTATCCTTTATCTTGAATTTTACTAGCTTTGGCCTCTACATCTTGACACAGTGAAGAGACTACAGATGAAGGGGAGTTAAGTTCAAGATCATCCATGGGTGTCTTGATGCTTCTATAAGAATTGGGATTGAGACTAATGGTTTCTGGGGACGGAACCCTTTGTGGGAATCCAAAGTGGGGGCTTCTGAAGTTGTCATTGTACTCGTTTTCCGGAAATCGGTTGTCATAATGAGAAGGCTGATTGTAAGGGAAAGCCGGTTGACTTGAGTGTTCATGGTATGGCATTGTCGTCGATGAATTCCATCTACATGGGACATTTATTGGCCTGTAAATAGAGAGAAACAATTACTAATGCTAGTATGTGAACAACTATGTGTTAGGAACAAGTACCATTTAACAATAACATATTCTTGTGCTGATGTATTGATTTCTGTTGGATCTTGGATTGAAATTACAAAATGGAAGATTTTAAAGAATTTCAGCAAAGAATATTTGCAGCCTTTTTTGCGTTCTTTTAAATTCAAAACAAAACACTTGCATAAAAACGTGCTATGGCTATATCATTATGGATGATTGTTGAGTAAGAAAAGTTCGTTTGTACGTCATTTTCGCAAAAAAGAATACTCCATATTCTAAGTACATAATTTTCATGCCAGGACTTCTTTTTGAAAACAAAATGTCATGTCGTAATAAGACCGAGGAAATGTAATGATTCTTCATTTAACTTTCTCTCTAAAGAGGATCTGTATCTCGGTATCTGCAAAAAAGGCCTTTTTAATTTGCAAATTCCCTTGAAAGGAAATTAAAAAAAAAAGGAAGAGATCTGGGGTGGGGGAAAGATAAACAATCAAGGTGATAACCATGAAATTTGCCTCACTAAATCTTCACTGACAAAAAGTTAGAATTGGCCATAAACCTACAGGCTTCAAATTATATAAAGCATGGGGATAGGTGATTAATTGAGATATACTCCATATTGGAACCTATATGTTGCTCCAAAGTACATATATATTCAACAATGTCAACTACTACTACTTTAGGAGACAATTGACAAATAGTATACACAATCAGCCTGTGGGGATGCAGGAAATTAATAGGAATCATTCTTCGGGGACCAAACTCATTGAGTGAGTTTTCCGTGGAACCTTAATGAATAAGCGAAAAGTTCGGAGGGGCAAGTATTGATAATTGAATAACCCAATAGCAAAAAGCCAAAAACTCCTGAAATAAAAAGGACTTTTAAAGTTTTTTTTTTTTTTTTTGATAATCCAAGGACTTTTAAAGTTGGGGAGCCATCATATAAGAGGTCTGCACTAATCCACTACGGGTTGTAGTGCAACTAGATGGCCTTCAGACGCTTTTGTTTCTATCCATGAAAAAGACTTTATCCCTAATCAAAAAAGGAAAAAAGACCTTATCGGATTCCCTTGTCAATCTATAAGAAAACCCACCGATCAAAAAAAAAAAATCTATAAGAAAACCCTGAGGGTAACAGGGTAATTTAAGTTGGTTTTTGATCGGCGCTTGGGTCTCGGGTACTTCCGAAGATTAAATAATTTTAATTTTATTGTGCCTTTATCCTTTTAATATCTGTAATTTTCGTATTCAGTGATTAATAAAATCATTATGATTCGAACAATGAACTAGAAGAGAAATTTGTAACTTGTAACTGTCATTACGCAATTAATATAATTTTTTTTTACCAATAAAGTGCTCAAGGAGGAAAGATTCGAATAATGAGGTTGCGATCTAAAAAGGGACCCCACCCCTAGATCATGGTGGCTCAAATTTGTATATTCGTATGAATTACTTTTTTCAGTCAATCATCATTCGGCGAAGGAATTATGAAAGACTATATGGTGTTGATATAATATCTAAGAGAGGAAATAAGCGGCAGTGCTCTCGCATTCGAATTTTATAGGCTACTATTTTTTAATGAATTAGATGGCCTTCTGACTCTTTTATTTCTATCTCCAAGAAAAAGAGTTTATCCCTGATAAAAAAAAGAAAAAAAAGAAGAAGACCTTATTGGATTCCCTTGTCATTTTACAAGAAAACCCTGAGGGTAACAGGGTCATTTATGCCTTGTTTTCTCTTTTATCTCTTTCCATTTATTATTTTTACTATTTTTTAAAAAAATTTTCAAAACACAAACCAAACACAACATTAAGCACCATCACGTTTTCTCCCGCGATTAACGGAGATTCAACAGCTCCGCACTTATCATGACGAGATTACCCCCCATCCAAGCATCATAAACAAGCGAAACCCAAAAAAATAACATGGGCAAATACGTCATTTCATTCATAAGCAGTTTGCAACGGACACAGGGACTGTAGAGTAGTTTCACCTGAGCTTCGAAGCAAACGACGAGAACGAAGCCTCGTCGCCGGCCGCCGCCGGCCGCCGCGGGCTCAGCTCCTCTGAGCTCAACACCGATGACGAATCCGACTTCGATTTCGATTTCGACTTCGTCTTCGACCTCGATCTCCACACACCGTCCTCCTCTTTCCCAATCCCAAATATATCGCTGTAAAACCCCTCGCTCCTCTCTCTGCTCCCCGGAATCCTGAACTCCGGCAGGTTCCTCCCCGTCCTCCTCGACGGCGCCGCCGCATCCGGCTGCCGGAATATCTCCTCGTAGAACGGATTCGCCGGCGACCGTGTGAAATCGCCGGCGGAGAATTGGCGCGAGAGGACGGTCCGCGGCGGCCCACCGAAGACGTCGCTGAAGTCTTCGGCGGCTAGAGTCTCGGACTCACCACCGTACACGGCGGCTCGCCGCGCCGAGGTTTCCTCCGTCGATCGCCGTGGAGGAAGGCTCTGTCTCGTTTTCGTTCTCGTCGGCGCTCCCATTCGCATCCTCCAGGATTCGTCCATTCTCGGTGACCAGGTGAGTGCCTGTGCATGTATATATATGCGCCAATGTGTAAGGCTTGAATTGAAAGGTGCTCTATTCCTAGTAGCATGAATTTTCATGAAAAGTTACTTCTTTTTTATTAGACTTTTTTTAATAATACAAATTGTCCCGGATCAGTTTGTACGCACTTTAAGCTATTCTCTATGGCCTCTCTTGTCCGTTTCAAATGTTTACGCGCAAGTTGAGTTGACCTCAAGAATCATTGGTAAGAAAAATCAAGCCGAAAATCTTAAAGGAAATGAATCAGGTCCTTACTTTAAGACTAAGACCACTTAGCCAATCTCTTCCGATTTGGCATTGTTTGGTTGTCTGGCTGTCTTTCTGATTAATTTAATTACAGTAGCTAATTTTGGCTTTTTAAATTCTTGGTAGGATGAGAGTAGTGGAATTTCGAAAGATGTTAGTGCCATCATCAGTTGACATGCTCAGCTGGAAAGATGTTTTGGTGAGGTGCTGGGTCGGGTGACACTGAGTCACTGACCCCGCAATATATTGCGAAGATTTTTGTAATTTTACTCATTTCGAAATGAAAAGATTAAGACTCTGTTTGGAACTCGAAGAAAGTGAGAAAAAAGAAAGGAAAGTTAAAATTTTTTCCTCCAATTGTTTGGATTGGAGAGAAAGATGAGAGAAAATAAAAGAATTCAAGTTTTAGGAATAGTAAAATTTCTCTCCCAATTTCTCTTTCATTTTCTTTCCCCCACTTTCCCTCAATTCCAAACAGAGCCTAGGGATCAAAAAACGTGGAAAGATTGAAAAAAAATCTAATCGAGTGAAAGGATGAAGAATAATTTGCAGGGCGGTCATATTTTTTTGTCAAAAATTTAAAAACCACTGCGGAAGGAGAAATAGATAACATTCTCAGTACATACCTATGTACGTCAACAAAGTCAAATTTTGAAAAATCAGAATCATTACAAGAATAGTCAACACTCATAATACACAAAGATCGATTGAAAGGAATAAACGTCATTTATTATAGCAAATGTACCCTTATATACATTACAAGTCGGGAAATTAGTAGCTTGACATTAACGGGTTACAAAAGAGGTATTTCATCTAGGAAAAACAAAACGAGCATTGTTGAATGCCCGCCCTAGGGATCCCTCATCGGCCTTTTGCGAAATGACTTTGAAGGGAGCTATTGACAGATTTTGTTTGGATTCTCCATCCCGTCCCATGACCTCGGTGAGGAGCTGATCATTAGAGGCTTCCAAAGTGTCCATAACCCGAGCTAGAGCTAGCAACAAATGGGAATGACCGGTCCCCACCTCTCGTCATATCGGATGCTGGATGCCTGAGCAGAGGGATGTCATTCCTTCCCAGCGCAGGTGAGACAATGGGACGACAGTGACCAATCTCCGCCAACCAAGCTGGGGCACCATAAGTCCCGTTTGACCGGGTCCAAGAAGAGCCAAAGGTCTTTCCCCCGACTCTGCTTGATGGCCTTGGCCCTTTTCTTGACTCTGCTTGATGGCCTTGAAGTAGCAGCTTCCCAAAACCCCCAACGCCAAAGGTGGGTACCCCATGGCTGGTAGACACAACATATATAGGCACGTAGGGGAAAAACATCCCTCTTGGATGTTTCCACAAATGCATGCAAGATGGAGAGCACAGCTGAATCTCGAATAGATGAAGCCAAGAATTCGGGGAGAAGTAGAAAAGCCCCTTAGGATGACTAAACATAGAGTCAACGATAATCCAAACGCCTCTATCTATAGGAGGAGTGAGCCCAGATTGCGCGCATCCAGAGGTAGATTGAACTGGTCAAAAGTAAGGATTGACATGACAAATCACAAATCAGAGAGACAAGTTACTGAAGATCACATGGAAAAACTATAATTACTAACACTGGGTGAGAGAATAATGAATCCTGACCCTAATAGAGAGTCCGAAAGTTTGTACGGATCTCGAGAGAGTGCAGTTCCCCAAGAAGAAAAAACGCGTCTTGGGAACAATATATAAGAGGGGACATTAATCGGCAGGACATCATCCCCGACATGTAAGGAGCCTGATTGATGCCACGTGTCCTATTAGCCAAGCAAATAGGAAGGTTGGAAGGTTATGCACACCGATTAATTATCTCATGGCGCGAAGGAGGGGGGCACATGGGGACATTTCACTATAAATACGTGAAGAATGTTCACATCCAAGGAGAGGGAAGATAGAAAAGAAAAAATTGAAAGACGGTAATTAGAACTATCCGATCGAGCTAGAGTATTTTCTATAAAATTTAATTAATTGGAAGAGTTTGGTTACTGATTTGATAATTGGAGGACATGTCTGGTCAATATATAATACCGGCATATATATTCTTATGAAATTTTCTTTTGCAGGTCCTAAAGTCAAAGGTCAAAGCTTTCATCTTCTAAGCGGCCGGGAACTCAAGGAAAAGCTTCGTACAAACGGAGTCCTAAACCCGGCTTCCATAGCCACTATGAATACGATTGAAACTACTAATGTGAGAATCTTTTTAAGTGCATATATGTGATATCGACTACTTTAATTGGTGATACTATACTCGTTAAATTTTTGAACAACTGCGGCTGATATCTCCAAAGCAACATCAGGCAGGTAGGTTGTCTTTCACTGATTTGCCTAATTTTTCTTTTTGTGAGTTTGATTATCAATAGCTTTTTCAAATGGTAAAGTTAGTTTTGTTGATAGGTTTTGTATTTGTGGACACACCAGTTGATTTGATTATAAAGCATCTCTTGGTTTTGGGCAGAATTTTATTTTGTAGTTTATAATAATATAGTTCTTGATTTTTTTAATTGTAAATTGCTTTTCTGATGATACATGTGGACCACACAATGGATGATGCTGATATATACTACCTCCTTTTTAATTTAATTGTTCTTTTTGGTAGTTCGTGCTACTTTTCAATTTATTATATATTGTAATTTATATTAATGTTTTAGGTGATTTCGAAAATATTGTATTATAGAACAAATCGAGATCTATCAAATAAGATTCATATTGGATATAAAATTCATTACTAATTTAAAAATATAACTAATTTTTTTTATCCGATTAGAATAGAACTGGGACAAGTGAATTAGAACGGAGGAAGTATTTTTTCCCCGAAATTTGATCTAGAAATAATAGGAAAGAAAGAAGGGAATTAGTTGTACTATATAAAGGTGTTTAAAGGCGAGGTGGGGGAAAGGATGGTTGATACCTCAAAAGGAGACAATGCATGCTGTTATGTGGTTGATTGGCATTATCTTTATGCCTAACCTTTTCCAACTCATCTTTACTTGAAAAATAAAGGGGAGTGATTTTCACACTTTCTTTTTAATTTCCACACTCCTTTTGTTGTTTTTTAGTATGTAATTTTTTTTTTTTTGCTTTTAGCAAAAAAAAAATTAAGTATGTATATAAAAAAAGGAGTGTGAAAAAGAAAGTGGCACCCATTAAGCTACACATTTTAACAAAGACAAAACCAGGATTAGGAGAGGAAAAGGAAAAAAAAAAGGGAAGTGCAAGCCCAAATATTCACCAAAAAAAATGGCATTTATTCTAATATATAAAAGGAGAGCACCATTTGGTATCACTCAAATTTGAGGCTATGTAGATTTTTGAATAGAGAAGAACTAGCGTTGTACCCGTTCGATGCACGAGACAAAAAAATTACAGTGGTGTTTTTTTTTCCGTTTCCGTGTATTGAATTATTTCCCTTCTGCAAACAACCTTAATTTTCAGTTTTGGGAGAAAAAAAAAATACTCCACCATGTATGATCTAGTAACCGCAAGTACCTTGCTCTTAACCCATGCTTTCTCTTCTGACGAAAGGTGAGAGTTTGGAAGACAAATTCCCCTTCATTCTCTCTCAACCCATGCTTCTCATGCTTTGTGGACTATAATAGTGTACCTTCAAAAAGAGGAGTCAGAGAAATTAGGAGGACATTCTTTCTCATTAGAGAAGCATTGTGTCTAACCTTTTTGCTCGTGGTTAAGCTTTCATGTTCGTTTTAGGATTTTGGATAATGAGTGGGGAATTAGAGAAAGAAATGGAAGTAATAATTGAGAAAAAATTTATTAGAGTTCGTGTGCAAAGAAAAAGTCCAAAATCTCAAAACGAACATGGTCTATTTGCAAGATGGAGACGAAATCAACCCATAGAGAGTTGACATAGTTATTGAATCGTGGGGTGCTGTCGAGTTTGAGGCAGTTGAGTCAGGTTTTGGCCGCGGGATGATTTTACACACTCAACTACGTACATCTCTGAGCCTACTTACGTGAATGCCATGGTTTTAAATTGTGGGCAATTCTGGAAAACAAAAAATGTGAGCCATCCTCGACGAGGAGGAGTCCACACCAAAGACGAGCATCTTTGTGAGAGTACTCTATTTTTATTTAAAGGTGTGCTTTTGTGGTGTAAAATGTGTTGGGTCCCTCCTAAGAAAAGGTGGATCACCTTGTGATTATGATGATGTTTGCTTGGAAGAACAATGATGGGTTTTTGTTTTGGAAATGTGTTGTAGCACAATATATATATACACACACTTTACCATTTGTTGTT
This sequence comes from Rhododendron vialii, assembly GCF_030253575.1. Lineage (NCBI taxonomy): Eukaryota > Viridiplantae > Streptophyta > Magnoliopsida > Ericales > Ericaceae > Rhododendron > Rhododendron vialii. The sequence continues at coordinate 14,213,580 of NC_080569.1, forward strand.
CTTTTTCCATTCTTTAATCTGTTACTTATGCTAAAAAATACGGTAAAATTAAAAAAAGCTTGGGTTCTTTTACAAGTTTGGAGAAAATTTTGTAGACTCTGCATGGTTCTCAATAGGATTTCTTTTTATCTCTCTTCACTCATTACATCAAAAAATTCTCAAAATTCAAAACCAAACAAAGTCTATTCTTTCGCTTTCGTTGCCAGGATGGAGTAATTCTTTGAAGATTTGGTTTGTGGATACATTTTTTTGTTTGCTTCCCATATTTTTTTCCCTTTTTGTCGAAAGTTAAGTATTTTGCATCTTATATAAAATGCACTAGATGTCGTGTGCAAGTCGAATTTTGCATATTCTGTCAAAATTCGATCAAACAAACAATAGGCAGGAAGCTATTGTGTACAATCTGTCAAAATTCAACTTGCACATGCATGGACCTCTATTTTACAATAACTGACAAATTAAACAGCAATTGACACTGTTTATAACATAGGTCTGTAATTGCATCATAAATGAGGACTTACATGTGCATAAGGAAGACCAAGATGCTGCCTTGGAGAGAAACGGGGACCGAATTGGAATAAATCCATATGAGATACAAGTTGAAAAACCCATTCTCATTGAATTTCTTGGAGGCCAATTAAGAAGCAAAAGAACAGTGCCCATCAAATGTTCATGAGGGTTCTAGAGAGAGAGAGAGAGAGAGAAGATTAACCCAAACTGGATATATAGTGGGTGGTGGTGTGAGTTATCTAACCACTGGTTCCCCATCTCAAAGGAAAAAGGGACAAACAAAACTTAATTGGATACATTTCAGCCCATGTCAAATATCGATTTCTGGGTGGCCCTAAATCTAATACTAATAGAGTACTCTCGATCACAAAGATACATACTCGTACAATTTTCATGGGAAAGAATAAAGTTATATACCACCAACACACATGCACCAACGAAAAATTCGGTATGCTTGATCATGTGGTCCAGAAAGAAAATAACCAAAACTCAACCTCTACCTGAATAATGCCTGTAGAGAAGGGGAACATAAAAGCTGTACTATTCAGCAAAACATATACAGTATAATCACAGATCGATCGACGAACTAGCTAGCTAGGGAAATAAATAAATTACTCCACTTTATATGCTTAATTCCCTCGGTCTCTGATCTCTCTCCCTCTCTCGTACGCTTTTAATGAGTAACGAAACAATATCCTCGATATAATTAATGAGTCCGTGACAGATCGATCGAGCGAAATGACAGACAAATGATTCTCGTAGCCAACTCCTAGCTGCTGACAAGATACAAGCAAGTGCAGTTGATAATTAAGTATTGATAGCAACTATAGGAAAGAAAGCAGGGAACACTAGTCTCTACATTAAAGCTTTCAACCATTACAGTCATCCAATTCCAAGTTACAGTGCCTAGATGTAGAATTAATACAGAAACCGATCAAAGTAAACTCAGCACCACTAATTAACCACTCTAGAAGCCCAATTTGATCCGCTTGACTGGTTAATTTCCCGAGTTGATACGAATCGAATTCTCAAGAAAACGGAGTTGAAAGTTGGAAAGTATGGCCAATTGCATGTGGAGTTGGATTAATTTCATGAACTCCATGTAGTTTACTTTACAACAGTTGACCAACCCCAGGTACTTCCACCTTACTGATTTCAGTGGTTCTGCTGAGCACATCATGCATCTCCCCGAAAAATCATGTTGGTCATATACTGGCAGCAACAAAACTGGAATACATCCATCTTCAGGAATTGGACATGCAGACATACATTGCACATCTGTTCAAGGCTAATGTGATGCGGTCATGCGACTCATGCGGCTATAGATCAGTGGTGGCTCCAGGATTTTCCAGTATTCTAAATGACGCTCGTCGCTAGTCGGGTGGCGACCCACCACCAAGCACCAAGCCCGTCTAGGCGCCACCAAGCAATTCGGCATTTTTTAAAAAATATTTAAAAAAAAAAAATCCTATAGATTATTTTTAAGGCAAATGGACTGAAATAAAAAAATCAAAGAGACTGACATTGTTCAAATATTTAAAACCATGGTTAAAAAATTAAGTGCTCAAATTTTTAATCCATTTAAAACGGTGCGAAGATATTATTTTTATGATCATTTTATCCTAAAATGTCATATTTAATATTTGTCTATAGGGCTTTCATAATTATGTATCTGCTCTTCATTTGGTTTTACGACTCTCAGCCAAAAATTAATATGACCTTTTAGAATAAAATAATTGAAAAAGTAAGATCTTCGAACTGGTTCAAAAGGATTAAAAATTGAAGAAGTTAATTTTTTTAGATTGTTTATATATTAAAAAATATGATGAAAATATATATAAAAAGTCTCAAATAAAGAAAATAAAGAGCCGTAATTTTGCCACTGATTAGTGGTCATTGATGTATGGACTGGGTGTTCATTGATGTAGCGACTGAGTGTTTTTTTTTTTTTTTCCCGCTAAGCAAAAAGAATTTATTAATCTTTATAAAGAAATACAAAGATTAAAATGATCAAAGGGGCACTCCGGGACTGAGCCACCCGAGACCTAAGAGAAGGCAAGACTGCAACTGAACACCAAAAAACCACGAGAACCAGCATAAAACAACCAAAAAACCTAAGCAAACCTGAGAGGAACAAAAACCCCATCATCGACAAGCCAAAAATTCCTTATGTATTATAACAAAAAAAAAAAATGTTTGGCGCCGCCAGTGCTATAGCTATAGATATCTGATGAAGGTAACGTTGATGTATCGATGATCTGCTCAGTGGGCATACGAATGAGTGACTCAGATCGTCCAGATTGGCCCGGGGTAGGCCGGCCCATGACATCGGCCAACTGCATGATGATTGATGTAGTCCCAACTCCAAGTGGCAGAAAAATAATGCTACGTACCTTTTTTTGTCTGAACGAAATGGACAGAGACGAGACAGTAAGCACAGGATGCAATGAACGTAGCTTATCTTGTTAGATAGAGTTTAAACACAGCTAGCTAGAGTAGGAGCTGAGACAATTATGTTTACCGAATGCGCGCTAAGATGGCAGACAAGCTAGCTAAGCTAACATTGTTTATGTTTCGATCTCCTTACTTTTGAAAAGTACTGAGTTACATGGTACTATAATTTTTCCAAATAATTAAAGTTGCATCATCAATCCATATGTACTCTGATTTTTCTCTTATTTGTTGTTATTGATGTTATGATATAAAAACAGAAACTTTGATTACTAAATGGATTTTTGAACGAGCCTTCACATTCTCAAAATATATTTCCGAGGTGCACACATATATGTACATGATTTTGTGGGTCGGCCGACTTCACTGGGAGTTCGGCTGACTGATTTTGACAGGAGGATCATAAAAGAATTAAATATTGACAGGAGCAAAGCTAGGAACAAAATGATCATCATATATTTCCTAGCTAATTGTGAATGAATGTCGGAGCGATTTATGTGAGTTGTCACTGCGATGGAACGAAATTGTCAAGAGTTGGGGGGCTCAAAATTTTATTTATTTATTTTCTCCTTGAACACGTCGACTGTAATCTTAATAGGACTCTATGAATCCGTGTCTGGAAATCATCTCAATGGAGCAAGATTATCAAGAGTCGTGGCTCAGTTCTTCTATTTGGTTCTTTTGTCGAACACGTTGAGAGCAATTTTGAGTCCTTTATGAACGCTACAACTTGGCTTAAGTTGCTGAGCAAAAACTCAGGTGAGAGTCGGGCCTTGCAATCAAATTCTGGGAGTTATTCCTAATTAAGTATCAACAGATATAGCATGAGTGATGAGGATATAATTAAGTAGGCTTTGGTGACCAAATCGTGCATGGGAGATGTGTCAAAACATGCATCAGACTGACTAATTAAGACATCGATCGAGATATTGATATTGCCTTAGCAAGTGCATGTTTCCGATCGAACTCGTTTGCTCTTCCAAAATCCAAAACGCAGGGCAGCTGGGGAGATGAATCTAGCTAATTAAGTAGTCTTGGTAATGGACAGAGCATATAATAATAATTAAAAGGGACAAGAAATCAAATATACTTACAAAAAAAGTAGTATACGTAGATGCATGCACTAGGACTAGGGTTTGTTGTTTTCCTTCCTATTCGTTAATTTCAATGAATTTAACCCGAGAGCGAGCTAGCTAGCTAGCTCTAGTAGGCATGCATGCATGAATTAATGAACCCAATATTTATAGGGAGAATTTTTCATAAGTCCATTGTAGCACTTTCCAAACCCATCTAGTCCACTTTTAAGTTTCATAACCCACTAAGTCCACTAATAATTTTAATGACAAAAATACCCTACCTAAGAAACAAGGGCCTTGTTTGGCTAACACGAATATATATTTTTTACATTTTTTTTCCGCTTTTGTTGCAATCAAGCCGCCACCACCACTGCCACCGCAGCTGACGCCGCCACCACCATTGTCACCGCTGCCATCACGCCACGTTATATGTATAACAAAAAACGTATTTTTTCATCATTTTTTTCGATTTTTTTATTAAACCCGCTACACTTAACATTTAACGTTATATATGTGACAAATTTCTCTTTTTGTTTTTTCCTATTTTTCTTGTATTGATTTTTTTAATGTTATATGAGTGATAAAAATTTCCTAACAAACAACGTTATAACGTTATTTTTTTTAACGTTTTTTCTTGTATATATTCAATAAGAGAACATATAACGTTATTAATTCCTTCTCTTTTTTTTTTTGAGTTTTACAGGGCAAAATCTCATATACAACGTTATATGTTCTCTATGCAAATTGAAAATTTTTTTTATGTCAATACAAAAAAGGAAATATATATATATATATATATATATATATATATATATATATAACGTTATAACTATATATATAATCATATATGAATATATCCATATGTGTTTTTGAGAGGCCGCTGCGCGGACCAATTCAATAAGAGAATATATAACGTTATTAGTTCATTTGTTATGGAGTTTTACGGGACAAAATTAGGTACCAAGGGCAAATTGTCACATATAACATATATGTCTCAGTAGAAAAGATCATCTATAACCAAACTACATCACTAACCAAGCTTCAAATCACATATTTTCACGTATAAGTCAGAGAGGCCACTACGTGGACCAATTTAATAAGTGATCGACAACAGAGAATATACCATTATATATGACAGAAGCTCATACATAACGTTACACAGTACAAAAGGTCATATATAACGTTATATGTTTTCTTTGTCAAATTGCATAGAATATTTATAATCTAGAATGTTATATATAACAATATAACATTATATATTATTATATCTCTCTCTAACTAAGAATGTTTTAAAAAAATGATATAAAATAACAACAAAAACACACAAAAATATATTTTTTTTGTGACACGAAATACACACATATAACCTTATATATTTTTTCAAAAAACACAACATGTTCCAACCTTATATGTCTAGCTCTAGAAAAAACACACACATAACTTTATATATTTATTCAAAAAACTCGCGCGACGAACACAACGGCGGCGAATCTGGTGATTCTGTTCAGGGAGGGGGCGGCACTTTTGCGCTTTTGAATGGAGAATAGATAGAAACAGATCTCTATGATGGCTGCCGCCGTTGCCTTCGACCATGCGGATCATGGCGGATATCTTGTCACCGTCGACTTCACCGGACCTAATTAACAAACATCAAACAACAACGCCCGGATTAGTGCGAGGAATTCAAGCCAAACTCATCCAGATCTTAATCTTATTGTAAATTTCCGAATTACTAATCAACAATTTCTTTACAGTATTCTAACATGCGTCCCTGAGTGAGCATCTCCCCTTAGTTACGTACACGACATATATAACTGATTTGGGGCGAAACCTAGATGTCGATTGAACCAAAAATTTAAAGATCCAACAAAATTGAAACTTTAAATAAGGGTAAACAACAAAAATACAGTCGCATGTATGTGGGTTTTGACATACATGTGAATCGTGTGTATATATATAGGAGAATGGTTGAACAACAACAAAAAGGCAGTCACTATAGAGAATGGTCTAACCCCACTAGTTCACTATAGCATGTTTCGCAGGATGTATCAAAGATCGGAAGACAAAGAGGCGGCCAGATCGCAACTGGTGTGGGCTTATACCCAACCCGACTCCCACCCGTACACAAACTCCTCCCCTTCTTCTTCCACCACTACCAAACAAACAGACAACGATAGGTTCTCTACTGTCCATGATTTTTGTCCGGCGGCAATGAGAGAGAGAGAGAGAGAGAGAGAGAGAAGGGAGGCTGTGCTCCAGATTTTTTTTGTCTAGGGTTTTTTTCAATATGACAGTTTATATAGGAGGACATTTTTGTCTTTGTTTAATTTGTTTTTAAAAAAAAAATGGACTTAAGGCCTTACTAAACTATATTAGTGGACTAGAGGGGTTACAAACATTAAAGGTGGACTAATTGGGTTACAAGTTCTCTATAGTGGACCCTATACTAATTTTTTAATATTTATATATAGGAGATAGGAGATGGGTGACTGATGGCCGCCAAGAAATTAGTGTAATCAGCAGCACATTAATGTGTTGTGTTTAACAAATGACGGAATCTGGACCCACCAAATTAATTAGAAACCCACGTGGGCATAATTACTTGTTTGTTTCACCAAATGGAGTTTAGTTTCGATTATCATGCATGGGATCGACGAGTACTATTTGCCGGCTGGTAACAGAGCAAGCATATATAACATGTGAAATACGAGTATATATCTATATAATAAAACAGAGCTGTGTTTGAATTCAAAAGATAACCAACGCTCCAGATTTATCTCTTCCTCCTGCATAAATCTCTACCATCCGTTCTACAAAATGGCATGTCCGTAAATTGATAACTTTTTTTGACCATTTTCTAATCATACATTCCCCTTCTATTTTCTATTTTGGAAGAGAATTGGGGAGTAAACGTAGGGGGTGTTCCGGATAACCTTCTTTTTTTTCAATTTTCAAACTCAAATATAATGAAAATGAAAAATATTTTTTTGATTTTTCTTGCACTGTATAAAAGATCTCAATGAAATCTATCAAACAAGATCTATATTGGTAGAAAAATTATTTGCGTATACAGATAATTTTTGGGCTTGAAATTATCTTCCTTTTTCTAAAACCTTCCTTTTGTTTAGTTGGAACACCACCGTAATTGCTTAATTAGAGGCAAAAGCTAATTGGCCAAGACAATTGCTTAATTACAGTAGATTTTTGTTAATCTTTCAACGAATTCTTTTAGTTATTAAATCTTTGATTTGGTGGGTAAATATTTCATCCCTTGAATTCGTATATTTTGGACCATTAGATTGGTACATATTTTTTAAACGGAATTAGTTTTTGAATTCGTATATACGGGTAGTATAACCAGCGACATATTTGAAAAGAATTAATGAAATGAAACCTAAAATACTCCTTCCGATTAAAAAGAAAACATTTGGCCCTTCTAATTAAAATTCAATTTGTATGTATCTCCAAACATTTGAAATCCCATGATTTATGGAATCGATTATAAACTGAAAAGAAGAATACGTACATATATGGAATTGATTTAGTCTATTTTAAATCCATAGATCGATAATTGAAAAGGAATCCATAGGTAATTGATTTAGCCTTTTTAAAAGGAGAATTACGCACATATCACTTGGGATATAGACAAAACTGTATATAAGGAGTCATTTCAGCCTCTTATTTAGGCATTAGGTAAAATATATAAAAAGTCCACAACCTAAAAGAAATATACCTTCTATTTAGGAATGTGTGAGTGATTGGTTCCCTGTGATTTCCTTATCACATAAGATTTAAATTTTAGAAGATTTAAACTTATCACTACGTTTTAGAAGTCCCCGTTTCTTAGAAGACCAACCTACTGTGTGCAATTGATACCTTCTATTTAGAAGTCCACATTTTTTGGGTTTGTTTGTCACATGCATAGATTTTCCATGTCCTCCAACTTCTGAACGACCATTACCTATAGTGAGGTAAGTTCGATTTTTTTTAGTACTCACTAAAGTTCGATTTCTTTCTTGAACGATTTTTAATCATATTGGGTTTCTTTTGCCAAAAACAACTTCCTGAACGACCATTACCGATAGTGATATAAGTTTGATTTTTTCAGTTCTCATGCAAATTTGATTTTTTTCATGGACGAGTTTTACTCATATTGGGTTTCTTTTGCCGTAAATTAGGAGTTTCTTGACTAATTTTTTTTTAATTTTATTGCAAGGGATTCAAACATCAAAGGATTTTTTTCATTTCTCATGCAAGTTCAATTTTCATATTGGGTTTCTTTTGCCGAAAATTGGAAGGAAAAATATGAGTGTGCGAGAAATTTTTTTTTTTGACAACCTTGCATGGGTCTTTTGCGTTAATCCTAATTTTGTTGTTTATTCTACCATCTTCTTACTTTCTTTTGTTGTTTATTTTACCATCTTCTTACTTTCTATTATTTTACTACAGGAAAGATCACAAGAAATATATTTAGAGAATTCTTGCGTTGAGCTATTGCTATCCTTTTTCATGTAGAGCACTCACAATGATTTTGTTGTTAAACTTATAAACGTTTTAATTAGGTTCATGGCCAATTTTATTTGTCATTTGGAACATGCATGCTGACTCCTTCATCATTCTTTACAAAATCGATAAGGGAGGATTGAGTTTAAATCCAAAAGACAACCAACGGACCAGAATGTCCCCTTTATAAATCTAGACTGTTAGTTGTTCAAGGGTTATCATCATCACATTTTGATAACCGGCTAATCAAAAAAAAAAAAAGGATCCCTGAGATTGATTCCCTGTGATTCGGGGATTTAATTTTTTACCACATTTAAAAGGATGCATGAGATTGATTCCCTGTGATTCAGGGATTTAATTTTTTTACCATATTTACCAAATATTGACATTTAAACTTCTATTGATTATCACATAAATTGAAAAATAATGCTTACAGCCACATTTCCGGGTAAGAATGGATCCCTGTGATTCAGGGAATTAATGCCGAAAATTAGGGTGGTTTTCAAACGTTTTTTTTTTTAACGGTAAGATCAAACGTTTGCTACTTCAAACCTTTCTTCTTTTTTTTGACATAGGAAAAGAAAGAGTGCAAAACTAATTAACGCCCTATTCTTTTTTTTTTAACAGCAACACCCTATTCTTTTTTCCCTTGATAGTTGTCAAAACAACATTTTTTTGCAAGATTAACAAATGGAGTGATTGTAAACCGTTTTTTCTCATTTTTTTAAACTTCGTTTCATTAGAACATGTGTTGTTATTTACACTCTTTTAAACATTACCATATATGCATCGATGAAAATATTACGATGTTAACCAAACACATCGCAAACTGGAGTTTTGTGTTCCTTTTTTTTTGTCACTCATTTAATTTTATGAGAGTCTATATATATCTTTAAAATGCTTTCTGTTGTTATTCCCATGATTAACTTTTGACTATTACTTTCTTTCAAATTTCAGATAACTTCTTGGGACTTAACTAATCATGGACAATCTAAGCGTCTATGGCCATGTGAGTTGAACCGTTTCATTTTATACCTTGGTCGTAATAATCAAATTAATTGTTTCCTATGCATTCGGTGAATTCTTCAATTTCTTATGCAGTTCGACGGTAACTTGCAGAAAATGTAAGAACTATTTACTCAATTGCTTTGCTTAATCTGATTTTATATATTTGATTCATATTTGCTTTGTTTTATTTTTTCAGTACAGAGGTTACGTGTCTTCGAAAAAAAATGTAATTGTGGTGATTTATGATGAGCAAGAAGTTAATCGTATTTTTATGCATGGGGTATGCCTACCAATGCCATTATTACTTTACTCCCTTTATACTGTAAGGGGTCAACGAATTGATAAAAGGGATGTGGTGTCATACAATACATACCTTTCGAGAAACTATAATTCTCATATCAATGTGGAAGTTTGTCCTGGAATAAAATCTGTTAAGTATATTCACAAGTACATCTACAAAGGTCATGATCGTACCATGATGGTGTTGAGAGACAAATAAACAAGATATAGAATTAAGGTAACTATTATTAGTCATCATTTTACTTTTACAAGAAGAAATTATTGCTCATTAATTATTTTTTTAGGCTGTTATTCATGTTCCTAATTGTGCTTTTTAGATGAAGTAGATATGCGTTGGTACAAAAACTCTTGGGAGGCAGATGGAGAGACAAATTTCAAGACAATAAGATCTATGTTGAACACCTTTTTTTTCCCCTACGTAGTGTATCAGATTTGACTCTATATAAATTTTTAGATTTTTTATGCATGTTACAATTGGATTCTATGAATGCAACATAGTATTGGTTTTGAGTTTTGTGGTTTGGATTAATATAGTTCAGTGTGTATCCTATCAATGCAATTAACTCGGTATATGTGATTAGGATTATCATTGGTAGTGATGTACACACGGGTAGAGGCTTAACAAATAAATTTTTTTGTTGCGGAGTGCTGCAGGCATAGATAATTAGCATATTAAAGTTTTGCAACAACAAAAATATACCGTATTTTACTTTGTTCCTATCCATTTTTTTCAACATGTCATCCCTTTGCTCATTGCTCGACCCGTAGCTTTAGTTGTCTTCAAAATGTGTTGCGCCGTGCCTTCAGGCACGAGCATTCGCTAGTGTGTGTATATATATATATATATATGTGTGTGGTGGAATATATATTAATTAGAGCTAGCGCATGGAGCTCATCTTTTTGATGAATCCATTCTTGTTGGAATCTTCTTTGATGTCAACTAGCTAGTGTGAATTGCGACGTGATCGTCTTGTGCTCATGGTTTGTTTGGTTCGGAGTTTTTAGGGTGCTGTTAGGTTCCATTTGTACATGTTTCAATGTAAAATGTTTTACAATGTACAATGTTTTTCATGTAAAATATTTTTTCAGAAAATAAAACTTCAAACTTTTATTTTCAGAAATCAACAAAATAGTGTGTGTGTGTGTGTGTGTGTGTGTGTGTATATATATATATATTTGAGCATAAGGGAATTGAACGTTGACTGACGATCGAGAAAACTGAGAAGTGAAAATTGCAATAGAAGGCAGCGGGTTCATTTCAGAAAATAACTTATCGAAAGATTTAAGAGGTAAGTCATTTACATCCAATTAATGGAAAATGTTTTACATGTAAAATATTTTTTTTATTTTTTATACAACCAAACACCGGAAAATAGGTAAAACATTATACACCCAAACAAACGGAGCCTTAATGACCAGACATCGATCTAGTCTAAGTGAAGGTGTGTAGTTCAATCAATTATCAAGAAATAAAACGTCATATAGTCTCTATCTTACTGGTATCTTCAAATGATATTGAGGTGGCCATATGAAGAAAAGGTTAGGGGAAAACCATCAAGCAAGGAAGAAGCACGCCAAAGGTTTGCTCCAGGCTTCTAGCCTTCTAAAACAATTTCCCTGATTTTGAAAACATGATATTGATTCAAAATTAAGAAGGCATTTTTAAAACATGATTCATTGACCGGGAATGAGAATTGTGTGCTCAAAATGTGATCTTGACGTAAGATCGTACTCTTAAAACCATATTTTTGGACCAAAATCATTGTGGTTTTCTTTAACCAACACAAGTCTCTTTCAGCCAACTCGTCGTTATACATCCAAATAAGATGTGTAGGTTTTCAACAAAATAATTTTAATGCCGTTAAAGATTGCAACTTAAATTAGACGGATAAGTGCTTTCTCAATAGTGATCGTATCTTTTAACTATAACTGTGAACGAAACAAGACTCTCTCAAATACAATAACTTGATGCTATGACCGCTCTTCCAATTTTTTTGAAATGGACCGTTTTTCGGGAGCTGCTACTGCTGGACTAATTAGAAAAGAGGCACTAGTATCCAGTTCTTTTTCAATAAACCGAAAATAGAAGGCTTGCATTCGAACTTGTTTAATTTATACTGTAACTTCTTTCTCTCGAATTTTCTTGTTTATGTCAACATAGAGAATTGATAGGGAAATTAAAATTCACAACAATGAACAAGCCCCTGGATTCGAATCTTTCTTAAAAGAGACATAATTGCACTGATATACTGAGAAGACAACATCGATATGAGAAGACAAACAAAAACAGCTAAGCTAGCAACTGGGGTGAAAAAGATCTCCATTAACAGTTATAATAAATAGAAAAAGACAGCCTTAATAGCTAGAGAAGCAACACAATCGACAACCCTAATACATGTCTTCCAATCCAAGAAACAGAATAGAACTCGTTCCGCAGCATAGACTTGGTATCTGCAACCAAAACCATTACCTCCCAAAGGAGAACTAACTCTAATACACTGAGATGGATGGCTTGTTTGTTGTCTGATTCAATAGCCACATTTGATCTTGACATCAGCAAATGCTGTGTAATTCGCCTTGAAGGACTGAAGACACTTTCAACTTATTCGTATCACCATCCACTATGAGACCATTGGTGTCTTTAAAAACCACTGCAGCCACAGTATCACAGTTGGCTTTGAGCATGCCAGGACTTCGGGCTGACCACGGGATAATTTCTGGTAAAATTGATGTTTGAGATATCTCATCAGGCATAGACGCAAAAACCTAGGAAAATTCCAACCTAGGACACAATATCTTAGAAACAGTTGATTCTAGGCTAATAGATTCATTCCTGAAAATGAAGCGAGCCTTCCAAATGAACCAACAAAACAAAAAGCTACTTTGCTAATCGGAGAAATTACTTCCTTCTGAGTGTAATCACAATCAAGAATATGAGAAGACCATTCTAAACCGACGGAACAGCTCCATGTGTAATAACACCATGCAAATCATAGTCAAACCACACCACCCTAACCCAGTCGCATTTAAAGAGAAGGTGCTCTATTGATTCTCTAACCTTGTTACAAATTGGTCAGATAGGACAAGAATCTGCACACTTTCAAGAGTGGTTATGACATTCTTGGATGCTTTCCACCAAAAGTTTCCGACTCTGGGGGAAACCTCTAGTTTCGAAATTGTTTCACAACGTTCTTATAAATTGCTAGTGTTAGTTGCGACGTGCAAGGCACGTCTTCTTGTGCTCATTGGTTTTTTTTCCCTAATGTATTTTTTAATTTTTTTTGGTTTAGTAAAGTGTAATTGGATGCGAATGCAAGCAGAATATTACTCTCCAAGGCCCACTTCAATAATTGCAACCCTGTTTGAACCTCCAACATAGGAGCTGAGCTGGCATAACACACCTCAACGTGTGAAACTTGCTCTGATCCCCCTGCTCCAAACTTCACCCAAGCAGCTGCTCCTCTTAAAGAAGCTTGCTGCCATGCACCATCATTCACGAAAAAAAAACTGCACTGAACTCATGTTAACATCCATTCCTTGCCTTGCAACACAAAACAGTCCTTGCCATGTGAACAGCTCCTAGCTTCCATAGTGCTGCATGTTTCACTATTAAAATTAAAAACAAATTTCCTTTTCCATGTCTGCAACTGCTTCGTAGCCCTGCAAAATGAGTTAGTGCAACATCCACACCATACCAATCTGAATTAAACAAGGCATTATTCCGTGCAAACCAAATAGCCGAAAGTAATAAAACAGAATCCCTGACAACCTCCTCATTCAGAGCATTTTCCAGCCAGCCCATCAACCATTCTGAGCATAACACTGGAGTCCCAATATCAAAATCAAAGCCCAAATGCAAAGCTCGCCATAGCCGTTTAGCATAGGAACACTGGAAAAATAGATGTCCTATTGTCTCCATCGAACCTCCACCACATAACGAGCAATCCACGCAAACTTCAATTTTCCTGTTGAGCAATGTATCTTTGACAGCCAAAATCCGATGAACCACCTTCCAAATGAATAATTGACATTTTGGAGGGAGACCCAAACCCCAAACTTTAGCCCACATTAAGAACTGTTCATGATCATTGCTTATATTTTCACTTGTACCAAACTTCTCATAAAATATCAGCCAATAGGCTGACTTCACTGAAAATTGGTCATCTTTGGAAGGATCCCACACCAGCCTATCCTCCACGCTGTTATAGGGTATGTAAATCGACATGATTCTATGGGCATCCTCCGCAGAAAACAAAAGAGAGACCAAAGGGTCCCTCCATTTTTGTGCCCACAACACTTGGATGCCTGGATATACATACTAAGGAATACATTCAAGAGAACAGAAATGAGAGAGTTTTTTTTTATGGTACGGGAAAAAGGAAAACTGAAAGAACCAAAGAAAACAATCTAATACTACAGGGTTTCTCTTTTTTATTAATACTCCAATACTTAAATGTACATGAACACACATCCGCATTGAATCAATATAAGGGTTCCTTCATGCCGTAAATACAAGTTAAACAACACAATATTTGTAGTATACAAAGGGACCGTTCGCTAATTTCTCAAGTTCCTTCTTTCGACCTCAACCCCCTCGTCATGTTCCACAATCTTCCCTCTTATAATGCATCTCACCATCTTCGTGGCAGCGATCTGAAATAGCAAATCAAAAAACCAAATTAGTATGGCTGCATAATACCAATCAAGATCCGAATACATACACATGCATTTTTTTGTGTGTGCATAGAAACGAGACAGTTAACGACCTAATCGATACGTAAAAGCTCATCTGGTAAATTGACATAATCTTAATCCACTTTTGTCTAACCTAAAATCCATAAATAAAGTCATTGATGAGCAAATAATATTTAAACTACCTTCATTCCATCATTTCCTTTAGGGGACAAAAATTCATCCAACCTGACCATGACAACCAAATGCCCAATGCTGATATGAACACGGTATCAAATTCACACCCAGTGCATTGAACATGTGATAATGTCATCCAATTCATCTACTAATGCCTTTCCTAATTTTGTTTTCTTTTTCGCACCTTGATGGTGAAAAGTAACGTACATAGCAAGCTAAAGGTATGCACCCACTTTTGTATTAAGACTAACATTATGCAACAGCTCAAACCTCATTTTGTCCACTCCATCTTAAAGATATCAATAACAATTTCTGGGTCCGGCAAGCATTGCAACCACCCAGCTGTCAAATCTTCCCAATCATAATGTTTAAGAGAACTGGTGCAACAAACGAATTTTTTGACCAAAAGGGCATCTATATTTGCAATACTCTTAGATTTATATCAAGCAATCATACTATCTGTTTTCCATTCCCAATCCTTTTTAACTGTACTTCATATCCCCCCAGACAAGAAGTCCAATGAAAATCCAGAAGTTGTCATTAATCTGTCATGGAATCAAACAGGATACTACCTAATAAAATTCACCTGCATCAACTGTGGTAACCAAGTGAATTTGCAATGCTTTGGGCACGTAGAATGTTAAACATGTCTGAGGGAGTGCCTGGAAAAGAAAAGGAGTTGCATACAAGTTGAAACCAGTTAAGCTGCAAACTACCCATAACAGTCTTCTGACAGAAACGTAAGGACAAGGTTAACCTTCAAGACATCAACTTGAACGAGACCTCCCCAGAATATTGAAAAATCATTTAAGCCATTGGATACAATTATCAAATAAACATCAATTCGTAACCACCCAAAATTACCAAAACATCCCGGCCACAAACAAAGACCAAGCCAATGGAATCAGGGACATTTTTGGCAACACAACAACAATATAGCGATGGACAAGCCACAATCCTCTGACTTTCGAGGCAGAAAATGCCATCGATTGCTATATGGTTGAGGCTACCACCAAAAAGGGCAAAAAATGGCTCCAGAAAGTGTTCAGTGGCCTTGATCATGCTTCTAAGATTTGTGAAGTTGCAAAGAAGGTTCAAACCATAAGGAAAGAACTGGATAAACTCAACCAGAACCTGATGTTCATCTTTCAAACCCTTCAAGCTAAAGACCCTGCTGGCCGATGCAGGACGGAGAGGAGGCTCCCGGGCGTTGGAAAAGACAACTTGGTGGGATTTGACGAAGCGACAACCATGCTAATTGATCAGCTCACCGCAGAAACCACAGAACTACAGGTAATCTCGATCATAGGAATGCCTGGGCTGGGCAAGACAACTCTAGCAAATAAGGTTTATAACGACCCTAGAGTTTTACATGTATTTTCTACTTTGGCCTGGATTTATGTATCTCAAACTTATAACAAAAAGGAATTGTTGCTTTCCATTCTGGAAGGTGGTAATCAAGTCATAACCACCATGTCTGACGTGGATGAAGCCAGCTTGGTGAAAGAAGTCTGTGGCTTTCTGTCTTGGAAATATTTAATTGTTGTTGATGATGTGTGGGAGGAGATGGACTGAGATAGCATTAAAGAGGCTTTCCCCAACCACAAAAATGGAAGCAGAATTCTGCTAACAAATCGAAACGAACCCATGGCTGTGCATGCCGATCCACTTAGCCTGCCTTATAAGCTGGATTTTCCAACTGATCCTCAAAGTTGGGAGAAGTTTTTAAAGGGAAATTACAGAAGCAGTTAAGAACAGAGAAATTGATAACAATCTTGGGCATTATTATTGTTTGTTTTTTTTTAAATTGAACTATTTGTTTCAAAGATTAAAAGAGACCTATGTTTGGCATTAATTTGTGACAATGACAAACAATTACCCAAATGCACATGCCTCTGGAGAGAGAGAATTAAACCACGACTAACAGAAACTAAATGTATTGTATATTGGGATGAAATTGCAAGCAAAACAAGCAAGTGTAACTCACCATCCACACACCTATTCATTGCTGGATTGTTATTCATATCCAAAATTCGAAAGTTTGATGATTTTTGGCGATATAGTTGGTTGATCCCATAAGAAATTCTACAAAGAAGGTACTGATATTTGAATCTCAAATCATGAAGGTAGTGTCTCAAGTTCTAAAGCTGCAATGGACAAGCTTGTCGACATCAGTCCACAACCAAAATGATTGAATGCATGGCTATAAAACCTAATGGGCTTTGAAAACTCATGGGTTTCACAAACAAGATTAATCCTACAGCCAAGCTGGAAAAAAATGAACTTCCAGTGCTTAAATAATAAAAGGGGAAGCAAATCTTTCCAAAACAGGTTATAATTCTCATTGGACACGAAAACAAAGCAAAGGAATACCAGATTCAACATTCACAAGAGACAAACTTCCAAATGTGCTATACACGTAACCAAATGATAGAAAGTAGAATGAACATCGAGATACATAACGATTACGGAAAAAGCTACAACACATATGGATGGAAGAAAAAGGAAGAATCTTACTTCGACATGAAGCACAACTATTTCCCCAGCACATATAAGACGATCTTTAGCTACCCTGAAATGAAATTAGTGGTTCTCATTTATCCAAGGAACACAGGTCGTTGAGCTAACAAAATTGAATAGGCATGTAAAGATAAATACACAGAATACAGAGAAATTCAAAAGAAAGTGTGGATTATATTTTCTTGGACTTTTAAGACTACCAAAAAACAACAGTATTGAATATTCAAATGCCTCTGTCACTGCTTGTGATTTGCTTGTACAAGTTTTTTGATAATTCACCTAGGGCCATATCTCTCACATCTTTTTCTATAAAAAAAACCATATGCCTCCATGAAGGAATGGAAAGATGGTAGTCATGGGACTGACATGGTTTCCATAGAAGTTTTCTAAGATCTTCAGAATACCCAACAATTTACTCATTAGTTCATAAAGGTTAAAGGTTAAAAATTCTCTTTATCTGATCGTATTGAAGCTTGTTCTTAGCATTTGCTCTATGGGCCCTCCAATCAGATTATATCATTTGTGGAATTTTGAGAAACCATTTTGCTTTAGCTTTGATCTTATCAAGATCTCAAACAGTGATTTAATAAGCAACGTCAACAGGGAAAAGTGGTCCAAACATCAAAACTACAATAGCACACATGGTTTAAAAAGCAACATACTGACTATTACTCGAGTAGCTGTACCTCACCCAAACTAATTCTAGTTCATAAACGACAAATCGGAGCATGTCATCTGAAACTTCAAAAAACTTTTACATTAGATCATCTTACCTTCAGGAACCCAGGTTCCATGCTCCCAGATAGAACAGTTGGATATGCGTTGCCAGTGATACATATTAAAGTCTTCCATAGTATCAGTGCAGATTTAACAATGATTCCTGAAATAGAAAACAAAATCACAGCTCTAAAAGATCGTTTATTCGTATTGGATATCAAACTACCATTCACCATTGTGATCATTCCCCAGGGCGTTGCAATATGATTTTCTTCTGATTAAAAAACGAATAGGGCTAATCTAACATAAATTGTAAAAGTAACATCACTCAAACAAGATGGGCAGATTATGATTTAAGCTCGATAGCATACAATAACAGAAGAGGGCGGAACTATATAGATAAGTGAAATCTTCGCTCTCAGCATATTACAATTTACAACTATGAAAACCCTCTACAGCTCTCAAAGAATGATTTGAGGTGAAATGCATCCAAGTTCTACAAAAATAGCATAACTCTTTGGTTTCATCTCCAGTATTAGTATCTAGTACACCTTGCCACAATTGAAGCTCAAGAAGGAAAACAAACATATAACTCTTATAATGCAATTAAGAAAATTGCAGCCCAGGTCAGCAAATTTTGCTCTGGTGCTGGGGTGAAATGCATCCACGTTCCACGAACCGTAGCATAAGCTTATTTGCTTCATCTGATTTCCCCTCTAGCATCAATCTCTTGCACACTTTCTCACATAACTTCAAATCAGGGATCAGATTCCGATCAAACATCCGACACCCCACCTTATATGACAACAGAGGAATACCTTTACTCATATAACTCTCCATAAGCATGTGGCATGTACTGGCATCAAATCTTGAAGCTGTCCTCAAAACCTTTCCCAAGAGTTTATATGCCTCGTCAAGGTTTCCAAGACTACAAAGCTTTTCTATAACCTGATTATACACTGTTCTGCAATCTTTTCTAGAAAGCATCTTCTCCAATAATTTCAACAAATCTTCCACCCTACTTTGTTCACAAAATCTACAGATGATTGAACGGTATGTAATAGGACTAGGAACCAAACCCTTGTGGAGCATTTTCTTGGTCAGTTCAATTGCGTCTTCTATTCTGCCTTTCTTTGCTAATGCATTAATAATTGTTGTATAAGTGACGGTGTCAGGGCATCTGTCACTCAAATACATGTCATCAAGCAACGAGAGCGCAGCATCCACATCACCTCTCTGACAAAATCCATGAATTACAGTGCTAAAGTTTACCGCATTAACTGCACATCCCTTGTGCAAACACTCCTCCATAAAATTCTTAGCATCATTAACTCTACTCTCTCGACAAAGAGACTGAATCACTAAGTTGATTTCAACTGCGGTCGGTTGAAACCCCTTTCTGATCATTTCCTTGACCACATCACAAGCCTCAGATAATTTCCCTTCCCTACGGAGCCCATGCATCACAACACTATATGTAATGCAATTTGGGGTCCACCATTCTTCCTCACTCAAGTTCATCATTTCCCTTGCCTCTGATGATTTCCCACTTCTGCAAAGCCCATTTAACAAGGCCGTATATGAGATAGTGTTTGGTTTGCAACCTTGTCTGTTCATCACCTGCATCAACTTTTTGGCTTCATCCACCTCTCCTACGCGACAAAACCCATGGACAACTGCACTGTAAGTCACTACATCAGGACTGCATCCCTTCGTGATCATTTCCCCTAAAAGTTCTTTCGCCCTATCTATTCTTCCCTCTTGACAAAACGAGTTAATTATCGCACTATACCCAACCTTATCCACCAAGAATCCTCTCTCTTCTGCTTCCTTTAAAAATACTACGGCGTCGTCGCTATGACCATGTTTGGTTAACATATGGATAAGGGTATTGTAAGTAACCTGGTCCGGTAATAGTTTGCCATCCTTCAACATCTTCCCCATCAGCTCCCTCACTTCTTTGATCCTCTTCTCCTTGCATAGAAAACCCATCACTGTGTAGTAACTAACTTTATCTGGTGAACAACCTTCAAATGGCATTTCATCGATTAGACTCACCGCATCGTCAATCCGATGCAAATCACAATATCCCTTGATCAAGCAATTGAAAGTTACAACACTACGTTCAATCCCAATAACTCGCATCCTATTCAAAAACCGCAATGCTTTCTCCAACCTGTTCCCCTTCACTAAAACATAAATGGCAGCGTTGCATATTGACAAATCAGGTTCAACTCCTGCCTTTTGCATCAGAAATAAAACTTGCATTGCTTTCACCATATTACCAGCTCGACTATGAGATATCATCACATAAACGAAAGCTTGTGGCTGAAGCTCAATTCCCCTTCTCAACATCAGACGAAGGACCCTTTGAGCACCATCATACAACTTGGTCTTACTGAGGACCTCAAGCATTGCATAGTACACGATAAGGTCATGTCGGTATCGCCATTGTCGGTCAGCCCAATAGAAAAATTTCAAAGCATTCCGTTCATCGTTCTGAACGCGCAAAACAGCACAAACATGTCGAGGTTTGAGGCTTCTTAGCAGGTGCCTCAACTCGTTTTCAAGCTTCGGATTCCACGATGACCGAAGACTAATCAACCTACAAACTTCTTTCACAAGAGGGTGTCTTGATTCATCTTCATCCCCACCAACAATCCTAAAAGTTTGCCTTTGGGGCTTGTTCGTGCTGGCCATATTCAAAACCCCAATATCATGATCATTGTCACTCTCACCCTCCCCTTCTTCAGACTCCTTATCCTCATCTGCGTCACCGAAATTACAAGTTTTTCTATGCTCATCACTAGTATTACCACAAGAACTCAAAAGCCCAAATTTTTTGAGATCCATTTCTTCAACTCTTGCGTACCCATGTTCATTCTCATCAATTTGTTCTGTATCCACGCATCCGGCGCATAAACAAGGGTCAATATGAGAACTAGGGTTAGGGTTTTCTGATGACCATGAGGAAAAAAATGTACCAGCCCTATTACAGCATATTGGGTTTCCATTACATTGGCTTCTGAGTTCAAAAGTTAGCCTTTTTTCCAGTAGCTTCCACCTAAATGCCATGAATAGAAGCACCTAGGGGTCGATTTGAGGATCAAAAACATTTCAGTGGGACAAATTCAGATTCACAGTTAAAAAATCTTGGACATGTAGTACAGAAAGAAGCGAAAAGAGGAACAAGAATGATTGGGAATTGAGTATAAAACGGTCAACAAAATATGCACCTGGAACAGAGGATTAACCAGTGAAGAGCAAGGATTCTTTTCTAATGCGGAGGTAACGAAGAAGGAGAGGCAGAAGTGACTAACGTTTGTGGATATAGCAACGCCGTTCCCAGCTTTTCGCAGATCAGTGCGGTCGGTGTTGTTTTGACAAGGGTTAATTAGGTCTCGTGCGGCTAAATAAATCAACACGCTTATTTTTTTTTCTTATTTAAATTTTTTTTGTATTTGTTAATTTGTTTTTAATTTTTTAAAAATTATTATATTGTTATAATAAGAGAATTTTTTTTTGTATTTATTAATTTTTCATCAATTTTTAAAAAATTATCGCATCGTCATAATAAGGGAAATCTAAGGAATAAAAATTACGATCGAAACTTAATTTTTTTATTAAAAATAAAAATAAGCTAATAAACCAATTTTTTTATTTTTATAAAAAAAATTTGAATTTCGATCATAATTTTTTACTGACGAGATATAATTCTAAAAAATTAATGAAAAATTAATAAATACAAAAAAAAAATTAAATAAAAATAAAAAAAACAAGCCAATTACTTATTTAACTTGAACGGGTCTTACTGTTAGCTCCTTTAAAACTCCAAAAATATACTGACTGTAGTAAAACGAAGAAAGATCAGAACCGTCGTACATATAAACCGTTTGCTTCCCTTCTCTATTCTATTTGCTGTAGCTGTAGAACAGGCCGAGAGAATCCCGCTGCACACCTCTCTCTCTCTCCACCGGACAATGGAGTTCACCGGCAATGTCGGCGAGAACGGCTACGCCGCTGAACCCCGATCGGCTGTGATATTCCTGGGCACCGGTTGTTCGAGCGCTTTACCCAACGCCAGGTGCCTCATCCAGCCATCAGATCCTCCCTGTCAAGTTTGCTTCTCCTCCTTGTCCCTCCCACCCGATCGAAACCCCAACTACAGGTGATTCTTTCAATCTCGTGGTTTTGGTTTTTGGTTTTTGTTCGAGGCATGGACCCGTGAATGTAGGATTTAGAACGCGCTATGAAAGAAAAGAAAGGAAAATAAAAAAAAATCCTCAGGGGTTGTTTGGTTCCTATGTCAGGGAAAGGAAAAGAAAATAGAAAGGAAAAGAAAGGAGAAAGCTCTGGAACACTGAGGAAAATGAAAAGAAAGGAAAAAGTTCTCATTTTCTTTCCATTTTCCCCTTAAAACCAAACAAGAAAAATTTATTTTCCTCATAATTTCTTTTCATTTTCTTTCCACAACCAAACAAGAGAAAAGAATCTATTTTCTTCACATTTTCCCTCTCTTTTATTTTCATTTCCTCTCCACAAGTTCCAAACAGAGCCTAAGGTCCAGTGTTTTTTCTTTGAGGCTTGTTAGGTTAGGTGCACTGAGAAATATGTTTATCAGATTCTTTTTTTTTTGGTCGTAATAGGAACGGCCCTTTATAAGTTCCCCATGTTTTTTTACTTTTACAGTTTGTTTAGTAGCTTATTTTTGGGCTGTTTGACTTTGATGATTCTTTTGGGGGATAAATTTGCTATCTTATAATCGCCAGTCTATTTTAGCTCTGAAACGCAAAAATAAAAAAATTCTGCCCAAACAGCTTGGCTCTTTTAACTCCTCTTTCTCAAGAAGAAAAAATCTCTCCTTAGCTTAGAGTGGTGGTGATGAGTTTTGTCGGTTGGGGTTGTCTTGTGGTATACACAGTATATTGGATAATGTGCAAGATGAGCGTGCTCATTTTTTTTTTTTTGGGTAAGTAATTTCATTTCACCAAAAGCACAGAAACTACAAAAACAATGGGGCCTCCCCCTGAACAACAATACAAGGAACAACAAGACTATGCAAGAGCATTAGCCATTATTGATTCTAAAAGCTCTAGAGTTAAGTAACCAATCATCACAAATTTTCCTATTAAGGCAAGAAAACTTTATAGAATTAAAAGAACAACACTTGGCTCTAATCGCATCAAAAATCGCTGCAGCTAGGCCATCTACATACCTGCTCTTGTTTTGAAATATCCTTATGTTACACTCACCCTACAGGAAGTAAGAAGTTGCTGCCAAAGATAACTTGTATACAGTACTACAAAAACTGTAATAGGGCATTATGGCATACACAATATATTGGATAATGTGCAAGATGAGTGTGCCCATTATGGCATTTAGGGTTGGGAATGTGCAAGATGAGCATGCCCGTTATGGCATTTGATTGGAAAGGATCAGAAGATGACAATTTTGCTTAGACCACAGCAACCATTGTGATTTGTGACGACCTGTAATAGGGCTTTTGCAGTTGGTAGCTGGATCATTATTAGGGGTGTCAAATAGGCGGGTTTTGGCCAAATTGGGTAAGTTATTAGTGGGTTGAGTCTTTAATGGGTTACTGACCCATTTAGACCCAATTAGTTATGAGCCTAATTACCCATACCCAACCCAACCCATTTATTTGAAATCAAACCCGACCCGCCCATTAACCCAATTACATATATATTAAAATTTAAAATGACTAACATACTCATGTACACTAAAATGACCGTATTGCCCCTGTACATTTAAATGACCAAATTACCCTTGTATATTAAAATTACCATTTAAATGACCAAATTACCCTTGTATATTAAAATTACCACAATACTCCTTATGTACTAAAATGACCAAATTACCTTTGTACACTAAAATTATTGAACCAAATGGAGATTCTGCTGAAATTTTAGGGATTTTTGGACAAAAGAATTTAGAGTTTTGGTTTTTTTTTTTTTACTCAATTTCCTCTTCTAAATTGTTGGTGATTATTATATCCAGATTAGCTTTTTTAAACCTTTTGCCAAATCCGTGGGCTATCTCCACCCCCAATCTCTCTTATAACAGTAAGGTACCTTTAACAATCAATATTAAGGATATGTTTGAATTAAAAAGTCAAGTCAAGTGAATTATTTTTTTGTCTTTAAAAAAGTATGATCGAAACTCATAATTTTTTTAATAAAGACAAAAATAAGTCAAAAAGATAATTTTTTTTGTGTTTTTAATTATGAGTTTTGATCAAAATTTTATACTTTTCAATCCAAAATGTTGGTGAATGGTACCCATCCAACATTTCAATCCACCGGTTAGAAAATGAGGTAATGGTGTTAATTTTGGATTCAATAAAGTCACCTCAATTTGCAATTGCCTTTTAATTAGATTTCAGAGATCAATAAATATTTTGGGAAGCTATTTGCGACGGCAGAAGGATGGTGGGAGCCTGGGAGGGGGTGTCGGGCAGCGGTTGGGAAGGGAGAAAGAGAGAGAGAGAGAGAGAGAGAGAGAGAGAGAGAGAGAGAGAGAGAGGCTTGCCTTGTTTTGGGTTCATTAAGTGGGACCCACCTGACTGAGGTGGCCTGCCACTTCAATTCTTGGACATGTTCTTGATGGTTTCGTACTCATGGATCATAGCATTCCTCGTCTATTTTTGTTTGGGTCATGTTTATGATTTATTGGGTCATTTAAGTTGAACCAATTGATGCCCAATTGAGACCCAATTAATAAATGGGTTAGATGGGTTGGACCCATTCTAACCCAACTAATTAATGGGTTGGGTTGGGTCTATTTTCTAGTAGATGGATTTGGGTTCAATTTGCCACCCCTAATCATTATGATGCTCACACAGACCTTTTCTAACAAAGCAGCCCAATCACTTGAAAGAAGCTGGAAGAACCAATCCAACTTTGGCAATCACTTCGCTTGCATTTGGTTGAGTTGTTATGTTTCTTTTATTATTAGTTGAATGATTCAGTTCCCATACTAACAAAATAGAGGTATGGTACTAATGGACTTCAAATGAATAGGTGCAATACATCTC
This sequence comes from Rhododendron vialii, assembly GCF_030253575.1. Lineage (NCBI taxonomy): Eukaryota > Viridiplantae > Streptophyta > Magnoliopsida > Ericales > Ericaceae > Rhododendron > Rhododendron vialii. The sequence continues at coordinate 14,238,588 of NC_080569.1, forward strand.
TTCTCATTGATTATTGCCGAAGAGACGGTGAACACCGTTACGTATTGGTAGATGTTGGAAAGACATTCCGGGAACAAGTGCTTCGGTGGTTTACTTTCCATAAGATACCTCGGATCGATTCGGTTAGTTTACTTCTTTTAGTGCTTCTCGTACTGACATGTGTATTTGAAAATTAATGGGCCTTTTCAATTGTGAAACCATTATATAATTACTTTCAAGCAGATATGCCAACAAGTGTTTGCATTTATCATGGTATATGGCATGGCTTCTCCTTGGTTCTTTCTGCATATGCAAGAATGTACGGAAATGATATACTCACTATATCGTGCATATGATGTAAACTTTTGCCTACTGGGGTTGGAGGAAGACAAAGTACAGCCTCTTCAATCATGTCTAATTACCCCCAAAGAAAGTTGTTAAATCAAGTGTTGGCATTTGGCACTTTTGGCGAATGTGTGAACAGGTGTGTTTTGGGGACAGAAGTGTGGAACTTACTCATCTTAAATGCGGAAAACAAGTTTAATATGGAAAGTAGAAGAAGTGAATGGCATTAAGCTGGTGATGTCTGTAGCTTATTTTTATTGTATAGATAGAGGATTGTCTCCCTAGTTGATTCTTATTAGCTTTTTTGTTTGTTGTGTGTGCACAATTGTGCTTGCCCAATATGTATGACTTATCTTTATACTTGTGTTTAAATAGAAAATATGATGAACTAATGCGTATATTTCCTGCAGATTGTTTTGACCCATGAACATGCAGATGCAGTTCTTGGTCTTGATGATATTCGTGCTGTGCAACCACATAGCCCTACAAATGACATTGCTCCCACTCCTATCTACCTCACTCGGGAGGCAATGGATAGGTAACTATTGAACTGCTTTTGGACCGACGTGTACTATTCCCTCACCAAATCTTTTGATGTTTTTCAATCCACACCGGCACAATTCCGAGATTTAACCGTGATACATATTTTAATATTCTCAACAATGGCATCGGGATAATGTCTACTTACCTGCTTGTAGGGACTTGGAATGAAAATATTGCCGTACTGTCCACTTACCTGTTTGTATCATTTAATTGGGGCCAGCACCAATGTTTAAGATCCCCCATATTATTAACTAATGGTTTCATAATCTGTAACATTTTTCTTAAAACTAATATAAAAAGTCGTTTATCTCTATTTTGTTACAATTTAATAAGTTATCGACCAGTTACTGGATAAAACATTGTCGGGGGCTTGCATTACACAGTGATCATAAACTTATTTGGGGGGCTAGAAATGGCATTAACTTATGGCATTATTGGGTTTTTTTTTTTTTCCCCCCCAAATTAACATGCATTCTTTCTAGTTTTCCTGTGACACTTTTGCATGCTTCTATCCAACAGCGTTGACATGAAGTTCCCTTACCTGGTTCAGAAAAAGCTGAAGGAAGGTCAGGAAGTGAGACGGGTGTCACAGCTTGAGTGGAAGATAATCGAGAATGATTGTAAGAAGCCATTTGTTGCATCAGGACTAGAACTTGTTCCTTTGCCTGTTAGTTGCACCAAATCTTACTTTTCTATGATTTTAGATCTTATTCCTTAGATATTTCCTTGTTACATACTGCTTATTTTATGATGTAGGTGATGCATGGTGAAGATTATATTTCTTTGGGTTTTCTTTTTGGTGAAAATTGCAAAGTAGCATATATATCTGATGTTTCTCGAATTCTTCCAACCACCGAGCACCGTGAGTTTTTTTCCCTCTCATTTTGTTGCATGTCTTCCTTTAACATACAAACCAAATTTTGGAAGGAATTACTAGTTGGAAAACTTGGTTGTTCTAATCTTGGGCAACAGACTCCAATATTTCACCTTCCAGGTTCTTCAGTACTATTGCATACTAATGTTATCTCACTGAAACTATTTATCCTTTCTTCACATCGGTGATGTACTTTTCTCCATTCATTGGAAATTTAAGCTTCTAATTGCTCGGTACAACTAGAAGATCATTACATTTTGGTTATAACTTATACCGGCAAGTCTATCATGGTTACTCCTTTTCTCTTTAAGTAACTATTAAGACCTTGCTAGCAAAATGCGGTGAACCAAAGCTGAGTGAATGATACACATACACTTGAAACATACTGAGGAAGTTGAGGAAACTTGAAGGAAAGAGCCATCCCTTGTTTTTTTCTTCCTTTTGTCCCTCTTACTACTACTATTATTATTAAGTTGTAGCAGAGGGTCACTGCATTAAATGGGTGGTAATATCAGTCACTTGCCTTGTCTTTTGTTCTATATGAAGTCCATACATGCTTGATTGCCATACTTGTGGCATTACATAAGTATGTGTAAACTTGCATGTTTCACATCATAAAAGTTGCGAATTTAAGTGAGGTCTTTTTTGGCATTCATGTTGCTTGCAGCTTGCAAGTTAATTATTCTGCATTCTCCCTTTTCTTCTTGTTAGGATAGCATACCAAATTCTGGCTGAAGGATGGTTCTCATTTTGCAGATATTTCAGAAAGCAGTGGTCAACAGCTGGATCTCCTGATCTTGGATACACTGTACAAGGTCAGTCACAAAGCTTAGAAAAAGTTATTTGTTTCTTCCCAATTCTTTTGTGAGGACACTTCTCTGCATTCGTTTATAGTCAGGTGTTGGGGTTACGAAGGAAAAAAAAAAATTCTTTGAAACCCATATAATATTTTCCGTGTATTGTAGTAGACGTATTCAACAATATGATTGACTTGCTATTGAAAAAAGCTTTCACTTTATCATGTAGATACCTATTTGTTACTGAGTTGTATAGGAGAATTGTGGTAGACAACATATGTTCCGGCTCCTGCTTAGCATGGCCTTTTTCTGTTCTTCTCTTTTCAGAACCTGTTTTTCTGTTTCTCTACTGTATGTGTCATCCGTATATATCTAACAGACCTGGGAAGAAACCCCTGGAATCGGTGTTATTACATTTGGTAAGCTACAAGAGAGACTCTCGATTATTTACACAACTGAAAGTGAAAGAAGCCTCATTTGACTATTCGGAGTTGCCTACGTGGTTCCTTTGAATGCTGTCTCTTCATTGTGCGTCATCTAATACTTTTGTCAACTCATGCACCTATATAGTGGTTGTACCCATGCTGATTCTTTATCTTTGTCGTCAGTTCTGGTCTATAATCATTTCAGTTCTAGACACCCTTTCTTTGAGGTTTTTGTTCCAGGTTCCACTATTTATTTGTGCCGATGGAAACTTGTTTATTCCTTTTCCATTGATTGCATGTCTTTTTCTTTTTGCCCGATGTTCTTAATTCTGCTTTTTTGTTTCTTCTTCCAAATTCTACAGAAGGGGTTACATAACACTCATTTTTGCTTCCCCCAGGTTTGTGTTGATTCTAGCAATGTTGAAATTTTGTATCTTTACATGAACTTATGTTTTGTAGATCGCTCATGTTTGTATTGGCTTTCAGACTCTTGATGCTGTGAAGAGGTTACGCCCAAAGCGAGCATTGTTAATTGGGATGACCCATGAGTTTGATCATCACAAGGACAATGAATTTCTTAGGGAATGGTCTACAAGGTACTACAACTTGCATTTTGTTTATCATCTAATTCTCCATGCAGAATGTGTGAAATCATTCTTTATTAAATTTTACTTGTTTAACAAGTTGTATGGGTGAGGGCATTTGTGATAGCTTTTGGGGGAGTGATTTTATGTTCTTACACCTTGTAAGCTGTGCCAATGTGTTGGTCTAAATGGCTTCTGCTTTCAGGTCAAAAACAGCTTTTGAACTTCTTAAAGCTTTTCTTTTGTCTTTTTGGATTCTGATTTTTAGAATCAGCTTTTGTAAAATCTAGTTTTTTGGCAATTGGTTACTCTCTGATTGAAAGGCCAATTGGGAATGAGGGCCAATTGGGAATGAGGGACTGGTATTTCATGTCCTGTTATTTGGAAATTCTTACAGCTTTGTTTAATGTAGAGAACTGACTTCCTTGCTTTTGCGTTGTTTGACATAATATAGAGAGGGGATCCCTGTTCAGCTTGCACATGATGGATTGAGAATCCCGGTAGACCTTTAATGAGGTAAGGTGCCCTAGATATTCGGTGTTATGTGCTCTAGATGTACTATGAAACTATTTTTGTTTTGGGTTTTTCATAAGATGATTACATTACAGGTACAATGATCCCATTTGCTGCAAGTGATTTGCCGAGAAATGATGAGAGAAAGAAAGAACTTATGTTTGCATTGCAAAATGGTTGTGAGACTGGAAGAACAATTGCGAGAACTGGAGAAAGATTACTCTCTGAAACAGCAATATAGAGAAAGATCTCTTATTTAAGTAGTTTCTTTCTCACAAAAAAATGACGAGATTTTGTGTCAAAATGGATTCCTTGTGTACGTTTAAAAGTGCTGCGATTGCCCATCAAAAATTCAAATGAAGATAGAAAGATGACCTGTTATATTGGTTGCTTTTTTGTTTTATGGCAAAATGAAAATAACTGGAACAATGACAACGGTAGTGATTGTTTTGTAACATCTTCGTTCTTGTCTCTGCAGGTAACATACAGCCATGAATGGGGTTAGAGTTCACTGTTTCTTCTCCCAACTGATTTGAAGAAATAAGAACAGGATATTGTTGTTGTCTAATAAAAAACAAGAGGCCGAGATTTTCGTATCTCTAGATTGCTTGGTATTATCTTTGTACTTGTGATAATACTACCATTTATTATTGTAAGTTAACATTTTACTAATTGTTTCATTCTGACGTATATATAGTCAAATTCACATATAATCCTACAAGTCTGACCAGTCAAATAGGTGTAGTCTGGATTTGAGCACACTATCAATTCAAGTGTTTGTTGTATGTCTAGTTTAAGTTCTCTGGAGAATATCTGTCGAGTATGAAATTCCAAAAAAAAACAAGAGATTTGGATTTTGCTGTAATCAGCCCAATAAGCGTTCAAATAAACCAAAAAAGTGATATGATCTGTTATGGTTCAGAACGGTCAGTGTACTTTTGTAGTTATTTTTTTGTCATTTCAAACTTTTACCTCAGGAAGACAATTTTACCCTCTTGTTTTTTTTTTTTTGGCTGATTTAAACGATGGGCCCACCAGCTGATGTGGCATGCTATATCAGAGTCATGGGTTGGAGCATGGGTCGAGTTCCTGGTCTGTAGACTTATTGACCTTTTAAATAGAAAACATGAGCTAGTTTGGGATTAGTCGCTCAGACAAAGGGAGAGAGAGTCACCGTTAATAGTTGACCTAAATTTTTTAGAAAATAAGGGAGTGTTCCACTTTTGGAAAAAAATACTTTTTGAAAAAAAAAGGTAATTTCAAGCTCAAAAATCATGTGTTTATGAAAATAATTTTTCTACCAATATGGACCTTGTTTGATAGATTTCATTAAGATCTTTCAAACGGTGCAAAAAAAATTGAAAAAAGATTTTTCATTTTCATTATATTTGAGTTTGAAATTACCTTCTTTTTCAAAAAAGTACTTTTTTACAAAACCGGAACACCCCTAAGTGGGTTCTCTCCTTATTTGAATTTTTTTTCGCATTTGTTAGTTTTAAGCCAAAACTTTTGTGGATTATTGATTCATCTCGACGAAAAAAATCGATAAAGTAAAAAAAATTACTTTTACCCAAGTATTTTGAGGAATAACCATTTTTTAGAAGAAAAAAAAAAGTAAAATAAGTTGACTGAGTTCTCCTAAACTTTTAAGAAAATTAACTGGTTTTGTCCTCCTTTAAATTTTTTTCGCATTTGTTAGTTTTTTTCGCTAAACTTTATTGGATTACTGATCCTTCTCGACGAGAGGAATCATAAAAGTTTTTTTTTTACTTTTATCCAAATATTTTGAGAAATAATCACTATTTAGCACACAAAAAAAAGTCAACTTATTTCACTTTTGTTTTGCCAAAAAGTAGGAGTAGTTATTTTTCAAAATTTTTAGGTAAAAGTAAATTTTTTTACTCTTCTGATTTCTCTCATCGAAACAAATCAATAATCTATAAAAATTTGATACAAAACTAACAAATGCAAAGAAAATTTAAATAAAGACAAATCAATATTTTCTTAAAAATTTGAACTCACCCAAGTGGCTATTTAAAAAAACGTTGCGTGTGCTATTCACAGGTTGAGTTTATAGTACAGTAGGGGCTCGATTGGATGGTATATGAGCCAAAACATCCATATTAGGGAGGCGGGGGGTTGCTGTCCCCTTGGGGATAGCAGAGTGCTGCTGGGCCCAATTTCTGGGCCCACTCCGGTCTCGCTCTGATAATCGGAATCGTTTACTTTGTAGAACTCGTCGAGTAGAACAACCATGCAAAAAATCAGCTTAATTGGATATCGTTAAGTGCCTGATCGGAACCTTTTTATCTTGAAAAGAATGGATCTGAAACACTGGATCAAATCCACTGTAACCCATGGACCGAGAGTTATATGGGCTATGATCAGGCACTTAACGATATCCAATTAAGCTGATTTTTTGGATAGTTGTTCTACTCGACGAGCTCTACAAAGTGAACGATTCCGATCATCGGAGCGAGACCGAAGTGGATCCAAAATCAGGCACAGCAGCACGCTGCTGTCCCCTTGGGGACAGCAATCCCCCCGCTTCCCCGTATTAGTGCTTGACTGCACCGTTTGGATAGATTCCACACTCCTGTATAACTTAATCCCCCTTCTTCTCTATCCCCAGGTCAGGGCCATAATCTATTGTTACCCCCCAGGTAGCAATAGCTAATTCGGCCTTATACACCTATTTTATGACCTTTCTACCTCCCTCATTCCCCCTCCAACCCCCCGACTCCATCTCTCGCACAGAAAAAACCAAGCAAAACTAACCCATCTCTGACGCCGGAAAACAAAAATCAATCATGGCCGAAGTTGTAATTTACCAAAACTTTGTAATATACAGCACCAGACAAGATCAATTTACACCACCACACCGTCGCCATCGTTGATTACAAAGAGAGGGGGGGAACGATGGGCTGTCAAAAATTCCAAACCTATTGCCACTAGATTGGTAGATATGACCATCCACCGTCTTCAAAATCCAACCGTCGTCAGATGCAAGACTGAACCTCCTAGTCGTTGTCCATGGGAGAAGGTGGGTGGATCGGGGAGAGAGAGAGAGAGAGAGAGAGAGAGAGAGAGAGAGAGAGAGAGAGAGAGAGAGAGAGAGAGAGAGAGAGAGAGAGAGAGTTTTTTTTAGAAAAATCCTATCGTCCACACCCATTTGATTTGTTTAGTAAAATGAGTTTTGATCATGTGGTTCACATAAACTAAAAAAATCCTTTGTCTATCTCTTTTCTTTTGTATATAGAAACGCTATTAGCAAAGAAGGAAACAAAGAATGGTATGGAAAGAATAGTGGTCCCACTCCACCCCCCGTCCCGATTTTTGAACTTTCAAGAATTCAAATTTGCCCTTACTTCAACCACACCTATTTTGACAATAGTCAAAAAAATTCGGAAAGTTCAAAACCAGATCTCACTCAGCCAGAATCAAACCAGATCTTCTCACTTCACACACTCTTCTCTCAACGGCCACCCCAAACCCATTCCCACCACCTCCGACGCGCCACCACAACCATCTCATCTCTTCTGTCTCCTCCATCTCACACGCTCTCCTCTCTACGTAGCACCACCAACGGCCACCCCAAACCCGCCCGCACCACCACCATCTCAAGTGAATCCAGTGTTTTTTGTGGATTCTATAAGGACCAGGCTAAGCAATCCTCTTAGGGTATGTTTCTGTTGGAGTGGTTCTGTTTGCTCACATTGTTAGGGACTTTGATCCTCATGATCCCATTGGTGCCGTGTTTGTATCAGATGATAGAGCTAAGTGAACAGAGATAAAAATATAGTAGATATGATGACATTTTTTTACTGCAATTGAATTGGTGTGTGGTCACCATTTACTGTGAAACACTAACAGAAAAGGGATTCGAAGTGGAGGAAACCGTGTGAGTCTTTTTCGTTGCAATTAAACTGGAGTGTTCTTCATAATTTTGCTCTTAGCTTAATTGCACTCAAATCTTCTATAAGTAAGGAGTAATAAGTACTGGTCTCAGGTAGGATCTAGGTAGTTGGGACCCATAAAATTTAGGAAGGTAACCCATTTCATGAAACTGGACCATACCAACAATTGATTGAGGGCTTTGGTTCTGTGGTTCCAGTTAGAGTTATTTGTTGTTCTTCTCAGATTGTTCCAAACAGTCAAATTGTTTCATCTTAGCACTATGAAGCAATTTTATAGTTGCACTTTACAGACAGAATTCAAAGAGTGACTTTTGTATCAAATTAGAACCAAATTTATACCAGGAAACATTTCCTAATCTGCAATCTGTAGACATTAGCCTAATCTCTTTTTGGCTGTAGTTGAGTTAGTACTTATTCAGGTGATTATAGTCACCTTCTAAGCTTCTTTTTTGTGAAATTACTGCTTTCTTATTCTAATTACTATAATGTGCAGGTCGAATGCCAAATTGCTTTGCAAATTAGGCCATATGGAAGAGGACGGTTGAGCAATCGACATGATATATTTGCTTACATCCCAGGCAAAGGTCATAATTTGCAGAAGCATTCTTATAGGCTAGACGGCTCTATTCTCTCGCACTTCGATCAATTCCACGACTTTCCATCCTTCTTGTGAGAGTTTTAACTAATTCTAATCCCCGGTCCTAATTTTTATAGTAATACTAAACTAATTACGGCAACTATTAAACTAATTGTTCTAATCCCTAGTAATATTAAATGGGTTGATAACATTTAGTATGCTGCAAACTAGTGAACTAATCAGGGCAACTCATACTCAACTAATTGAACCACCGTAGAGTCCTAATATTTAATCCCCAGTTCTAATCCGTAGTCCTAATTTTTGAATCCCCAGTTTTAATGTCTTAATTTTTTAATTCGTAATTTTAATCCCTTTCATTTTTTTAATCCCTAGTTTTAATGTAGACTTCCATAGTGATGTCAACACTGCAAAAAGGAAGACGTGATGCCGACACTGCAAAAAAGGAGAGAGAGAGAGAGAGAGAGAGAGAGAGAGAGAGAGTGTGTGTGTGTGGTGGATGGGCCGCTGTCTGTGGGGGCTCTGGTGGTGGTTGCTGCTGTCCGGTGGTGATCGATCGATGATGGTGGTTTGGTGGTGGTGGCTACACTGATTAGCAGAAAGAAGAATGGGAGGATGGAGGAGAGAGGAGTTTTTTGGTTTAAAATACGACCCAAAATCAATTTTCAGATTTTTCTTTCCGGCTTTTTTTCCATCGTAGGAGGGAAGTAGTGGGGCCCTTTTTTTTCCTGTTCAACTTTATGTCATTCTTTGTTGTCTTCTTGGTTTGTTTCTATACTAATACTCCCTCCGTCCCTTTTTTTGTGTCCAGTATTTCATTTTGAATTGTCCCTTAATAAGTGTCCATTTTGTAAAGTTATGGGGTAAAAGTTGATCTATTGTCTATTTTGTCCCTAAAAGTAGATTTTATTTTGAAAAGTTAGTGAGTAAAAGTGTAATGATGATGGGTAAGTAAGGAAAGTGGAGGAAAAAGTTGATGTGAAAGGTGTAATGATGATGTCTTTTTAATAAGTTGGAGTTACGAAGCAGGACACTTAAAAAGGGACGGAGGGAGTAGCATTTTTGTTTTGCATATACTATTGTGTTGTGTACAAAACTAAATATTCAACAAAGAAAATGGACATTATATCAATAAACCCATGCAAAAAAATTGGATATTAATAATTGACAAATAAAATAACCTATAACAAAAATTAATCCAACTTAACATTCATACATTTCATATTAAACAAAACACAAATTGAATTAAAAATATTTTTTATAAATATAAAATTAAATATTTTATTTGTAAACTAAATTATTATTCCTTAAATTACAAAAAGGTCGTTAATTTTATTGATTTTTTTATTATATAATGAATAATCTAATTTCATACTGCATAAGGGCAAATGAGTCATTTGACAGCTTTTACATCATATCCCCTTCCTTATACTCCCAATTTATCATTTATCCAAATCAAGTATTATTTTATCCCTCCTCCATAAATGTCACATTAATGTGGATTATCCATTCTTAATTAATATCATTCATTATCTTATCTCCTTCATAAATAATACACCCAAAACTCATACGGCATCTAATCGAGCCCTAGTAGTACAGCACTGTACAAGGGATTTGAAGCCAATTTGTTTATGACTTGTTTGGATGGAGGATTTGTTTTGGGTAGATATAGAATGAGAGTAAATTTGAAGATGGATATGTAATGAGGGGTGATATGTTAAGAAATGTGGCCCCACCTATTAAGAATTGTGAATTTGTTATGAGATGTTTGGATGATTTTTTGAGAAGAAGGATATGGAAGATGGATATGATGAGATTAGATGTCAAATGACAAAATTGCTCCCACTTTAATTTTTGTAATGCTCAAAATTGGTTTATTTCAAATTTATTAGAATAAATGATACACTTTAGGATTAGATAATTTCATTTTAAAATACAAAGTGAAAACATGTTTTTTATTATAAAAATAGTACACTAAATTTAAAAAAAAAAAAAAAGCTAATTGGAAAGTGAAAAAATACACACATAGATGCGATATAGGAGAACCACTTCATCGAGTCCTCTCTTATACATACATAGGTCTCTCTCTCTCTCTCTCTCTCTCTCAGATCTCTTCGCCGCCGACCAACTCAAGTCTCACAAATCCACTTCACTCCCTATTTCCAAAAACTCCACCCACAGATCCTCTACAATCTCCTCGTCATCTCCATCCGCCGCCGATCATCTTCTCAAGGTTGCCATTGCTAAAGATCAAGGTTGCTGGGTTCGACCTCCTCTCTCTGTCTCTCTCTCTCTTCTTCTTCTTCTTCTTCTTCGCTGTCATAGTAAAAAACTGTATGGGGGTGAGGGTGGATTTGGAGGGGTAAAAGAGTCCCAAATCCCCCGGATTTGCAAACGATAGGGGTAAAACTCTACTTGGCAAACCCACCCAAAACGCTGTTGGAGGTGGATTTGTAGTCCCAACAGTGTTTTAATCCACCCTCCTAAAAATGAAACCAAAGATCGGATATGAGTGGTACCAGGAGATGAAATTTGGGCGGCCTCCAAATCCAGCATCCAAACAGGGCCTTATAGTGGGTGCACGTAGATAAAATCAAAAGAGTTAGGGGTTAATTTGGTCATTTGCTGCTAAAAACATTCAATCAACTCAGAGTAAATTTACAGTGCATAGAAATATGTAAAGGGACGCCAGGATAACAATAGCACGTGGAGGGAATTTTTAACGCGTGTTGACATGCACTATCGTCAGCCCCGTGAGTTGATTGTAGAAAAAGCCTTCTTTTCTTCTAAGAGCATTGCCAATAACTTCAATGGCATTCTAAGCAAATTTGGTTTGAAAAAAGTGCAAATTTGCTCTTTGTCTAGCCACCAAATGGATGCACCACCCAACAGATTATGTATTCAGGCTCTCCAATAATCCCAAAACTATTTTTTTTCCTTAAGAGAAAACACAATATATACAGTTATACATAGGTATATATACATACACTTGTTTTTCAACCCAGAAGAATTCAGTCGATTCAACACAGGTATATACATATACATACACATCCAAAAAATCGAAACACCAACTCTGATTCAACGCCAGCGTCGAAATCGATTCAACCCAAAACAAATCGAAACCCAAAAAATTGCCGTCGTCGAAATCGATTCTACAAAAATATAACCCAGGAGAAATTACCGTCCTCAGCCGTCGTCGACTTCTTCACTCGTATTGGTGCCGTCGTCAACTTCTTCGCTCATATTTGGTTGGACGTACACAACACCACTAGAGAGAGAGACAAAGTGAGCTCCCTGTACCTCGGCTGTGGTGGCTAGGTACTATAGCATATGGGGCTTTGACGAGGAGGGAGGCGAGGCTGTTGGGCAAGGGTTTTGGGCGCTGCCTCATCGGAAGTGGCGAGAGAGGGGGAAGAGACTAGGCTATTGGAGATGCTCTAATTGTTGCATTCAGGCACCGTAAAATTCTGTGCACCTATAACCAAATTCACATCTAATTCCTCAATTATTGATATTTACTTCCTTCGTCCAGATTTAATAGTCTCTAGTTCAATCATAACCGGATAAAAAATAAATTATATCTTTAAAGTAGTAATGAATTTTATAGATCTTATTTTATATATTTCAATTAGTTCTATACGACAATGTTCTCAAAATTACATAAAACATTATGAATTATAAGATATAATTGATAATTGATTGAAAAGTAACACAAACTCCCAAGCGTGTGCCGAGTGGCCAATCCGGCCGTTCATCTCGTAATTAACGGCTCGGATCGAAACATCTTTTTCTTTTTTCTTTTTTTAAATCCGTTCGATACATTTACATCTGGGCCGTCCAAAACACTTTTGGACGGCCGAGATGTGCTCGACACCCCTGCCAAGCAGGGGTGCTTGGCGGGGTCTCCAGGTCCGACTTTAAGTCCCATAAAGTGCATGCGGAAGATCGTGAAACCATTTTTTCAAAGTACATTTCAAATTATCTGTGTTTGGTTTGTGTTTTGAAAAGTTTTTGGGAAAATAGTAGGGGTAATAAGTGGAGAGAAATAGAGAGAGAAATGTTAAAAGTAGGAGAAATCTAGGGGAAATCTAGAAGGAATTTTTTGAAATTTTTTTTTCAATTAGCAAAGAGAACAAGACATAAAATTTGCAAGAGCAAATATTGAGAGCGCAAATAAGACAAGTGGATACCGGATAGGTACCTCTCCTCTAGTAAAACGAAGAAAAATCAGAGCCGGCGTACACATTCACTGCGTGTAGAAAATTGTTTGCTTCCTTTCTACGTTTTGTTTCTTTTTCTCTTTCTGTTGGCCGAGAGAATCCCGCTGCACACCTCCCTCTCCTTAGTCGTTCCCTCTAGTTTCCTCTACGCCATCTCCATCTATCTATCTCTCTCTCTCTCTCTCTCTCTCTCTCTCTCTCTCTTCCATCGGACAATGGAATTCAGCGGCAATGTCGGCGAGAAAGGCTACGCCGCGGAACCCCGATCGGCTGTGATATTCCTAGGCACCGGTTGTTCGAACTCTGTACCCAACGCCAGGTGCCTCATCCAGCCCTCAGATCCTCCCTGTCAAGTTTGCTTCTCCTCCTTGGCCCTCTTACCAGATCGAAACCCCAACTACAGGTAGTAATCTCATGTTTTGTTTTTTAAATTTATGTTTCGAGGCATGGATCTGTGAACCTTCTCAAGTACTACATTGGATTATTGATGGTTGCTTCTAGCAGAACTTAAGGTCCAATCTTTACTTGTTTCCGCTACTGGAAAACAACTACGGCTAACTGCGAGACTGGACATTTGACAGGAGTTTGTTAAGTGTAACTCCATGAGATTATTTTTTCATCAAATAATTATTGTTCACTTTTATGGCGTAGTGAGAAAATTTTCGGTGTCAGAATTTTTGTTCATAGTTACAGGAAGGGTCATTAAGTTCCCCATGTTTTTATATTTTATTGAATTTGTTTTAGCTTATATTTGCGCTATTTGACTTTGGTGTTTTTTTAATGCTACATTTTCTATCCGAGAATGGCCTGTCTATTTTAGCTATAAAAAAAAACTAGGGAGTTTTCGGCCAAATTGCTTGGCTTTCTCTTATCAGTCTAATTGAGGAAAACCACCTTTTTTGGTTTATGTGCGTACTTGTCCTAATTTTTTCAGAACAGGGTTTGGTCCTTGATATGCGAGATGAACACAAGGTTTGCCGCGTTTGCCGTTTACCCATTATGGCATTTGATTAGAAACGATCAGATGAAAGTTTTGCTTAGATCATGTCAATAATTTTGGGTTGTGACAACCTGTAATAGGAGTGTGTGTGGTTTGTAGCTGGAGCATTATGGTGCTCACGCAGACCTTTCTAACAAAGCAGCCCAATTGGGCTTTGCCGTGGTAGAATAAATCCAACTTTAGCAATGACTTCGCTTGTATTTTGTTGAGTTGTTATTTTTTATTTTTTGTTATTGACTTATTATTACTTGAATAATTCAGTTCCTATACTAACAAAATAGAGGTCTGAATAGGTGCAATACATCTCTTCTCGTTGATTTTTGTGGAAGAGACGGTGAACACCATTATGTATTGATAGATGTTGGAAAGACGTTCCGGGAACAAGTGCTTCGGTGGTTTACTTTCCATAAGATACCTCGGATCGATTCGGTTAGTTTAGAATTTTATGTGCTTGTTGTACTGACATGTGTATTTCATAAACAGCCCTTCTGATTGTGAAACCATAATATCATTAAAAGCAGCAGATATGCCAACAAGTGTTTGTGTTTATCATCACGGTATATGGCATGTCGTTTCCTTGGTTTTTTCCACATGCAAGAATGCACAGAAATGATGTACTCACTATATCATCCATATGATGTAAACTTTGCCCGAAGGGTTTGGAGGAAGAAAAAGTAGAGCCTCTACAATCTTGTGTAATTACCAAAAAAGAAAGTAGTTAAATCAATTGTTGGCATTTGGCACTTTTTGCGAGTGTGTTAACAGGTGTGTTTTTTGGGCAACAATGCGGAAATTACTTCTATTAAATGCTAAAAACAAGTTTAATATGGAAAGTAGAAGAAATAAATGGCATTAAGCTGGATCACGTCTATAGCTGATGTTGATTGTAGAGATAGCGGATTGTCTCATAGTTGATTCTTATTTGCTTTTTACCTTTTTTGTTTGTTTTGGTTGCATAATTGTGCTTGCCCAACATGTGTGACACTATGACTTATGTTTATAATTCAGTTTAAATAGAAAATGTGATGAACTAATGCATCTATGTCCTGCAGATTGTTTTGACCCATGAACATGCTGATGCAGTTCTTGGTCTTGATGATATTCGTGCTGTGCAACCACATAGCCCTACAAATGACATTGCTCCCACTCCTATCTACCTCACTCAGGAGGCAATGGATAGGTACCTGTTGAACTACTTTTTGACTGACGTATACCCTTCCCTCACCAAATCTTTTGATATTTTTCAACCTGCTCCAGCACATTTCCGAGATTTAACCGTGATACACATTGTAATATCCTCGACAATGGCATCGGGATAGTGTCTATTACCTGCGTGTAGGAACTTGGAATGAAAATATTAGTGCAATGTCCACTTGCTTGTATCATTTAATTGGGGTGAGCATGGCATAATTAAGATCACCCATGTTATTAACTTAGGGTTTCATAATCTGTAATATTTTTCTTAAAACAAGAAAAAGTTGTTTCTCTTTGTTTTGTTATCATTTAATAAGTTGTCAACCAGTTACTTGATAAAACATTGTGGGAGGCTTGCATTTCATAGTGATCAGAACTGATGCAGAAATAAAATGGCGCTCCAAGAAACGAGGGGTTTTTTTTGTCTTGTCTTTTATTTCCTAATCTAAGTATCTGTCCACACAGTTTTTTAGTGTCTCTTTGAGTTGATCGAAGAGTCTTTTTAAGTTTCTAAGTGTTTTTTAAGTTTCAAGAGTCAAACACATTTTTATATTAGTCTATGGTCAAGTCCTTTTTAATTTGTGTCTTGAAAATGTAACTGTCTTTCCCTATTCTTGGAGGGTTGTTCCAAGGCCTATATATTCCTTTGCTATGAATGAAATCCTAAGTTGTGTGTTTAAGTAAAATATAGCCTTTGGCTAGTGACAAGAATTATCTTCTTGTTCATCGTTTCTGTATCTCTTAGGTGGATTCCTTTGAGTGGTGAGCGATCCCTACACCTTGTATCCCCGTTAATCCTTGGGTGGTGAAATCTGTATCCCTTTGGTTTTATCAGTGGGTGGTGAGCATTTATCCCTTTTTACATTTTCTTCCTTCCCATTTTATAAATCCGGCATCAATAACTTATTTCGGGGACTAGAAATGGCATTATGTACGTTCTCTATCGCACATGGAGTTTGTTTTTTGGTCTTACATATAGAATGTGCCGGCATGTTATTGTTCAGTGTTTTTTAATTAACATGAATTCTTTCTAGTTTTCCTGTGACACTTTTGCATGCTTCTATCCAACAGCATTGGCATGAAGTTCCCTTACCTGGTTCAGAAAAAGCTGAAGGAAGGTCAGGAAGTGAGACGGGTGTCACAGCTTGAGTGGAAGATAATTGAGAATGATTGTAAGAAGCCGTTTGTTGCATCAGGACTAGAACTTGTTCCTTTGCCTGTTAGCACCAAATCTATCTTTACTGTGATTAGATCTTTTTCCTTGTGTATTTCCTTGTTGGCTTGTTACATACTGCTTATTTTGTGATGTAGGTGATGCATGGTGAAGATTATATTTGTTTGGGTTTTCGTTTTGGTGAAAACCGCAAAGTAGCTTATGTATCTGATGTTTCTCGAATTCTTCCAACCACTGAGCACTGTGAGTTTTCTTCCCTCTCGTTTTGTTGCATGTCTTCCTAAACATACAAACCAAAATTGGGAAGGAATTACTTTGTGGAAAACTCAGTTGTTCTAATCTTGGCAGTACACTCCAATATTTCACCTTCCACGTTCTTCAATACTGTTGCATTCCAATGTTATGTCACTGAAACTATTTCTCCTTTTTTCACTATCGTAATATACGTATATCTCTTTTTATTGGGAAGTGAAGGTATCAACAAAAAATACTCATCATATAAGGTTCTAATTGCTCGGTCCAGTTAATGATCTATGTTTCGAGCAAGTCTATCATGGTTACTCCTTTCTCTTTAAGTAATTAAGACCTTTCTAGAAAAATGCGGTGAATCAAAGCTGTGTGAATGATACACATACACTTCAAACGTACTGAGGAAGTTGAGGAAGCTTCAAAGAAAGAAGAGGCAATCCCTTCTTTGTTTTCTTCCTTTTGTCCCTCTTATTTTTATTACTATTTTGTAGTGGATGGTGACCGCGTTAAATGGGTGGTAATATTGGTCACTCGCCTTCTCTTTTTGTTCTATATGAAGTTCATGCAAGCTTGGTTGCCATACTTATGGCATTATTAAATAAGTGTGTGTACACTTGCATGTTTCACATCGTTAAAATGTGTGAATTTGGGTGAGGTCTGTTTTGCCATTCATGTTGCTTGCTGCTTGCAAGTTAATTATTTCCCCATTCTCCCTTTCTTTTCTGTTAGGATAGGATTTCAAATTCTGGCTTAAGAAAGGTTCTCATTTTGCAGATATTTCAGAAAGTAATGGTCAACAGCTGGATCTCCTGATCTTGGATACACTGCGCAAGGTCAGTCACAAGGCTTAGAAAAAGTTATTTGTTTCTTCCCAATTCTTTTGTGAGGACAGTTCTTTGCATTCGCTTATAGTCAGGTGTAGCCGTGTTGGGGTTACGAATGAAAAAAGATACTGTCTGATTGGCTTTCTATGAAAAGAGCTTTCAATATATCATTTAGATATCTATTTGTTGTTGAGTTGTATAGGAGAATTATGGTATACAACAAAATCTGTACCGGCTCCCGCTTAGCATGGCCTTTTTCTGTTCTTCTTCTCTCCCCAGACCCTGTTTTCCTGTTTCTCTACAGTATATGTCATATGTAATTATATGGCAGACTGGGGAAGAAACCCCTGCAATGGGTGTTACTACAATTGGTAAGCTACAAGAGAGATTTTTTATTCTTTACCTGACTGGAAGAAGCCTCATTTGAATATTTGGAGTTGCCTATGTGGTTCCTTTGAATGCCGTCTCTTCGTTGTGCTTCATCTAAGGTCATACTTTTGTCAACTTATGCACCTAAATTGCTGTTGTAGCCCAGCTGAGTCTTATCTTTGTCATCAGTTCTGGTCTATAATCAATTACAGTACTACACCAGTTTTTGCTATATATGTTCGGGCAACCTTCCTTTGAGTTGCTTTGTTCGAGGTTCAGCCATTTATTTGTGCCGTTGGAAACTAGTTTATTCCTTTTCCATTTATTGCATTTTTTCCCCTCTTTTTGCCGATGTTCTTAATTCTGCTTTTCTGTTTCTTCTTCCAAATTCTACAGAAGGGGTCTCATAACGTTCATTTTTGCTTGCCCCAGGTTTGTGTTGATTCTGGCAATGTTTGTAATTTTGTCTCTACATGAATTTATGTTTTCTAGATTGCTCATGTTAGTATTGATTTTCAGAGTCTTGATGCTGTGAAGAGGTTACGCCCAAAGCGAGCGTTGCTAATTGGGATGAGCCATGAGTTTGATCACCACAAGGACAATGAATTTCTCAGGGAATGGTCAACAAGGTAACTACAACTTGCATTTTGTTTATAATTCTCCATGCAGAATGTGTGAACCCATTCTTTATTAAATTTGACTAGTTTATGAAGTTGTGTGGGGTAGGGTATTTGTGATAGCTTTTGGGGGAGTGATTATATGTTCTGACACCTTGGAAGCGGAAAATTATTCAGAGCCTCTGGGGTTTCCACTAGTACACATTGTGTTGTGAACTAAGACAAAGTGTGTGGCTCCCATCACAATATGTGGTGAAAAAAGAGCTTAGGGCATCATGTGGCGGTGCCCTAGGGTCACCGGATAATCACCCCTCACCTTCGGCTTCTGCATGTCAAAAACAGCTTTTAAACTTCTTAAAATTCGACTCTGAGAAGCACCATTTTTCTTTTTTATCTGATTTTTACAATCAGCTTTTGTAAAATCTAATCTTTTGGCAATTTGTAACTGTGTGATTGAAAGACCAATTGGGAACAGGGCACTGATATTTTTTGTCCTGCTATTTGGAAATTCTTAAAGCTCTGTTAAACGTAGAGAACTGACTTTCTCGCTTTTGCGTTGTTTGGCATATAGAGAAGGGATCCCTGTTCAGCTTGCACATGATGGATTGAGAATCCCGGTAGACCTTTAATGAGGTAAGGTGCCCCAGATATTCGGTGTTATGTGCTCTAGATGTACTAGCAACTTTTTTTGTTTTGGGTTTTTTAGTAAGATGATTATATTACACATGTAATGATCCCATTTGCTGTGAGTGATTTGCTGAAAAATGATGAGAGAAAGAACTCGTGTTTGCATTACAAATTGGCTGAGAAACTGGAAGAACAGTTGTGAGAATGGAGAAAGATTACTCTCTGAAGCGGCAATATAGGGAAATATTACTCTCTTGTGCAAGTAGTTCCTTTCTCACAATGGTGAAATTTTGTGTCAAAATGGATTCCTTGTGTATGTTCAAAAGTACCTTGATTGCCCATCAAAATTCAAATGAAGATAGAAAGATGATAATGAAAAAATACCATCAGTACTTTTGTTTTCTCACCCCCACCCAAGCGGACTGTTATATTGATTGCTCTTTCTTTTATGGCAAAACTAAAATAACAAGAACCATGACAACAGTAGTGATTGTTTTGTAACATCGTCTTCGTTCTTGTCTCTGCAGGAAACATACAGCCACGAATGGGGTTAGAGTTCACTTTTTCTTCTCCCAACTGATCATTTGAAGAAAGGAGGACAGCGTATTGTTTGTTGTTGTCTAGTTTAGGTTATGAGTATAATTCAAGAGTTGAAAAACAAGGAGCAAAGGAGGTAGAAGAAAGGGATTTTGATGCATGATATTCATTTTAATCTGGATATATGATGGTCCGTTACAGAGAATTAACTCGTTCGAACGAAGAGGGAATCGCAATGGAGAGCAATCTTAGT
Organism: Rhododendron vialii; assembly: GCF_030253575.1. Classification (NCBI taxonomy): domain Eukaryota; kingdom Viridiplantae; phylum Streptophyta; class Magnoliopsida; order Ericales; family Ericaceae; genus Rhododendron; species Rhododendron vialii. Next base: position 14,258,224 of record NC_080569.1, read on the forward strand.
TGTTGCCCGGTTTGTTCTGGTAACAAATGAAATAGTATTAAGTTCTTGCAATGATGCGTAAATAATTATTGGTGCACCTTTGGTAAATTGCTTTGGCACATTATTTTAGAGATGGGGCAGATATGGCTCTTATCATTTTGCCATTTTTCTCAGTAAAGAAATGGTAGTAGTACCTTTATTTAGTTTTGCGACACGTGTAGCGATAAATCCATGGCAAACGTTGATGAAAGTCTTTTGATATCGTATTTAGGGGAATGCATTTGTTTATGTTGAAATTTGAATTATTCTAGCTAATGGAACCCATCAAGAGTTTCATTTGACGATGAGAGGTGTTGAACATTAGGTTTAATACGTTTGTCATTTATGCAACAAATTAGATTGGTCGGACACCTGGATTTATCTCAAAGCATCATATTTGTCCCTAGACGTTCGGAGACCTAGCTTTCATTAACGTCCGATCAACCTAGTTTTTGTATTGAATGGCCCGAACCGTCAAAAAAAAACTCAGGTCTCATTGATATTGCACGTGAGGAATCACACGAGGGATCCTTACATCAGTGCTGACCATCCCCCTTACATCAGTGCTGACCCGAACCCGAATATTCCACAGCTGCTCTCCATTCCGCGGTATAAACACGTACAGTTGCTTTCTAGTGTTTTGTTCCCACAAATCATTTGTTCGGAGGCATGGAATAAGTGGCCTGGCAATGAATATACATCTGCGCCGTGGGGTGTTCCAGAACAAAAACTCGGGCAACAGCCAAGTTTCAAATATAACCCGCCGACCAATGACTTGATGATTTTTAGTGATGCTACAGTGGTTCGCGTGTTGCATCGTGACAAAGGAATGAGAGTTCCAGGTCAGAATTGTAGGGCTTGATTTTTAAACAATTCAATTGAAAAATTAGTTGATTCATATCTCGCATATCATGTGTCTTGCGTTATGATTTTAGATGATTTGATCAGCACTTCTTTTTTATCATTAGAATAAATGAAACATTAAATTTTAAAAGATGGATGACTGATTATCAAAAGGTGACCAGATGTTTGTGTGGGTAATGTTCACCTTATTTTTTAGTGGAAGAATAAACTCCATCCTTTTTTGCTGTTTTCTTTGCTCCTCGTGAGATATCGTTATCTCCCTTCTTATAGGAAATGGATCATTTTCTTTGCTGTTTTCTTTTTCTTCTCTCTTTCGATACGAAATGGACTGTCAAATTGGTAGTGTTTTGTTTGATGGCAAAATCACAATAACAAGAACAACAGTGATAACAGTAGCGATTTTTTTAGAAGTATTTTTATTTTATTTTAAATATAATCAGATGTCTGAGCTAGCTTTCGTGCATGGCGGCTAATTTCGGGACTCTGAAGTTAACGACCAGACAAATCCTCCGGTGGCCCCAAGGTTTAGAATATTTTGCCTTCGTAAGATTCGAACATGCGACTTGATAACAAATACTTATTTGTTTGCTCATCCCCACTTGGCCCAAATCCCTTAGGTTAATTGGAGTATCTTCTCGATCTGATCTTGCATCTGCAGGTAACATATATACTGCCATGAGTGGATTAGAGTTCACTGTTTCTTCTCCATACTGATTTGAATGAGAAAACAGAATAGTGTTTGTTGTACTACAGTCTACAGTATTAGATAGGTTATATCTGTTCCAAGAGTTGGAAATAAGAAGCAAATTAGGGAGGTATAAAGGAGACGATTGTTCAGAAGAGAGGTCTAGAAAGAAGTAAATTATGGTAAATAGTGACTTTATTTGGAATGATCGCTAAATGGTGGACCAAATATAAAAATCAGTATGCCATTAGAATGACCATTCAACTCCAACTTTGATTTTTATTGAACCAAACATACCCTAAGTATCGTTATTATTGTGTTGATGCATGTATTCAGAAATGATATTGGTACCGACGGAGTTGGTACCGAAATCGTAGGGACGGCCGCGCCGGGCCGTCTCCGGCCACCGGACGGCCGATTCGAGCCGTCCAAAAATTCTTTAAAAAAAAACGAGGGGGCCAGCGCGGGAATCTACGGCATCCGAGGTGTGTAATCAACGGCATCCGAGGTGTGTAAGGTGCTTGATCCGAGCACCATTTTTTCGTATATATATGTATATTTACCTGTAGCATCACTCGCATGTATTGGTTTAACACTCATTCAGATTTAGTCAAGTCAAAGGACTAATTAAGTACTTGTCTTTATCAACCCTAATTCTTCAAACTCCAGATAGTCCATACTCACGTAATTAACTGACGTTTTAAAAGCTAGCTCAAGAAGCCAAATAAGACCAGGCATTCCTGGTTTCATTTGAAATTCCTTTACCCCGTCCTCCACGCCAACAGAAAAAGCAATTGAACATAAAAATAAGAATAAAGAACTCAGTCCAAGTTAGTAATTTACAGAACCCACTGCCCTTTTATTCTTCCTTCCTCGTTCATTCAGAGAGAGAGAGAGAGAGAGAGAGAGAGAGAGTAACAAGAAAAAGAAAGGCAGAGAGAGAGAGAGAGAGAGAGAGAGAGAGTTGCAAGAAAAAGAAAGGCAGGCATGGGGTGCTTTGTGCCTTTTAACAACAGGAATTTGGATATAAGCCTATTTGCATTCAGGCCAATGGTTGTGTTTGTGGATGAACTATTGGATGCCCTTAAGCACTTCTCTTTGTGCACTCAGAGCCTTGGTTGTGTTGACAGTGCTATTTTCAGGAGTATTCATGGGAATATGGTATGGCCCTTTGATTTGCTTGCTTTTCCACCCTACTTACGGTTCGAATTTTTCTTCAAGTTTCATCAAAGTAAATAGACACTATTTTTAGCTTATTGGGCTCTGTTATTTCTTTTTATTTTGTTTTTCGCATCCAAATTCACACTTTGTAATAAGGGTATCAAGATACGTATCCATCTGTAACGAAAAAGAGACCTATTTAGAATCAATTCGAGTTAGGCCGATACCTTGCTTGTCCAAAGCTGATCTTGATTTTTTCGGGGTTTAGATCGAAAATTAAAAATGGGACCTTTTTTGTTGGACTATAATAATTAAGAGATAGAAAATTCGGAGAAGCCCTTACAATTAAGAATTTTTTGAAGGTCTAAAGCGGTCGCCACACAAACGAAAAAGAGACCTATTTAGAATTCCAATTCGAGTTAGGCCGATGCCTTGCTTGTCCAAAGCTGGCCCTGACTTTTCCAGGGCTTAGAGCAAAAATAAAAAGTGAGACCTTTTTTGTTGGACTATAATAATATAAGTTCAGGACTGGCTCTGTGCTTGTCAACCCTGTATTTAAAATCTTGCATCTAATTACTATCATTATTGTATTATTTATTATTACTACACATGATCTCTGAATTAAACAATTGTCTTCTTCTTGTTCATGATTCAGATCATATGGTATGGAGCATGGATGAAGAGATCTAACGAGAACAAGGAACTAGTGAATGCAACACTTGTAAGTTGAATTTCGAAACTCTTTGGCTCCTTTTAGCTTTGTTTGGAAATTTTGATTTTTGAGGAAATTCGTGGAAGGAAAAGAAAAGAAAAGAAAAGGATGTGGACTAGTGAATGCACGGAGGGAACAATAAAACAACATTTTCTTGCCATATTTTGCAAATTAATCGTAACTGTTAATCTGGTTGATTGTCAAGTTTGAGCCTCAAATTCTGATGTATGCAAGCTGGAAAATATTCGATATTTGAATAAAAAGATACACTGCCTAGCCAAAAATAGTGCAGCCAAATTTGACTAATTATTCCATGTCCCAAGGACATCTCGTGGTGATGCCCCAAACTCTTCTCTATGGTGGAGACCACAAATGTATCGTGGAGGATAAATTTGAGGTACCATGTGGTGGTGGCCCAGGCACATGGAATAATTTTTTCATTAGGACAAGCACGGTGCGAGCAACACCTACAACCCGAATGGCCAGAGCCCTCCAATATATGTTTTTCTTAATTACCATGCATTTGGGGATTCACGCGCATCAAATTACTCTAGACACATTCGTGTTTCAATTTGTGTCTGATGTCTATGTTAGAAGCAGAATTGCTATACCACAATCTGCTGAAGTACTAAACTGTTTCCTTCCCTTAAATTTGGAAGCATGTTTCGAAAAATACATAAACAAACACAAATGTAATAAAGAACACGAAAGATTACTTAGGGTGTTTGACCTAAATTTACTATTGGATTATTTTTTCGTCCTTATTCATAATAACTTTTCAAATTGTTGATTTATCTAAACGAGAAAAATCAAAAAACTAAGAAAATACTTCATCCGTTCCAAAATATTTGCGCACTTTCGAATATTAGCGAGAAAGACTTGACAAACTACTAATTGTACCCTTAAAAAGCTCAGGAAATAAAAATAAAAATTCAGAAAATTTGTTTCGTTTGAATTATTCTTAACCTCAGTACAATTTTGATCATAATTTTTATATTTCTTATATTTCTCTTATCGAGATGAATTAATTACCGACAAAAATTTGATGCAAAATTAACCGTAAATTATTAGCCAAACCACCTGACATCATTCTGTCCTACAATTTCTCACTATTCTCCATTACTACCCCAGCTATCAATGTTGTCAAACGTCTCAACCATGGCTATCCTAATCGACCATAGTTTCTTCGATGCCTATGCCGGTGAATCACGCGACGGCTCTCCAGCAGCCAAATTCTCCACCGGCGACACCATTTCAATGAACGCAGTACTCTTCTCCGACGACGACAAAAACGAAGTCGCGTACACGTTCTTAGCCATTTTCAGATCACGTTTCTCGAAAATGGACGGTGCAACTTCTGGGGTGTGCTTGAAATGCCAAACCCGAAAAAGGGACGTGAATCTGTTTGTGTGGAAATCGCTGCAATCGTGTTATACTTGGATTCTAGCCACGGATTATCGAAAGACAATTTTGCCCTTTCTTGATGAACACCTCCCTCTTGAAATTAAGTATGATATGTTTCGGGTGGTGTATGTCAGTGGTGATGATGATGTAATGAGTTTTTGACTATGAGAAGGGTACAAACACATATACTACAAAAAAAAAATCACGTATTCGAACGCAGATGTAATCAGACTTTGCACTATTTAATGTGTTTGGGTCATCCATTTATCGTGACTCATGTATCAGACAATTCGTACATTTATGTATGGATTTTGGTTTTGATTTTAACCTTCCTCATATATGTTGGAAAGTTGAAGAAAGAAAGAGAGTTTTGTGGTAGTTTCACCCAATTTGGGATGTAATGTAATGAGGATTTTGAGAGTTTAATAGTATTGTCGTACGATATTTGTAAATAATCAAAGTTACATAGTTCATCACTTTTAATTACTGTGGATCTTCCATGGATATGCACATCCTATTGGATTTTGATTTTGAATTTGTGACGACATTCTAAATCCAAGAGTCAATTGCTTTTCACCAATTTGCATCCTAAATAATGTTTTCTTGAGAAGTTTAAGGTCATGAAATATCTCCATTCAGACAGTTGACAAAAGGCATATACCTATTGCGAAAGCTTCAATAATTGAAATTCATCTTCAAAACATTCAAAGTTAATTAACCAATTTGAACATGACTTCCAAGAAGCTATGCACCCGCAATCTATAACAAACAGTTAAGCCTATCTCGACCGAAAACTCCAGCTTATCTCTCATACTTCTAAAACACACACACAGTCTTAAACCGGGCAGCACTTGCTAGAAATAAACGGATCTACATAACTAACAATTTTCTACGCTTTCATATAGATTTTTGGCCTCTTTGAAGTCAGCACCGCTTCTGTAGAAACAAGCTTCAATGCGGCAATGTTGCTTTTAGACTTCAGCACATTGCATAACATTGACCATTTTCTCTGGGCTTCATTCAAATCACTTGCATTTCCAAAAGATTTTTTCTTTTTTTGGTATTAAAATTAGTATTTTGTGTCTCATGCCCTTTCGTGCCCTTGCCATGCCTTTCTAGGACCGTGCTGTGCCTATCTAAAAACGTGTCTGTATCGTGTCACCTGACCCGTTTGACACCTTTACATCTATCATGTTATTGTTCTGTAAGGACGGAGTTATGTAATAGGGTTACTTGACTCAGATTGGAAAACATCTCTAGAGTAGTTATAATTTTTAAAGGTCAAAATTGATCACACAAATATTGAAGAGTTATCCCGAAGACGTTCTCTAAACACCCATCATTGCCCTTTGTCATCACAAAACCCTAGATGGCCCTAGATACATGACCCCATTGCCAATCCAGTTAGTTTCCAACCAGTTTGGATAGTTTGTGGGCCTTTCCTTGGCCCACAATATTGATCGGAATCGTTCACTTTTTAGAGCTCATCGAGAACATTGATCGGATATCGTTTGATATGATTTCAAAATGTATTAAGTTTGGAAAAAAAAAGTGTGCAACACTGGAGCCACCATTATCGGAAGATAAAATGCATTTTGATATCATATTGATCAACATGATTTTTGGCGGGGTCAATGTTCTCGACGAGTTCTAAAAAGTGAACCGTTCTGATCATTGTTGTGGGCTCGAAAAGGGCCCACAAACAGTCCAAAACTGAACCAAATTGGTTGGAACTCGAACTGGACAGGACCTTGCCCTTGACCCCATTGCCAATCAATTTCTGGCTTCCGCCACTACATGTAACTCATGAGCTTAGTCCATTTTTTCAACGAGCCTTTATAAATGAGTAGAATTTTATAAAATTGAGTTGAGTTTTTTCGAGATGGGCCGATTTTTTGAGTGTTGAAGTCGGCCAAAATTAGTTAATGAATAGTTGTTGTGTTTGATTCAAATATGATTTTTTTTTAATGACAAATATAGACTTGTTGGGAACACGATAAAAAAGAGAGATGTTGGGAACAAAAAAAAATAGTTGTTGGCATTTTTATTTGAAAAAAAAGAAGATTGTTCAACATCTTAATAATGTACCAATTCCTTTGTGGCCAGTCCATACGAAGTTTGGCTTCGATTTTAATTGGATTCCCCGCAAGTGGTAGTGGAATTGGACTCCCAGAATTAGTTGAATTCTTTATTGGCCAACAATTGGCCTCCTATAAATCTTAACCCTTTATTTGCTTCACCCATCGATAAAATAAACACATTTAACCCAATGCATTTTAATTTTGTAAAGGTTGAGATTTGTGTATGAAAACCCCTAATCTCAGATCGCAAAAAACACACCACTAAAATTTGAAGTAAAAAAAGCTAGGAACACAATAATCCAAACAAAATCTCTTTTACATACGCCAAGAATCGATTTGGGGATAGTGCTGTGCAGTGGTGTGTGTAGCACCATGTTGCGCAACTCCGAGTCATCGGATCGTGTATCCGACAGCTCGGATCTCATCTTGGCAATAAACGGCTCTCGATCGTTGATTGTCGAGATGAGATTCGAGTCGTCGGATGCACAATCTGATAGCTCAGAGATGTGCAGCATGGTGCTATATACCTCACTGCACAGCACCAACCCGAAGTCTCCGAGAATCAAAAAGGTCACAACAAGAAAATAGGGGAAATCAAAGAATTAATGTGGAATTCTTGACAGCAAGGCAAAACAAAGTGAGAAAATTAGTTACAACGGCTAGCTAAACAAATGTGGAATTCTCCTCATTCAGAGCATTCGCATCAAACTCTTTAAAATTCAGGCCAAATTACATCTTAAATTGCCACTTTATTACTTTAGCTAATTACTTTTAAAATGTATACTGCATTAGACTTTCTTTTCTAACTTATGACCTACTAATATATTATTTCCTTCTTCCAATATAATATTAAAATGCTATTTTTTTTAATATCTTCTCAAAAGTAATACTCTATAGCGGCTATATTTTTGTAATGGCTATATTTTAAAAGCATTCATATTAGCCTCAACAAATTTAAGTAAAATTATAACTTAAAAAGTCACCTTCATTATTTTTCTGAGCCATATTTTACTCTATTCGGTCCAAATTATTGGTCCCATACGATCAGACGTTTAATTTTTAGATAAAAAAATCAAGTACTTTCGTACATAATTTTTTAAGTTTCTTGACACCGAATTAAAAAACTAACTGAGATCTCAAAATAAGTGTCAAATAATTTTAAAAACAATGCATGAAAGTACTTTATTTTTTAATCCAAAAATTGTAGTATTTTTGTATAGAACCAACAATTTGGGATGGAGGAAGTATTGCTCTAAACATCAAACCCATTATATTTTGAGATTTTTAAAATTCAATAATCTAGTACTTTTGCTTTTAGTGCTTGAGAAGGAAGTCATGCCAGAGCCATGTGAGAAGATCACATTAAAAAATAATAAAATATTTAATAAGGTTTCGTTCAGCTAAAAAAGTCAATTGATTTATTTTTGTATTTGTTAATTTTTCGTCAATTTTTTGGGAATTATTGCATCGTCATAACAAGATGAATCTAAAAAGTAAAAAATTATAATCGAAACTTATTTTTTTTGAATAAAGACAAAAATAAGCCAATAAGCCAATTTTTTCGTCTTTATTAAAAAAAATTAGATTTTGATCATAATTTTTTACTTTTTGTATTCCTCTCATCATGACAATGCAATAATCTCTAAAAAATTAACAAAAAATTAACAAATATAAAAAAAATTTAAATAAAGATAAAAAAATTAATTACCTTATTTAGTCGAACAGAGCCCACGCCGAGGAATTGTAGGAAGAAACGAGCCTAATGCATATGCTTTCATAAGGTGGCTGCTATTTGCAACGCACTTCTTGCTACTCGCAGCCAATTAAATTTTTTATCAATTATGGACAAAAATGTCCTTATTCAGTTTGACCATTATACCCCTAAAATCTCATGTTATTTGACCATTTTACCCTCTTACATAATTCATTACATACAACCACAAAAATCATCTCCTGTCCATCCCTCCCTCCCTCCCAGAACATACAACCACAAAAAATCTCCCCGTCCATCCCTCCCTCCCGAAACGTCTCCTCCCTCCCCGATTCAAACTCCTCCATTTTCATCCCTATCCAGCTACCATCACCCACCACAAGGCCCCTCCTACCAACAACCAAGTCTGCCTATCTTCCTCCTCTCCTCTTCCTCCTACATTGTCAATGGAAACCTCGATTGCTTCTTCTCCCTTCATTGATAAACAAGAAAAAGTTGACCCATCAATACACCACAATTTGGAGTCGGAAGATCACACAATGGATGTTGAGAAACATGTCACAGATGTTGTAGTGACGGAGCAAAAATCGCAGCAAGAGGTAAGCCCGCCCATTTCAATTTCAGAAGCTCTCCATTTCAGTTCTGGCCCGACACAGTTGGACATGCAGTGCTAAAACTTTACCAAATTTTCGGACTCTAATATCTGAATTATGTACAACTATTCGGATATTAATATCCGAATTTATTGCCAGTTTTCAGATATTAATATCTTAATGAAACTGCAGAAAATCCTGCACTTACAGTTGGATACACAGTACCAAAACTTTACTAACTTTTCAGATTCTAATGTCTGAATTATGTACAACTATTTGGATATTAATATCCGAATATTGTCAACATTGTTGGACTCTTATATCCGAATTTAGTGTCAGTTTTCAGATTTCAGATATTAATATCTGAATAAAACTGCTTAGAATCCTACACTTACCTAGTTTGTCTTTGAGTGTTACAGGGTGACACTTCAACACTTGGTAGTTATGTAGGGCCATCGACTATACCTACTTCGACTTGTCCTCCATACGATTATACGGAGCATTTTACAACGGAGACGGTGAGTATTTTTTTTGATAGAGTGTTTATCTTGTGCAATCTTATATTACGGGCTATAATTTTTTGTTATGCGTGTGTAGGTTTTTCCATCCGATGAAGCGTTGGTAGATTGGATAAGATGTACTGGTAAACAACACGGGTTTATCATTGTGATTAAGGGTTCTGAGAAATATATTAAGAATCGCACACCTAGGATGTGGGTTTCATGTGAAAGGAGTGGTAAGTATAGGCCGTTTGTGAAGAAAGTTGATGGGAAGGAGGTAGCTGTAAAGAAGAGAGTGTGGTCCACGGGCACCAAAAAATGTGAATGCCCATTTGAATTGAAAGCTGTAAAGGGCAATGATGGTTGGACTGTCTCTATCCATAATGGCACCCACAACCATCCTCCAGCGGTGTACTTGGAGGGTCATTCGTATGCCAGGAGGTTGTCGGCAGAGCAGACTAGCACGGTGGTTGATTTGTCAGTTGCTTTGGTGAAACCCAGAGAAATCCTAACCCATTTGAAGGTTCAAGATCCTGAGAACGTAACGTCTATCAAAACCGTGTACAATGTACGACAAAAGTATCGAGTGATAGAGAAAGCTGGAAAATCTCAAATGCAACATTTGTTGGATCGGCTAGAAAAGTACCACTACGTTCATTGGACCCGTGGGAACAAGACTCAGAATGTCATGGAGTTGTTTTGGTCTCCCCCATCTGCCGGGGAGATGTTACGTGCTTTTCTCCACGTGTTAATGATGGATTGCACATACAAGACGAATAAGTATAAGTTTCCTTTGCTTCAAATTGTTGGTGTAACATCAACGGAGATGACTTTTTGTGCAGCGTTTGCTTTCATGGAGTGTGAAAAAACGGAAAACTACATTTGGGTCTTGGAGAAGCTAAAAGGCATGATGGATCCCAACGCGCTTCCGTCCGTTATTGTCACGGATAGGGAGTTGGCGCTTATGAATGCCATCACAAATGTTTTCCCTCATGCTACCAACCTCCTATGTAGGTGGCATATTGGCAAAAACGTATTAGCCAAGTGTAGAAAGATGTTTGATGACAAGATGTGGGAGGAGTTTATTTGCAGTTGGGGCCTAGTCGTCCTTTCATCGAGTGTTGCACAATACGAGGAGCGCCTTTGTGTTTTGAAGCGTAATTTTGAAATGGTTCCTGCAGCACTTGAGTACGTCGAGAAAAATTGGATGGTACCCTACAAAGAAAGGTTTGCAGGAGCTTGGACGGACAAAATCATGCATTTCGGAAACCTAACAAGTAACAGGTAAACGCTTCATTCGCAACTCTGGCATTTTCCTTAATAATCATGTTATTCACGCATTTTTGGGAATTTTCATATATTTATGTTATTTGCTATGGTTAATATCTTGCCATATTTATTCATAGGGCGGAGAGTTCACATTCGCAACTAAAAAATCATCTTGAAAACTCGCAATGCAATTTTGATACTATATGGGAGAAGATTCACAGATTGATGTTGTTACAAGTTACTGAAGTCAAAGCTTCGTTTGAGAAGAGCCTTAATTCTATACAACATGATTTTAGGACAACTCTATTTGATAGGCTAAGGGGAGTTGTTTCGTCGAATGCCATGACACTTGTTTTAGCGGCATCCCATCAAGTCAAATGGTTTATGGAATCAAAGCGTCAATGCGAGTGTTCTTTGAGGCACACACATGGTTTACCTTGCGCTCATGAGATTGCTCCTTGCAAGATGGCAAATATCCCCCTTCCGATTGAGTTAATCCACGACCATTGGAAGAGGCTTTCTTTGTTTGCACCCCAAAATGAGGGTTCGATGGAGGAGACGCTTTTGGCTCACTTTGATTGTTTTTACAACAAGTTCTTAAGTGAAGATCAATATGATGTAAAGCTCAATTATGTTAAGAAGATGCAAGAGCTTGCTCATCCGAAAACCAGTACTCTCCTTGAACCCAAAGTGAATGCATAACCACGCGGTCGAAAATCAACGAAAGAAAAATATGCAGCCAAAGAACAAAATTCGACGCGCAAGGATCCCTCGGAGTTTGAGCATGTTCTGGCCTCCCTTCAAACCCCTAAGCCCATTAAAGAGAAACCGCGGCGCAATGTGAAAGGGAAAACAAAAGTTCTAGTACAACTTTTTATATGCCCCTTCATCAATCGGTTCCCGGAAGCAATAAGACCTTACATAGAATCGATCAAGGATGTTGAAGATGATGGGAATTGTGGGTTTCGGGCAGTGTCGGGCTTCATAAAAGGCGATGTTCATGAGTGGTTAATGGTAAGAAGTGATTTGCTGAAAGAGTTGGAAACACATTTACACCTTTACGAACAAGTGGTAGGGGGGACCCAGAGGGCTAAGGAATTACTTCATATCTTGTCATGGTATGAAAGTCCGGCGCCACAGGAACATTGGATGACAATGCCAAACATGGGTCACATCATAGCATCCGCTTATAATTGTGTCCTTGTCCATTTATCAAATGTTCAATGTCTTACATTCCTCCTCCTCCAATCGAAACCTTTACCCTCCATGAAACGAAAGGTTATTGCTATCGGGTTTGTTAACGGCGGACACTTTGTACAGATATTATTTTGGTAAATGATTTGTTGTCATCTATATAATGAATTGTGCTCCTTAGGTCCAACTTAATTAATCTTTTATAAGTACCTAATGCAATTTGACAGGTATTCCTAAAAAAAGGTTCCCCTATGCCGCCAATAGCTTGCAATTGGAAAAGACATCGTCTTTCTATCGCTAAAAATTGGGATGCAGCACATGTTGCGGCCATTTAGAAGTTCAACGAGATCATCGGCGTTGACGTAGCAACAAAGGAGGTCATCCATGTCAATTAGCCATTTTTAGATTGAGAAACGATTTAATGTGTTGTATTATATAATGTGTTCTAATGTTATGAAAATTGGATGATTACGTCTGCTTGTAGTTTTCGGATCATCAAGAAAACTCTTATATTGTATTTATGTTTGAAAATTCATAGTTGTCAAGTCTGTGACATTCTGTTCAGAAACAAGAATGGTGTCATGCCATCTCATAGTTTTCATTTTGTTCGGAAATTAGAATCTAATTAAAGGTATATAAATAAGATATTAAAGTCTGAACATGAGTATAAATTTCGGATATTTCTTTCCGAACTTATTGATCCAATTCGAACATTAGTATTCGAATGGTGTCAGGCTATGTCATAGTTTTCCTTCGGTTCGGAAATTAGAATCCAATTAAAGGTATAAAAATCAGATATTAAAGTCTGAACATGGGTATAAGTTTCGGATATTTGTTTTCAAAATTATTTATTCAATTCGAACATTAGTGTTCGATTGGTGTTATTCTATTTGATAGTTCTCATTCTGTTCGGAAATTAAACTCCATGTACTGGTATATAAATCAGGAATTAAAGTCCAAAACTTGTTATATATTTCGGATATTTATTTCCGAATTGAATTTTCTCCGAATGAATGGGCTGTTATGGACGAAAAAGAGTGTGGAAATTAAAAGGAAAATTTCCAAAATTAACTCCCTTATTTATTATTGGTGAAAATAGGATGTAATTCTTCCTCGTATAACGTGCCAACATGAAAATATACATTTGCAGGAATTTTAGTCCTCGTAAAACGTGTTCGTGTCCAAAAATTCAATGATGCTGCCATTTTTATGTAGTAAGTAAAAAATGGGTTATTTGGAGCGAATTTATTCTTCGAAATACATGCTGATAGGACTATTAAATGACACCTGAGATTTTGTCAAATAAGACAACGGATTTTGTGTAGAAATTTTTTGACATGACTATTCAATAAAATTTCAGATTGCCCCACTACGATATCCGCCCCTTCCCCCTGAGAGTCGATGTTTGATTGTGCTCGGACACGTTAACGGTGATCACTTTATGACGATACATTTGCGACCAAATTCTCCCATCTCGCCTATTACAAGGAATTGGTATATACATCACTATTCATTCGCGGATGGATGGGATATACAATATTCAAACAAGATCGAAGAGTTTAAAAACATAGCGGGGAACGATGTGGCAACGACGAACTTAATCGAACTAGACAAGGTTGGCTCGAAGGACTTTTATGTAAAATTTTAGTTCATAGAATCTTATTATAAAATATGAAATTTATGCAAACTCTTGTTTTTGGTAGTGTTCTATGTTTGTCTACAGCATTGTCGGTTCATACGGCACTCCTCATTTAAATCTAAATTTTGACATACGAGTATTGTGTAGCGAATTATCTGTGCCTAGGAAAGTATCAAGAATGATTCAAACCAACCAATATACGTTTAGGTGCCCTACTTAGCATTCATATTTTAACGGTATCCAATTATCACAAATATCCTAATAGTTATCTGCAATAATACAAAAGTCATTCCACCACGGAAAGTAGTCCATAAACCATGGCCATAAAGTGTCCAAAATAAATACAAGGCCATAAAGAGTCCATCAAAAATAAGTAACCTCTGAACTTCTGACCCTCATAAGTAACCTCTCATTTGCCTCCGCTATTGACCACTTCTTCAAATTACGTCCGTGTGAGTGCAGTTTCAACAATGGTCGCTCCATACCGTTCCAAATATCAACAGCAACATGGTTCCTAAAATCCACTAACAAACTCCGGTCTTGTGGACCAACTGCCTCATCGTCTACCTCCTCTTGCCTTGCCTGACGCCCTCTCCCTCGTCCTTGTCCTCTCCCCCGTCCTCTGTCTTGTGTCGTTTCCTGTATATTGCAAACAATAGTTTAGTCTAATAAATGAATTATAAATGAAACATAAACGAAAAATTCTAGAGTAGTAGTAGTAGTAGTTGAGTAAAATATATCTATCCAATTCAATGATAGAACTACAAAATCGTATTCTAACTTTCATGTACCTCGTCCTCCTGTTGATCGGACTCACGCTCATTTTCCCGTACATCAACATGTGGCTCATCCTCACAAATTTCAGTATGTGGCTCATCCTCCCTTACATTAGCATGTGGCTCATCCTCCCCTACATTATCATGTGGCTCATCCTCCTGTAGGACAGAATGTAGCTCATCCTCATGTACCTCCGAATGTATCTCAACATCCACATCCTTCTCTACCTGAACATGTTGCTCAACCTCCATATCCTCCTATACGTCCGAATGTACCTCAACCTCTTGCCTCTGCCCTTGTCCTCGTCTTTTGCCTCGTTTCCTTTCCAAAGTTAAAGTTTGCTCAGCCTTCCTCTTCCTTCCAGAAACGGTAGGAGGAACTCGTTTCATTTCCTATACATTGCAAACAATATGTTAGAACCGTAGTTGTCAAAATCATACGATTTCCGCAAAAACGATACGAATCTATACATGAATCAAGGTTTATCACATTATTGCATTTGACTAATATGAAAACACATACAAAACTATAGTATTTATTTTCCTACTAGGTACTAAAGTCTACCTCACGATGTTGCTCAACCACCACATCCTCCTCACCCCCAACCTCTTGCCTTTGCCCTCGTCCTCGCGTTTTGCCTCGTTTACTTTCCAAAATTAAAGCTTGCTCAGCCTTCCTCTTCCTTGCAGAAACAGTAGGAGGAACTCGTGTCATTGTATTTTCTATACATTACAAACAATACATTAGTCTAACGCTTGAATTAAAGGTAGGTGAATTGGATACTAATTTTTGAATAAAGATACATCAATCGGTGTCACACCCCGCGTCTAGAAACACCCAAAACGAAGTTTAACAAAGAATAAACTACCGTGTCAGGTAATACCAACACAGGCCACATAAACCTTGGCTATAGAATTATATCAGCATCTATCAATGGTAACATGACAAAAACTTTCCATCAATAAACTTTTTACTTTCAAGCTCATAAGAGAAGCATTAAATTGGCATAAGACTTGCACATGTAATAAAATATGAGCCAAGTGTCAAGAAAACCCCACCTCTAACTTCTACACAAAAAATTCACCAACACGTCGCTCACGGCCTACGTATCTCGAACGATCTTGGAACCTCGTTAACACCTAGTACACAATTGATATCACCAAATCACCTTTACAAAAAGAAAAAATCAAGTTTACTTGCATAAAACAACATATGAATGCATGAAATGCATGTCCCTCCCAAATAGAAGACTCAAAGTTGTATTTTTAAAGACTAATCCGTACAGAGTTAAGAACCACGAATTTATAAGATCAAATTAGATATATAGAACAGCAACTACTCAAAAAAATTAGAATAATACGACCTCGTTAGGTCGCTCAATTAATTCCACAAACTCAGACCACATGCTATGGTCAAAGTATTTCCAGCAGTGTCACACCAATTTGTAAAATTTGCCAAGATTAAAGTATACACCCAAATGACCTGGGATTTGGTATAACTCATAATAACACATCAAAGTTCATCCTTGATTTTTCCTGGAATTTTATAAGCAAGAGAACCAACTCAAATTCAATTTCAAAGTCAGAAATTCTGTGCAGGAACACAGTTTTTCAGCAGAGCAGTCTGTGATCGAATATTCATTACAAATCGTGTACTTCATATTTTTTGATGATTCCATCACCAAAACAACACCAACTTAACTATCTTTAAGACTCGAAAGGACTCATAACCAATAAACTTGTCTAAGTATAACAAATTTGATGAAAAACGCAGCTTTGGATGCTGCCCAGATTTTTCAAAATTTCTCAACATCAATAGTAGTAAGCAACTTCAAAATTCTACAAGTTCATACTCATAATCCATCTATATACCAACCAACATGCATCAATCTTGGGTTTCCATGATCAAAATCATAGTATCTATACCAATTAACAATATTTGAGAATTTTGAGATGAATTAGGTATAAAATCACCATGTAAGCACTATAGAACCCTAATTCTTAAATCTCTTCCATGTAGGTTGATTCTATATGCACATATTCATCAATACTCATAGTTTAAGGAAGATTTCTTACCACAAGAAGAGAAATTTTCAGATTACATGTCAAACTCCAAGAAATTACTTCAAGTTTTTCAAGCCAAATTAGGGTTTTCCTATTATTTTTCAATGAAGAAGAAAGAACTCCGAGTGGGGTAATGTTATGAATGTTTATGGGTTCTTACACAATCGGATTCTAATGACTGAAATAGAGGGGACAAATCGGACTCTAATGTCTGAATGGAGTAAAATACTTTGGATATTAAAATCCGAATGAGGCAAAACATTTCAGATATTAAATTCCGAATGACCTTACCTTACAAATTCAGCTACATATTAAAATTCAAAATTTTTGTCAATCATGCCTGGACAATGTCAATGGTTCGTGTCATTGTCTAATCGGTTCACATCATATGATGAAAACGTCTAGAGTGAAAAACTTACAGAGACCGATTACAGAATTGAGGTAAAATACATACACGACTCGGGTATAATTTAAAGTCCGAATGGGATCAAATATTTTGGATATTAAAATTTGAAGGAGGCAAAAAAAATTCAGATATTACATTCCGAATGAGCTATGCTAACAAATTCAGCTGCTGTTGTAGTACATAGGGGCCAATCGACCAATTGGATACTAAAATCCGAATGAAGCAATAAATTTCAGATCTTAAAATCCGAATAGGGGCAAACAATCAGACTTTAATATCCGAAACTGTGGAAAACAAACGGACTCTAATGTTCGATCAAATCTGAAATACACGAAATAGCAACATACTTACTGTGCGTTTCTCAAAAAAATTCAAACTAAAATTGAACAAAAATAAAAAACACCTGCGTAATAACAAGATTCAAAAATTTACCAATGTTCAACTTCTAAATAGTTGGTGATACCGGTGTGTTGTGCTTTCTTCTCACACCTCCTTCGCATCAAAGTTGTATTGCTATTGTGGTGTGGTGAGAGTGGTGTTGTGGTGGCTGTGGTGGTGACTGATGGAGGAGAAGAAGAAACGGGGCAATAGGAGAAGAAGAAACGGGAGGTGGGCCTGTGGGGTGGGGGTTGGTGGTGGCGGTAATGGTGGGTAGGTGGGTGGTGGTGCTTATGGTACCCGTGGGTGGTGGGAGTCGACTGGAGTTGTGGATGTACCGGAGAGAAAGAAAACCTAGGTTAGAAAAGGGAACGAACGGAAGAAGAAGGAGTGGGATTGTTGGGTTGTATGTATGTTATGTTTATTGTATAGAAGGGCAAAAAGGGGAGTTCAGGAATAATTTATTGGTTGTAAGTAGCAATTCCTTATAAAGTGGTGATTTGTAGATAGCAATTGACTGCGAGTAGCAAGAATTGGATTGCGAATAGTGGCCAACTTTCATAATACACTTTTGAATTTGAAAAACCATTATTAATACTCCCAACGGCGAGTCACCGACATACAAAACTCCCTGCACACGAAACCCGCTCCCCCCGGCTCTCTCCTAGGGTTTTCACACAGCCACCTTCCTATCAAAACCACCTCATCAGCGGCTGCACCAGAGCCACCAACACCTGCCTCTACGCGGTTTTCTACGGCGACAGGTCCTTCACCATTGGACTGTACGCCACCGAAACCCTAACCCCCTCCGACGTCTTCCCAGGCTTCGCCTTCGGCTGCGGCCTGAACAACACCGGCCTCTTCCGCGGCGCAGCCGGCTTGCTCGGCCTTGGCCGCGGCCCCCCCTCCCTCGTCGCGCAAACCGCTTCGAAATATGGAAGCTACTTCTCCTACTGTCTGCGGATCAAAAAAAAAAAAAAAAACTTCTCTTACTGTCTCCCTACATTATCAGGAACTCTGGTATTTGGAAAAGGCGGTGGAACGACAAACTCCTCTTGTAGAAAGGAAGCCTCAAAATCAGATCTCTCGCTCTATTACAAGGTCTCTCTCTCGATTGACCGAGTGTGTGTGTTGTATGTGTCTATCTTTCGTCTAACGAACATTCTACAGGAATTTCGTTGCGCAACTACAGACTAATAACAAACACATGTTAGAAATTTCTCCACAACTGGTCACATCCTCTCTCTCTAGGAAACGGAAAGGCAGAAAACCCTTTCAGATCAGATCGCGCCGCCCCCGAGGGGGGAGGCGGCCTCCCTCCCTCCTCCCCCCGGGCCTCCCTTTCAATTCCATTTCCCCTTCTCCTTTTCTTCTGAGTCTTTACCTTCCCTCCTGCCGTTTTCTCACCTCTTTCCGACGCCCGTCGCCGCTTGTTTCACCGTCTCCCCGGTAGATTCTTCCTTCGTTGAACCCGATATTTAGCTTAACGGCCAGGGGTTTTCGGCTGCAGGTGGTGGCTCGTTTGGGTGTCTTTGGGTCCCGGCCGGTTCTTTTCCTTGGAGAACTGGTTTTGTGCTTAACGGCGAGGGATCCACGCAGCTTCTGGTTTTCAGTCCCCTCTCCGGCCGTTCTGGCCTGGTCTCCGTTCAATGGCCGTGTTTTGGGGGTGGGGCGAGCGTGCATTGCCTTTTTTGGCTTTGGTGGCTGCTGATGGAGTGTGGGTTTTGTTTGGGCTGTTGGGTGGATGCTTGGGTGTGCGGTGGTGGCCGAGGTTGGTCTGGTTGCTGTTCCCAGGGGTTTTAGGGGCGTCGACGGGTGTCTTGGGGTGGAGTTTTCAGTTGATTAGGTTTAGGGCTTTGTCTTTATTTGCAGAACTCGATGGATTGAAGCAGTTTTGGGGCTTTTGGGCACAGTTTGCAGGCGATTTGGGGTTTTGAGGTGGTGTTGATGGTGGTTGAGGGCGGCGACGGTGATGTTTTGGTAGCTAGGTGACGGACTGTAGCAGTGCAGGGCAGTAGCAGAGCAACGGAGACGATGATGGCGGTACCCCGGGCGGTGGGTTCACGGCATGGCAGCAGCAGCTGTTTCAGTGGTGGCAGCGAGTTCAGAGGTGCTCGGCGGCAACATTGGGTGGTGAGGCCTGGTTGGGTTGCGAGGTGTTTGCGGCTAAAGTCTCTCGGGGTGTTTTTGGTATCGGTGACATACGGCGGGTTCACGGCGATCCTCGTGGCGGAGGCGGCGGCATTTCTGATTCAATCAGGTGTAGGGTTTTGGTTGGCAGTGGGGTTGGTTTTGGGTTTTGTTGGTCTTCGACCGATTAGGTGTCGGGTAGCTGGGAAGATTAAGTAATTTTAATTTTCATTTGCCCTTGCCTTTTTTATCTTTGTAATTTTCGAATTCAGAGATTAATAAAATCTTTTTGCTGATTAAAAAAAAAAAAAACTACAGGCTAATAATCCACAGGCAGCAGAAAAAAAGGATAAGGTAAAAATAAAGTGCCACTGAGTTCTATCTTAGATCATGATAACCAACATAGATTTGGGATATGAGAAAAGCTGACCTTGAATTTTCTTGTGAAACTGCAGAAACCACTTGCGTATGTTACTAAGGGCGTCGCTGCTGCAGCTGGTGTTAACAGAGTGGTGGCAAGGGCACATGATAAAAAACCCAAGAAGGTTATTGTCATAAGCCCTGATGAGGAACTGAAATCTGAAGAGTCAGTGCAAGAAACTCTGGAAACAGATCGTCAAGGAAAACCCTGACATTGATTCTCACTGCACGAAGCAAGGTGATTTCTTCATCTGATATATACTCTCTGATTATACTTTTTCAGCAGATTTTATGCCTAGCCTGTCGCTGTCCTTGTTTTTACTTATTTTGATTCTCCTCAGACTGCTTGCGGACTGACCATAAAACCAAAGAATCCAATAACAGTGATTATTTTGGCAGATGTGGATAACGAATTGGCAGTCTTGGAGTATGTTTAGGACATGTACAAGTTCTACAAGCAAGCTGATGTAATTGATACACAGCCGATTATGTCTCTGACTAAGATTACCACGAGCTTGAAATATGTGTTGTTAAAATTGAACTTCAAAATTTGTTCAAACTGAAAGGGCCGCCAGTTTATTACTTATTAGGTCCAAAGGTTGTGCATAAAACTATAATTACAAGCAAAATGAGGAATCGTTACATAAGGAGTTTCCCAGAACTGTGATATAACTATAATTACAAGCAAAATGCTCTTGTAGTCTGGTTTGGGTTATTTTTTTCCGCTGATGGAGCGGAGAGAATTTATCCATGGTTCTGATGTTAGTTTCTCTAGGTTCTTAGCTAAAAAAATTTGCAATTGTGTTGGAATTTGAGAATGGATTGTTATGTTTGATGTTCTAGGTTAACGTAGCTAATATATGACGGATGCTAATGTGATTAGATTTGAATTGGCAGGCCAGGTGAGTGGAATTTTGTGAATATGTAGTTGAACAGTAAAATAGTTGGCTTCCCTTCCCAGTGTGAGAGAAATCTTGTTCTTTGAATTTGTATTTGTGTGTGTAATTATTTGTTTAGTATCTGAACTGAATCCTTCTTATTATCGAATGGGAACGGTGGATTCCCTTACTATTTCCTCATTTTTTGTGGATTGAACTTTTAGGCTGCTTTTGACAAAATTCAAAATTGCTTCTATCCCTTGGTCGCGCTTACTAATTGCAAATGATATGCCAATGGTTGCAATAAGGGATGGGGGATGTGTTGAAGGTCAGAAGGCAGTGAGAGGCTCAAGTAAAGTAGTATTGAGCTAACAGAGTGAAGAATACTAGATGGCTCATGGAGTGAAGGTCTAATTATCATTCGGGTTTTGGTTTCTTGACTTTGAATATCTTTTGTTTTCTAAATTCTCAAGTTGCAGGGCAATAGAGATCTCTTCATGAACTCTTGGATGGTCTACAAGTACTTTTTTGTGTAATCCCGAATAGAAGGATCCTAAACTCCCACTTAATTACCGTTTAGTCATGTTGGTCTCCTAATTTAGCAAGGTATTGGTTTTCAAACTTTAAACAACATTGATTTGATGAAGAAATCCTTGGTGTTATTTCACTTTATGAAAGGAATGTTGCATGATTTGCATCCATTTGCTTTCATGGCTTCCCTCTACTAATTGGTTCTTCCAAATTGCTTTCATGCTTTCATGAGTGCCTTTTTTTCCCGTTTTCTCTGGTTCTTTTCTTTGCTCTTTCTATTTGAATCATGTAGTACCCCCATGATAATTCACAGGTCCTGCTGTAATGTTGCTATTGGAGTCTTTTAGGAAAAAAATAGTGGATCTGCTTTTTCTTTCAAACCAATGAATAATGCCAAAGTTCACGAATCCAAAATCCTGAATGGGAGTAGGAATTCGAGATGATATTGAACTGGGTTTTTCCAACGTCTGACCTCAAATAGTAATTCAAATACAAGGAGCAAAAAAAAGTCATACATGATTTTCTTTTTCTCTTTTTTGCTACTCATATCCACCCCTATGCAATTGTCAAAAAGTCCCAAATAAGCGCTGTGTCCTTGAATTGACCCCCCTTCGACTACATTACCTCTCCAACTTTATCCCTCAGAATTTTGACCGCTATCAAGAATACCGTATAAAGATAACTACAAATTTGATATTTATTGTCATTTGTCATGCCCTTTCTTTTCATGATAAACTTGAAAATTCCATTCCAAACTTGATTATTACATGCAAACATGGATGTTTTATTTCTTCTATTTTGTTTGGGGCACATTTGAAGAGGACGAACAATCCTTAGAAGAGTGCAGAAATTTGGCATTGCTGTTTTATTTAGCAATGTCATTCAAGTTTTGAGTAGGTAGTAATGTGTTATACACACTTCTATTTGACAGTTTTGACTTTGATGTGGTGGCCGGTGGGATGATTCCATGCGTTAAACTGATATTACCAGTCAATTAGCAGTACCCTTCCATTGAATGGTACATAGTTTTTACAAGGCTTTTGGTAATTGATGTGACATCTGTTCATTTTGTTGTTGTATTAGATTACGCAAGTGTTGGTTGTGTTTAGGGTCGGAGGTGGTCAAGGACTGAGGTTAAGGTGGGAGGAGGTGGTGGAGGACTGAGGTGGCCCGAGGCCTGGTGGTGGTTATGGCTCCAAGTGGAGAAGGGGACACCTGATAATGGTTAGGTAGGACTGTATTTTGCTAAAAGGATAGAAATAGAGATTGCAGGGGTGTTGTAGAAGAAAATAACAAATACCAAAGATGCTATTGTACTGCATTCTTCCAACTTTTGCATAGATATTTGGCCATTTCATAGCATCCAAACAAGATAGATCTTCTCCATCATTATGTCAGCGGTCTTATTTATGGAACTAAATATTAACGTATTTTGCTGGGGAAGAGGTGCTAAAGTTGAATGAATTCACTATTTCGAGTTTTCTTGCAAAAAGATAAAAGAAATATTATTCGAGCAACCTTCTTTCTTTTTCTTTTTTGGTTCTTCATTTGTCTACTCCTCTTCCCCATTCGAAAGTTTCTTAATGGTCTTTTGGGTTTTTTTTTTTTCTTTC